>NC_135713.1:174625439-174933866 GCF_964656455.1 Halichoerus grypus
TCTTTCCATTATTTTCACTCTCTAAAATACTCAAAATCATAGAAACAAAATAGAAAGGTGGTTACCAAGGGCTAGGAAGGGAGGAGAAAGAATTAGTGTTTAGTGGGTATAGAGTTTCAGTGTTGCAGATGAAAAAGTTCTAGAAATCTGTTACACAACAGTCTGAATGTACTTAATATACTGAACTGAACACTCAAATATTGTTAAGATGGCAACAATGATCTATGCACAAAAAATTGATAAGTCTGTGGCTTCACTGAATTGCTGGTTTGAGTCAGAGCAATAAGGCAAGAAAATTAAAGCATTAAGATAGGAAAGGATGACAAATCAGACATTTCTATATAATGGATTGTTGTAATGGTTATAGTACTGTATAAAATCATTGAATTATAAACATAAAATAGGCAACTTTTATGGTATGTGAATTATACCTTTGTAAAACTCTTCACACTAAAAGAAAAATTAATGTTGCCAGTGTAGGATTAGTTCCTGGTGTACTTTAGATTATTTAGGGGCGCCTGGGTGGCTCAGTCAGTTAAGCATCTGCCTTCAGCTCAGGGTCCTGGGATCGAGTCCCGCATCAGGCTCCTTGCTCAGCAGGGATCCTCTTTCTCCCTCTGGCTGCCACTCCCATTGCTTGTGCTGCATGCACGTGTCCTCTCTCTCTCACAAATAAATAAAATCTTAAAAAATATTTCTAGATTAAATGTTTTATGTCTGAATATCATGACCCGATAATGATCTAGTCATGAGCAAGCATTTTCCGGCAGGCCATAACACAATAAGAACTGTATGTTCTTTGGATGAAGCTCTCCATGGCTGACTTTATGCTTTTTGTTTTCTTCTGAACCTCTACTTCAAGAAATTATTGTCTCTGTCATTTACAGTAAAGCCAATCAACTGTTTCTAGAGTTTATATGATTGATCTACTGGGGCATATATCTTTTCCTCATTCCTAAAGTGACCTTCTCACCTTATAGTGACAAGAATAATCCTCCAATATAGTGGAAGCATGTTATTTGGTTAGGGGTATCGTGGTGTAGCTGTGTATATCTTCAGGCTCAGTGATTGGTGAGTAAAGCTTAACTGCCATTTGCCTTTTTCTTTCTGTAAAGGTGCTTGTGAGCGAGGATTCTGACAGTGATGGTATTGTGGCCCACTTTCCTGCCCATGAAAAACCAGTGTGCTGTATGGCGTTTAATACAAGTGGTATGTCCTTTTTAAAATTTTTTTTTTTGCCATTTATATCATGGGTTTTTCAACCAATTTTTTTTTAGAAATGGAAAATATGAAATACGGAAGCTGACTTTTCTTATATGGGTCAGTGTATATCAGAAAAGTAAGTAGTGTTCAATAAGTGGTTCTTGAATGAATTAATTTAAAATAAAAATTTAGAAATCCTCTAAGTATTAGTTTTGCTCTCAAGAAGGTGGTAAACAATGCTGTTGAGTTACATTAATTTCTGTATCATAATTAAGCCAAGAATTTCAATATTCCAGACTACATATTAATGTAGTAACTTCAAGTTGTTTGTAACAACTTTGTAACTTCAAGTTTCCTTTTCATTTTGTAACATATTATAAACTACTTGTATTTTTGCCTGTTTTTTGGTGGTAGTTTCTGTTTTTCTGCTAGTCCTTAAGGCATTTGATAAGGAGAGATGTTATAGTATATGGAATGCCCTACTACTTTTCATTTTCTTTCTCCAAACTTTTTGTTATGTAAGGTTTCAAACATAAAAATAGATTTAAAAGATAGTACTGGGTGTTGTACGCAAGCAATGAATCATGGAACACTACATCAAAAACTAATGATGTAATGTATGGTGATTAACATAACATAATAAAAAAATAAATAAAAATAAATAAAAATACATCAAAATGATAAAAAAATAGATTTAAAAGAGTATAATAATGACCCATGAATAAGTGAATAAGTAGGTGTTCACATTTCATATGTATAATAAATAAATATATATGTATACGGATGTGTATACATATATATATATATATACTTGTACACCCATGTATGTGTAATATATATACATAGGCATGTTGTATTTTGTTGAATCATTTGAATTTAAGTTACATATTTGATGACATTTCACCAGACTACAAATTAATCATACATTTCCTAAGAATAGGACCTTTTCCCATATAACCAGATATTGTAGTTCAGAAATTTAACACATTATATTATCTAATATCCAAGCCATAATCTAAAATTTCCCAATTATCTCAAAAATGTGTCCTGCAAAATAATATAATATGATACTGTGTTTGATCACATGGATATGTTAGTAGCCCATCAAAATATCTACATTTTGGAGATAGGTTTTTCTTGTGGAGATTAGCAAGTAATCTGTAGAGTGTTATTTTGGCTTCGTTTCTGAAACAACTTTTTATTTAATAGCGTTGTTACATGGAAGGCTGTAGAATGGTGGTTTTTCTAATTCTATCATGTTTTCTGCATGATTAACTGCTGTTCCTCTATAAAAAAACGAGTTTTTTCTCATCAACCAGGAATGAACCATAGTTTTCGTGTGTGTAAAGGGCAAGATACACGCTTAATTCTTTCTCTTTACCAATTTTCATGGTTAGGAATTGATTTAATACTTAGAGTGGTATAATTCCACTCTAGTGGAGCTATTTTTAAAATACTTTGTTTTTAAGTAAAAGATAAAATTGCTCTTTTGCTTTCAGAGCTGAAATAATCTTCACAAACT
Organism: Halichoerus grypus; assembly: GCF_964656455.1. NCBI lineage: Eukaryota > Metazoa > Chordata > Mammalia > Carnivora > Phocidae > Halichoerus > Halichoerus grypus. The sequence continues at coordinate 174,628,165 of NC_135713.1, forward strand.
TATAATCTTTTCTGATCTTATCTCTTTGGTTGATGGATCTAAAGAGATTGTCATTTTTATCTTATTCTGCAGAAATGATCCTATTAGTTAAAATTGATGGAAAGACCCATCTTTTTTCCCTTTTCATCTTTTCAAATAAAGAATGATGGTAAGAGGATAATATAGAGTATTTTGAATAATCTCCCTTCTAATATCTTAATTAGTCATTTTTGATAGAGAGGAAGATTTTGCAGTGATTGTTGATCAGTAGGATTGATTTAATTAATGAAGACAAAGATTTATGGAAATGCTCTGAATGTTATGGGAATTAAGTTAAATTTGAAGAAACAATCTGGAAGTTATGTCACTTACAGCACTCCACTTGGAGTAACCAGTATGACTCATTTTGATAGTCCATCTGTTATGTCAGATCTCCTTTGTATTAATGTATATTTCATATTACCATAGTCAGAGTGTTTCAGACATTGGAAGCTGTATTTTTTCCTGCCTGTGGCTTTCCATTAAAATAAGAACATCCTATATAACCTAAAGAATGTTTTAGTTATTTCTTTCATTGTCTAACAGTGAGTTCTGGAAAACCAGTTTTCTATGATTTCATAATTTTGATGTACATTTTTAATTTGATTTCTATTTGAATTCCCAAATTTGTGTTTTTATGGTAAGATTAATAATTTTTATATTTATACCTACTTTTTTTGTGTTCCTAATGCACTAGTTGTATAACTCTATGATATAATTTATCTTGGGATAATCATTTCTTTAAATACTTGTTTCCCTACCTATCCTCTGGGTTCCGCTTTACATTAGGGTTCACTCTTGGTGGTCTGCGTTCTGTCAGTTTTGACAAATATATAATGGCATGTATCCACCATTATAGTACTATACAGAATAGTTTCACTGCCCTTAGAATCCCCTTTGCTCTTGTTCATCCCTCCCTCCCTCAACCTTTCGCAACCAGTAATCCTTTTACTGTTTCCATAGTTTCCGTTTTTCCAGAATGTCACATAGTTGGAATCTTACTGTATATAGTCATTTCAGATTGGCTTCCTTCATTTACTAATATGCATTTAAATCTCCTCCATGTCTTTTCATGCCTTGATTGCTCATTTCTTTTTAGTGTTGAATAACATTCCATTGTGTGGATATACCATAGTTTATTTGCCATTTGTGTATCTTCTTTGATGAGGTGTCTGTTCAGATCTTTTGTCCATTTTTAATTGGGTGGTTCATTTTTTAATTGTTGACTTTTAAGAGTTCTTTGTATATTTTGGATAACAGTCTTGTATTAGATATGTGTTCTGTAAATATTTTCTTGCAGTCTTTGGTTTGTCTTCTTATTCTCTTTTTTTAAAGATAGATTTATTTATTTGTTTGTTTATTTGTTTATTATTTATTTATTATTTATTTATTAATTAACAGAGAGAGAGATAGCGAGAGAGAGAACACAAGCAGGGGGAGTGGGAGAGGGAGAAGCAGGCCTCCCGCGGAGCAGGGAGCCCGATGCGAGGCTCAATCCCAGGACCCTGGGATCATGACCTGAGCCAAAGGCAGACGCTTAACGACTGAGCCACCCAGGCGCCCTTGTCTTCTTATTCTCTTGAAAGTGTTTTTGAAGATCAGAACTATTTAATTTTAATGAAGTCCAGCTTATCAGTTATTTCTTTTATAGATCATTCCTTTGGTGTGTATATAATCTCTTTAAAACATATAAATTGACATTCTTCTGCTGTTGTATTCTTAAGTCAATCTTACATTGAATGTTGTAATTTCTTGAAGGGAAGATCATTTTGTGAGAACTATTTTATGAGTTTTAAGATCTCTTTTATTTTTTTTCTTGAATCTCAAATGAGGCTTCTTAACTTCTATCTAGGATCTGGGAGGTCCATGGATAGAATTCAGAGAGTATGTCGACTTAGGAAAAAAACTACATCTTTATTTTTTCTAATCTCTGATGAAAATTTCCTTCACTTATGAATATGTAAAATAAACCAATGGAGTATTAGCTGTACTGATGAGTTTATGAGCAGTAAAAATAACAGATGTTTTCACATCATTTCTATCTTATTTATATAATTCTTTCAATATTGCTTATGGTTCAAAATTATGGTAGACCCTATATTTTAATATATAACAAAAAGCACATATTCTGCATGTCAGTTTTTAAAATCACAAGTATTTTACTTTGTCTTAAAAATATATTATTCTGAGAAAGATGTTCCTAGGCTTCACCATATTGCTAAAAAGGTTCATGGCACTAGAATGTTTAAGAGCCTGTTATCCAAAGGTTTATGCTTGGTGTGATTTCACCTGTCTAAACACATTGGAAGCTAGCACTTTCACTGGAGATGCCATTCACATTGCCTGGCTCAGGCTTGGTGATTGAGTTAAGAAGTGACATTCCCTAGTCATGGAATCTGCTGATGTGATAGAGACTTAAAACAAGGAAGGAAAATCCTTTGTGGAGTAAGGACAGAATGCCAGGAGATGAATATTAATTTGGTTTTGACTACTGGGGAACGTTCTTCAACGGAAGTCAGTTCTAATCTGTAACCTAAAAGACAGTTAGCTAGGGAATAATGATTCTGTGTCTGGTATATAAATAAATATTAGTTGAATGAATGAGGCAAGAAAAATATGGCACATTTGACATAGATTGTGGAGCAGAGTCTATACAGTGGACTCATCCGTTTATTATGTGGCAGATATATTTTTCAATGTGTCATCATTTCTGCAACATTTTATAAATGCTTTGTACCTGTTTAAATATTTGAATTAAATGGAGGGTTCATAACTCAGCAACCACTCACAAAATTGGTTTGCAAAATCTTTCATAGAAGATTGTGGAGATTTCATGCAACTGCTTGCAATTCATCTTAGTTATTTACTGTTCAGCTCTGAGTATTTTTGCTACTCAGAATATGACTGTTATGGCTTGAGTATAAGTGAGTGTGTCTATAAAAGATTCAATTCTCACTGATTTGAAAGCCTCGACTTTTTTTTTTTTTAAGCTGGTGACTGAGTTGTTTCTTATATAATGATATTGGATTCAGCTGTGACTGCTAACGATTATCCAGCTCCTGTGATTATGTGACATTTTATTTTGCTTGTATAGTTTCTGTATTATATTTCTTGGTTTATCTTAACCCTCTCAGATTGAGACAGATACACCTACATACACATGAAATGTTTGAAGCAAGAGGCTGGCATTGCCATTTGTAAATGCATGGATACCTTAGTGGTTGTTATTTTCCCCTTTAGTTACTTATGTTATAGTTTTAAAAAATATTTTTGGGAGATCAAATGATGTATTTTCTATTGATCTTTAAATCCTCCAATAAATTTACTTATGTTATAGAATGAGACAGTTTTCTGTTCTCTGATTGAATTAGTTTTATTAGCTTCTGAACTTTTATCAGTTGGTATTTTGTGGAAAGGTATGTAATTTAAGTGGGCCTTAAAACAGTACTTTTTTAACTTAATTTGGCCTTTTCAAAATATAACTTGTAGATCCTCTAGTAACACCTTCCAGTTTTTCTTTACGTGTGTCCATACAAGCTTCTAAATTTATTTCTATCAGTGAGTTTTAACAGTTTTGCTCCTCTAATAATTCTTTTACTTGGTTAAAGGCTTTTTCATGGGGTATGTAGTGTGGCCAATAATAACAATAGTGCTTGTTAGAATACTTTTTACAAGTTTAGGGAAGTTCATTAAAAAAAAAAGCAAAACAAAACGTAACAAAAATGTTGATGGTGTATTTTTGTTTTTAAACCTGTTCTTTCTCTAACAACTTTACCTGAATATATCCCTGTTATACTTACGAATGTAAATAAATTTCTTAGTCTCTTTTATTTTTTTTAGAAAGGCATATTTTTGGATGACAGAATTATTAAAATATCCTGGACATACATCAGAATTCAAGAAGAAACCAGACCTGTTGTCCCCCTTCTGGGAAATTTTAGAAGCAATGTAAAATGTACACGATGAAATAACACTCCATTTCTCCTACAGAGAAAATGTAGGTTGTTTGACTGCGTGGTATGCCATTTGGTCTTGTATGGGGCCTATTCAGCAAAGAAATTAAGGGCTGCCATTAAATAGCGTTGTGAAACTTGTAGTTCAGCAGCTGCACGCAGTTTGTTTTTCAATTTCTCCTTCCCATTCTTGTTTATTAGCTGTGACTCTGAGTCCTGAATTAAAACAAATATTTTAGTGGCAACATTTATGATTTGGTTGGAAGTGCCAGAGAGACCTCCAATGCTTAAATCTGGACAGATTTCACTTTGGGTGGTGTAAATTTCTCGCTTTTAATGATTTAAATACACAATGAGTAACGTTTTCTAGAGAGCTTTTTTTTTTTTTAATTAATGAACTTTATTTTTTCAAGCAGTTTCAGGTTCACAGCAAAATTGGGAAGTACAGAGAACTCTCATATAATCCTGCCCTCACCCCAGACTGCCCATACTATTGACATTCCACACCACAGTGGTAGTATAGTTACAGATGATGAACCTTTATTGACACATCATTATCAACCAAAGTCTGTCGTTTACCTTAGGGTTCAGTCTTGGTGTTCACACATTCTCTGTGTCTTGACAAATTAAAATTGACAAATATCTACCTTTGTAGTATCCTACTGATTAGTTTCATTGCCTAAACGTTTTTCATTGTATTTGGGACTTCTCAGTTATTATTTCTTTGAACATTTTTTCTGCCTCTTTTTCCTTCTTTGCTACTCATCGATTAATCTTCTTGATGGTGTCTTATAGGTCTCAGGGGCTCTGTTCATTTTTCTTCATTCTTTTTGTCTCAAACTAGATAATCTCAGTTGATTTCTTCTGCCAGGTTCAAATTTGCTATTTGAGCCCCTCTGTTGAAGTTATTGTACTTTTGAATTCCAGAATTTCTATTTGTTTCTTTTTTATAATATTATCTCTTTATTGATATCCTCTACTTGGTGAGACGTAGTTCTCATACTTTCCTTTAATCCCCTAGACATGCTTTCTCTGCATCCTTGCAGGTATTTGCTATTCTCACCATTTTTAATTTTATAAATACTGTTAGATATGGGTAATAGAGGTGATTTGGAGATATTTTTTCCCTGTAAGGAGTTTGTATTTTTATCTTTTTAGCAGGGTCTTTTGCTGAGCAAAATTATTTACTTTTTGTCAAATCAATAAAAAAAGAATTAGTTGGGTTTTCTTGTTCATGCCTAAAAAATGTGCACCAATCTGGGACCTGAAGATTTTTCTCCTATGTGATTTTCTAATAGTTTTCTTGTTTTACATTTTATATTTAAATTTATCATTTTGTGTTAGTTTTTTTGTGGGGGGGCAGAGGGAGAGGGAGAGAGAATCTTAAGCAGGCTCCATGCCCAGCTCAGGGCCCGATGCGGGGCTTGACCTCATGACCCTTAGATCATGACCTGAGCCAAAGTCAGGAGTTGAACACTTAAAACGACTGTGCCACCCAGGTCCCCCATCTTGTGTTAGTTTTTGTATAATGTATTGGATTAGGTCATGGTTCATTTGTTTTGTGTTTTTGCTTTTGTTTTTTGGCTATGGATATCCAAATACTTCATCATTTTTTCAAGATCCCATTCTTTCTCCATTGAATTTCTTTTGCACTTTTCTCATTAAAGTAACATACTTCTGTGGGATATTTCTGGATTCTCTGATGAAGATGGCTTTTTAGCTTTTTTCTGTATGGAAATATCTGTATTTTGCCCATAATTTTCAGGAATGTTTCAACTAGATAGGATAGGTTAGTTTGACAGGTGTCTATTTAATTGCTAGCAACTGTCAGCTCTCTTTCTTTGTTCACAGCTTTTAGCATTATTAATCTTTTTAAAAAGATTTATTTATCTGAGAGAGAGAGAGCCCGTGTGCACAGAGAGAGAGAGAGAGAGAGAAGGAGAGGCAGACCCCACCATTGAGCACGGAGCCCGATGCGGGGCTCGATCCCAGGACCCCAAAATCATGACCTGAGCTGAAGGCAGATGCTTAACTGACTGAGCCACCCAGGTGTCCCATTTAACATTATTAATCTTGATCCTCTCAATTAGTTGGGTACAGAGTTGTACTTTTTGGGGGCAGCATTCTAATTTGTGGTGTCAGCTCAAATGGAGCCATTGAAAGTTTTTGAAAAGGTTGCTGAGTTCTTCTTACCCTCACATATTGTGGATTTTTTTTCCTTCTGCTGTTCTGCCTGATGTAAGAGAAACTAATTTTCTTTATGTTTTTTGTATTGAACTTACAAGTAGATTTTTAAAGAACTTTGGTTTTGTTTTTTATCGGTTTTGTTTTTGTTATAGGGTAACAACAACAGTCTGATTTTACAAATTCAACCCCAAATCCTCTTTGCTGGTGATTGGAGCAGGTAAAATGTTCTCGAGGACTGCTAGATGTAGACAGTAACCTGTGTACATGTATTAGCTCGGGTTGCCGTAGCAAAATACCATAGACTGGGTGGCTTAAACAACAGAATTTTTTTTTTCTCATAGTTCTGGAGGCTAGAAGTCCAAGAACAAGATTCCAGCTGATTTGGTTTCTAGTGAGGTGTTTCTTCCTGGATAACAAATAGTCACCTTCTCTTGTCAGTGTGTCTTCACTGGTGCAGGGGAGCAGGGAGAGAGAGAAAGTTCCGTGGTCTCTTTCTCTCTTTTTAAATTTTTATTTAATTTTAATTTTAATTTTTGTTCTTTCTTTAAATTGAAGTATAATTGGCATACAATGTTATATTAGTTGCAGGTGTGTAACATCTTGATTTGACAATTCTGTACCTTACTTAGTGCTCACCATGATAAGTGTAGTTACCATCTGTCACCATACAATGTTATTACAATATTATTGGCTATATTCCTTATGCTGCATTTTTCATGTCCCTGACTTACTTATTTTATAACTGGAGGTTTGTACCTCTTAACCTTTATCTCTTCTGCTCATCCCCCTCACCTCCCCTCTGGCAACCATCAGTTTGTTCTCCTAATTTAAGAGTCTGTTTTTTGTTTATTTGTTCATTTGTTCCATTTTTTTAGATTCCATATTTAAGTGGGATGTATGGTAGTTCTCTTTCTGACTTATTTCACTTAGCATAGTAACCCTCTAGACCCATGTTGCAAATGGCAAAATCTCATTCATTTTTATAGCTGAGTAATATTCCTTATTTTATATATAAGTTTCTATAACATCTTTATCCACTCATGTATCAGTGGACACTTAGGTTGCTTCCATATCTTGGCTATTATAAATAATGCTCACTATACATAGGGGTGCATATATCATATGGGTGTTCTATTATTAATTTTTTTGAGGAACTTCCATATTGTTTTCCACAGTGCTTGCACCAGTTTCCATTCCCACCAGTAGTATACAAGGGTTTGTGATGGCTCTTTTTATAAGGACACTAATCATATCAGATCAGGGTCTCACCCTATCACCTTATTTAAACTTAATTACTTCCTTAAAGGTCCCATCTCCATATATAGCCTGGGTTTCTAAGACTTTCAATATAGGAATTTGGGGGCTGCACAAATACTGAGTTCATAACAGTAGATCTAAGAATCATTCAGTTACTCTTAGTTTTTAAAAAATCTTATTTGGTCACAGCCCAATTCTAGGTTCTTCTGTTTGTGATTGTTGTATCATACTTTTTCCATGTGTTTACTTCCATTTTTAAGATACTCAAATATTTTGGAAGAAATGTTAAATGTTAATGATACCGTCATCTTGTATTGTGCTGTCTAAAAGTATTATAACCCAGCACAACTTTACTGCTTCAACCTGTTCTCCTACCTTTTCCCTCCAACATTTAGCCACACTATTTTTCTCCTTAAACATGTTACATCCTTTTCCGTCTGCCTGAAATCCTCTTTTTACTGGGGTAACTCCTATTTATCTCTTGAGTCCCACTTTAAATATCATTTTGTGAAGACCTGCCTGACTCTAAATAAAATGTCATGCCCCCCCCCACCTTGCCACTTAATTGGGCAAGTTACTTAATCTGCTTGGGTCATCCCCAGAACTTCAGTTTGCTCATCAATGAAATGAGGGGTGATAATGGTGCCTAAAACAATACCAAAAACATAGTGAGACCTCACAAAGTGTAGCTGGCATTGTTTTTATTATTATTAACCTACCTTATCCTAGTTTAAATTTATTTATACCCGAGAGTATCCTTTGAACATGTTTTCTGCTAGAGGTAAGCTTTTACTTTGTCCCCAGGTATTATTTATTATTAGTCTGGTAATTTTCACATAGCCCATAATTTTCACCTGAATAATTACATTAATTAATTTTTTTCTATCATTACAATCATGGAAAAACTATGGCAGGGCAGAGATAAGCCATTAATTCAATGTAATTACTCATTTGTTGAATAAAACCAAGTTATTTCTCATTTGTGGTTTGAGCAAGAATTGTCTTTTCCCCTAAACTGTGGGAGTGATCCCTGATGGCAAATTGTATTAAATGAAGAAACATATCACTTAAGATTGAAATATATAACATATATGTTAAAAATATCTTGTGGAAAATATATCATATTTGTGTAACTAAGTACACTAGGTTGGCATATTATTAAGTATATTGTCTTTGACATAAAAAAGGCAAGTATTTTTTATTAATTTAATTGGAAATTAGAAATAGAATAATGAAATACTCAACTCCCTGCAGTAAGCCTGACATTTCTAAAATAGACCCGTTGTCTTTAGTTTGGTAAATAATTGATCTGTTTTCCAGAGGCGTTATTTCTGCCAGCTGAGTAGCTGAGAGCTGTGAAGTACAGCACATCTACATTTTAAATAATTGCCCTTCCTTGGCAGGGAAATTGCTTTTCCATCCATTAATAAGAGGAAAATGAATGTTGGGTCTGTAGTAAAGTAGATTAAACATGTACCTCTTTGGATGCTTGACTGCATCTTTAACAGACTTGAAATTTTTCTGGTTAATTAAATGCTATATATTGAAAGGTGATGGTGGTCTTGGGTTAATCATTTAAAAAGTTTAGGTTGGATTTTTTTTTTTTTCTTTTGCACAGAGTTTTCCCCATTGATCACAGTGAGTGGTCAGAAAAATACCTTATCTTGGTTTTTGTTAACCTATATAATGCCTCAGAGATTTACAGAATTATGTGGCTTCAGATTTTTCCTCTCATCTGACAGCTGCTGGTTTATTACTGCCAGTCACTTATACTGTATCACTAACAATGCAAAGGCAGCTTGAAGAGTTTATTGCTTTTATTTTTTTTTCCCCGAAGAAGGAGCTGTTTCCATTCTAGATTTGTAGTTACTCTCCTCTGTCATCATCTCATAAAATGACGTGTTTTACTCATGTAATGGATTACTCCCTGAAGAATTTGTTCTCTTTGCTCTATGTTCATTGTGGCACAGGACTTGTATGAGAGTCAGTGGTAACTTTGCAGGTTCGACTTACCATAAAGTACAGTAGGCATCATACCCAGGGCCCACGCTAGTATTGTGGTCCCACCAAAATGTTTAAAAAAAGCAAAAAAAAAAAATCTTTTAAGCTAATGGGATACTTTAATATATGTTTAAAACCAGCAACTGTAATCATAAAATATAATTTTAAATATTTTTTCATTGAAGAGGGGGCCCATAAAGGCAAAAATGCCCAAAGCCCATGAAAGTCCTAATGTAGCCCCGGGTCCTGGGCGTCCACTAGTAAGGAGGAGCCCGTCTCCTTTCCCACCATGACTGCCATAATATTTCTAGTTAATTAAGCAAAGGTGCTCAGTTAGCACTAAATGAACTAATGAAAGATGTGAATACATATATATATGCTATGTAGAATGTTAAGCAAACATATATATACACACACATACCTGTAACACTATACTACCTGTAACAGATGTAACTATAACGGTAGAAATCCAGTATTAAATTTTGAAGAAGGTAAAGAAGAATATCTATAGTCAAGTACATAGATGCAAAGTAGCCAACGGTGAATTAAACTTTTGCTTATCAGGACAACTTCACTGGTTGTTAAGCAGTGAAGTACTTGAATATTTGTGGTCCCTTCGCATTTCCTCTCCTCCAGAATGTTCTGGCCCTTCCCTGGGTTCAGGCTTGTTTCAGTGTTCTCGTTCAGATTTGTCTATACTCTTGCCATATGTTAATTATTTTGAACATTGCTCTGAAAACAGTGCAAATATTTCTCAAGGATACATATATTTCAAAGGACATACATTACATCCAATAGGGTGGGTACTTATGATGGGAAGGGATGGGAATGGGGACTGGGTGCTGGAATGGATGATGAAAAGAAACATGTAAAAACAGTAGTCAGGGGCGCCTGGGTGGCTCAGTCGTTAGGCATCTGCCTTCAGCTCAGGTCATGATCCCAGGGTCCTGGGATCGAGCCCCACATCGGGCTCCCTGCTCAGCGGGGAGTCCGCTTCTCCCTCTCCCACTCCCCCTGCTTGTGTCCCCTCTCCCGCTGTGTCTCTCTCTGTCAAATAAATAAAATTAAAAAAAAAAAAAAAAAAAAAAAAAAACAGTAGTCAGTCCATATCAGTATTCAGAATTAATATAATGGGTTTTACAAAAAAAAAAAAAAAAACACAACAATTTAGAGTACCAACAGTATAGAAGAGAATAAAATTATTATTTAATTTAAAATGAACTGATCTTTTGGTTTTCCCTTTGTTGTTTTGATTGTTTTGTGGGAAATTTTGATGGTTGTTGTTTTTGGTCTCTTTATTCAAGTCATTTCTTTTCTTTTTTTTTTTAAAAAGATATTTATTTATTTGAGAGAGAAAGAGAGAGAGGGGGGAGAGCAGAAGGAGAGGGAGAGGGAAAGAACCTCAGGCAGAGCCTGACACAGGGCTCAATCTCACAATCCTGAGATCATGACATGAGCTGAAATCAAGAGTCAGATGCTTAACCGACTGAGCCACCCAGGTGCCCCCCAAGCCATATCTTTCTGATGGGCTAAGAAGCCATTACATTTATCTATATAGATACAGATATGTAGAGTGAGGTTGTGCAAAGAATCCCTACCTTGGTGCCCAGTAATCTTTGTTGTATGTCAGTGGTTGTTCTTATAAATAGTCTTTTTGAAATGTAATTAAGAAGTCATGTTTTGAAATAGTGCAGATAGGTAATGAAATCTAATTTCCAGAGACACTTGGTAATTTGCTAATATTTGACCTATTTGCAAATATACCCAAAATAAAAATGCTAAATGATTAACACTTTTATTTTTCATCTAATAATTGTTACATAGTTTCTGATCTCCCCTGCTAGAACCTTGACTGAAGTCTGTTAGAGTGTCATATGTATGCTCTGGAATATATGATTCGTGGTGCTTTGACCACCCATTTGGCCAAGCTGCACATCTGAGACTCATTGACCTCTTTCTTGACCCCTCACCATGTATCTGTATTTCTTATGCATCCCTCTCTGATTGCTGTGTTTTTAGGTTTTATTGTGTCCCCCTCCTCCCCTGCCCCATAGGGGCAGGATTTTAACTTTCTAACTGCTCTGTTTAGCATCTGTCTTTTCTCTCTCCATTCATTCACTCTCTATAAAACCACCGATTTTATCTTGTTCTCTTACCCTTATTTTTGTTTTGGTTTGTCTTCATTTTTATTGAACTGTAGCTTACATAATGTAGATTGCATGAATGTTAAGTATATAGCTTGGTACACACACACACACACACACACACACACACACACACACACACACACACACACACACATGGATAAGCTCTACCCAAAAAGTTAAAAAGTTCTGTTTTACACATCTCTGAAGTACATAGAAGGCATTCCTTTGGTAATACCTAATTTCCAAATTTACCTTTCAAATTATATTTTGTAGTCCTAATACATAAAATATCTGTTCCAAGCAGACTGATCTGCATCATATCATATCCTCTTTACTTCTCCTTCTGTCTTCTGCTTTTCATGATATTTTACTTTTTTTTTTCCCTCTCCCCTGTCTACCAAATTCCTATTAGCCTCAATTTGAAATGTATTTTATTATGAACTTTTAGCAGTGATTGTCTGTGATAGTTGTATGTGTGTGTGTATCTGTGTTTATAATTCTTCTCTGAGGTCAGTAATGTTGTATTGGTACTAATAGTAGACAACACAAGCTAATACATTTTAGACTTTTAATTTTGATTTTCTCACTGTCTGTGGGTTTCAGTAATCATATCTATTAATTGAAGTCAGGCATGCTATTTCTAAGGTCCTCAGAGTTATAAAACTTTGAAACTGTATGATGTGTTGTTTTCCTGAATAAAGTTAGGAGTCAGATTAATCTTCCCAAACAATACTTCCTTATCTTCCCAGTTCTTCTACTTTATCTAAAAATTTTACATTTTTGCCATTGTAAGGACTCTCCATGTTGTGATATTACAATATGGTCGGGTAAGAAAAATCATTCAGTTATGAAAGAAAATTATCTTTTTATAAAAATATTTAATTACTTTATGCCTTGATGTCCTATTAGTATTTTGTGTTAATATTGTCCACTAATGGTTCACTTTATTAAAAGTGAATGGTTAAACCAAAAGTAATCAACACAAACTTATTCTAAAATTATATAGACATTCAAAGGATCTACCATAGTCAAATCAATCTGGAAAAAGGTGGGTGACCTACTCTAAATGTATAGTAATCTAGAAAGGATGGGTTGGGGCAAATATAGTTATAGATGGATGGAGTAGAATCCAAAAATTGATCACATACACATGGTCACCTGATATTGGACCAAAATGTAAGTAATTCAATGTGGATAGTATAGTTGTCTCAACAATGGTGCTGAACAACTGGGATATCCACTTGGGAAAAAATAAACTTTTACTTAACACCATACACAAAAATGAACTCTAAATTGATCATAGACTTAATTTAAAAGCTTAAACTAAGCCTTCAAAGAGAAAACAAAAGGATTATATCATTGTGACCCAGGAGGGATAGAGAAAGATGTTTTAGATAGGGCACCAAAAACACAAACCATAAAATTGGCCTTCATTAAATTAAGGACCTTGGCAAAGATATGGTCAAGTAAATGAGGTGGAGTGCCATAAACTGGGAGAAAGTATTATATATGTATATAGTCATAGATCATATGCATAAATATATATATGTAATGAAAAGACAAAACAATTAAAAATGTTGGGCAAAAGATTTGAACAATCATGTCACAAAAGAAAATATGCAAATAGCCATTTAATACACGGAAAGCTAATCAACATCACTGATCATTAAGGAATATGGCATACTAAAACCATAAGAAATCACCAAATACTCACTGAGATGATTAAAATTTTAAAAGACTGACAGTACCAAATGCTAATGAGTTATGGAGCTCATGGGAAAGTTAAAATGATACAGCCACTTTGGATGAACATTTTCACAGTTTTTTCTTTTTTTTTTTTATCAAGTTAAACATACACATGAGCCAGCAGTTCTACTCCTACATATTCACCTAAGAAAAATAAAAACATATGTTCACACAGGAGTTTGTTTCACAATAGCCAAAAACTAGAAACAACTGCTGAATGGATATATAAATGATCATATATCCGTATAATGGAATACTGCCCAGTAATATAAATAAACGAAGGTAGTACTGTCAGCCACAGCAGTAGGTTTAACAAGATGTTGTGTGACTCCATTTACATGGAATTCTAAAGTAGGCAATATTAATTCATAATGACAGAAAGCCAGTCAGTGGTTGCCTGGGGCCACACAAAGGGGAGGGGATGGACTGCAAGTGGACACAAGGGAATTTTTTTTGCATGTGCTCTATCTTGATGATGTACTTGTCAGACTCATCAAACTGTTTTAAAATGAGTACATATTTATTGTAAATAAATTGTCCATTAATGAAGATTAATAAAGCTTAAAAACTATTTTGGCATCTGACAAAAAATGTATTCAACCACTTGGAAAAATAAAAATACATAGATATGCACCACTTTCCTATGTCTCTTGGATGAAAAGACTATTGAAAACAATGAGTATTAGAATATTTAATACGAAAATCCATTGGATATGGCCAAAGATGTCTTCAGAATCCTAAATATTACATGATGCCAAGTGAAAGGAAGAAAACAAATTAATTATTCCACTGAAGATGTTTGGACACTTAACTTGAAACTCCTAAAAACGCAAGAAGATAGAAATAGTAAGTTATAAAATAAGTGAGCTCGAAAACCAACTATTGATTTTAGATTTTCCCACATGGAGCAAATGAGTAAGAACCATGTCAGAGATTTTGGTCTAATTTATCTTGGTTGTGGATATATGCAACTTTAGGAAGGGATAAAATGAATCACGTCTTTTGTATGTTTGACAGTGTGTACTGCAGTGCTTTTAACAGTGATTTTGAGCTTAAATTTAAGAAAGACTTAATATACCCTGGGCCATAAATGTAGAAAAATACAGCAATGAGTTTGATTATCAGCATCTTCAAACATAAATGTGCTAACATTGTTGCTGCCCACAGGGAAATTTTGAGACCGCTGTTTTCAAGTATTCACATTCATTTTAAAGGTTTTATTAATCAGACTTTCATAGGTTATTATTGTGGTTTTATGTAATTTGAAGACCTAAAAGATTTTGATCAGTACTAAGGTTTTGTTTTTCTGCTTTTATGTTTACAAATCTGACTAGTAACTTTAAAAGATAATTAAATAATTCCTAAGTTTTAATCTGTACAGATATTGATGGGGAAGTATTAAATTCACAAGAATTAATAACAAAATGTAAAATTATTTTATGAGTGATATATTTTGAATTCCTGTAATGATTTCTGTTTGCCCCAGCATGTCAGTGTTTATATCTCTTTTTGGAAGAGAGTGTGAATAGCTGGTAATTTGTTTTCCAATTCATATGTGTGCACGTGATAAAGAACCATACAATTAGGGAGGTGTTATAAATAGGATATGGTAAAAAAGACATACCTACTCATGTTTCCAAGATTTTATAGCATATGCCCAGTGGAGGTTTGCTCCTCTTTAATTTTGCCTTTTGGGCTAACCAGCTGACGCCCAGTTGAAAAGATTTATGTTCTTATGAGGCCACAAAAGCCTTAATGTTCAGTTTCCAGCTACCTCAGATTTTGGAGAACGCCATGTACCATCAGCAGCTTCAGTCCCCACCCTCTAATGCTAACGCTCATCTATCAAACTTGAAGCTGAGAGTGAGGGAGAGGAAGCTTCCAGATAAACACACAGCAGCGCCTAAACAGCTAATCACTCTAAGCTTCCGCTTCCAGGCCCTATAATTAGAAGTCCTTCTTTTCCTTGTATTCCCAGATGACGCAAATGCTTTTTGTGGCTTGGCACCTCATTTGGGGCGTGGGTTTAGTTTATGGCCAGGCTAGAGTCTGGTTTAGTCTTCTGATGCTGCATAAATAGTTCTCAAGCCACAGTCTACTCTGTACGACTTTTTCCTTTTATGTATATCGGCTTTTTAAATTGTGTTCTAGGAAAAAAAAAAAAAAAAGCTTGTCATTTCTCCCAGCAGAATGTGTGCAAAAGAGGAAATTATAAATTAAAAGAAAGCACATGATTGTATAGTACTATGCTAGTTATTTTTTTCTTCCTTTCCTTTCTGCTCTTTCAATTTTTTTTTTTTTACTATTTTAAAATTTTATCAAAAAAAGCTCATTGGTGGATTATGGAAGCCACATTTACATGGGGAAGTGGAAAAAGAAAACTTTTTAAAAAAGATTTTATTTGAGAGTGAGTGAGTGAGCATGAGCAGGGGGAGGGGCAAAAGGAGAGGGAGAAGCAGACTCCTCACTGAGTGGGGAGCCCTACACAAGGCTCAGTCTTAGAACCCCGAGATCATGACCTGAGCTGAAGGCAGCCACTTAACTGACTGAGCCACCCAGGCACCCCAAAAGAAAACTTTTTAGATAGGATACACAGAATCTAATAAAGATAAATTTTCAGTGGCCTATTTCTCTAAAAATCTGAATTTGTTTTACGTATTAGAAACTAGAAAGTTGTTAATGTCAGTTTGAAAAGCTGGGAGCCTATTGAAAAGTATTCATTTGTGATTATCATTTACATGAGAAACAGTAATTGTCTTGATTTGGCTAACAGGGACTTTTACTGCAGTGCTTATTATGAGTAAAATATTGATATGATTCTAAAAGAAATGAAGTTTATCTTTAGTAGGTGAGTCATATATTTGTATTATAAGTTCATCATTTTCCTGTCAGAATGTTTCCATTGAATTGTTTCTCATGTGCAGAAAATCATTTTGTGGTGGAAAAGTGAAATCAAAACATAGTAGCAGAATTGTGATAATTCAGACTTAGTATAACTCAGCAAAAAGTAGGAGGAGTGAAGAAATATTGTCCACAAGAGGACAATTAAGCATTCATGCTCAACCTTAGAAATTTATTGTTTGGATAACAACAATAATATGGAAAGAATATAAAGTATGTCAGTGACCCCATGACCATAGCTGGGTGCAGAATGGGAGGCAATGTTATATAAACTGTTACACGTTTGAAGTAGATCTCAATAAATGACACTTTTCATCATCTACAATGTATTCTTTTGGAAGTAGTCAGGACACTGGCGTCTAGTATGGTATTTTTGAATTTAACATAGTGACTAGAGCTGTACCTTATATTAGCCAAGTAGATAGCAAACTCACATATACTTCATCTTTCCATTTAAATGCCGACCTTATCTTCCACTAGCGCTTAATATTCTTTCATATCTTTTTTTTCAACTGAGAAAAGTTTTAAGAGTTAAAAAATGTGATTCTGCTTTTGGCATAGCAGAGTGAGCTAATAAACCATTCTTCCCACAGAAAACAAATATAAATTCTGGACAAAATATAAACAAACATGCACAAATTTAGATATGTGTATTATAGTTTCTGGAACAACCGACAGAAATTTAATATAAAGAGAGATATTTAAAAAGCTAATAGAAAAATTAAAATTGGATATTAAAAGTATTGAAATTATCTAGGAAAAGGAAAGGAAGCAAGAACAGAGAAACAACAAAAGCAAGGAAACCATCAGAAAAATAATAAAAAAATAATAAAATGGTAGCTATAAACTCAACCCTACCAGTAAGTTAGGCTAAATGTGAATGAACTATAGACCACCAATTTAAAAAGTCCAGAATTGAATTTAAGAAAACCCCAAATTAGACCTCAATTATTGTCTAAAACAAAATCATTTTAAATACAATTATATTGATTATAAAAGTGAAAGAATGGAAAAGTATATACCATGTGTGCACCAATCAGAACAAAGCTAGAGTGATGATATCAATACAAGAAAAAGTAGACTTCAGAACAAGGAAAATACCAGGGTTAAAATGGGACATCTTGATAAAAGAGGCAGTTCACCAAGAAGTCCTAATAATCCTAAATGTGTATGGACTTAAAAAAAAAGGTCTAAAATTTAGGGAGCTTATATAACTGAAAAAAAAAATATCCACAATTATACTTGGAGATGTTTGGTTCTATTCAGTGGTAGAACAAGAAAGTAGGCAATCAATCAGTAAGGATATTGAAGATCCTAACAATTCTATCAATTAACTGACCTTTATAACACTGCAAGTGTTCAAGTGTGTGTGGAACAGTCACTGCAGTCTAGTCTCAGATATAAAACAAGGTTTAACAAATTTCTTGTCATAATGGAATTAAACTAAAACTCAGTATGTGAAAGATACCTGAAAGATACCCAAATACTTGGAAAAACTCCACAACATACTAAATATCCCATGAATAAAGAGGAAATATCTGGAAAACATTTAGAACTGAATGCAAATGAAAAGGCAGTATCAAATTTTTGGAATTCATTCCATTTTAAAGCAGGTTTATAGGGAAATTTATACCAATGTATGCTTACTCTGAAAAAGAAGAAAGTTCCGGAAACAGTAATCTAAGCTTCCACCTTAAGAAAGTTGAAAAAAGGTGCACCTTAGTGGCTCAGTGGGTTAAGCATCTGACTCTCCATCTCAGCTCAGGTCTTGATCTCAGGGTTGTGTGTTCATGTGAGTTAAACAAAGAAAAAGTTGAAAAAACAAAGAGCAAATAAAACTAAAGCAAGGAGAATGAAGGAAATAGTAACAGAAGATACTAATAGCAGAAGGAGGAATATGGAATATAGGAGATGAATCAATGAAATTGAAAGAAAATCAGTGACAGCTGGGGCACCTGGGTGGCTCAGTCGTTAAGCGTCTGCCTTCTGCTCAGGTCATGATCCCAGGGTCCTGGGATCGAGTCCCACATCGGGCTCCCTGCTCAGCAGGAAACCTGCTTCTCCCTCTCCCACTCCCCCTGCTTGTGTTCCCTCTCTTGCTGTCTCTTTGTCAAAAAATAAATAAAATCTTAAAAAAAAAAAAAAGAAAAGAAAAAAAACTCAGTGACACCCAAAATAGATTTCCTTGAAAACATCTAGCCAGAATGACCAAGGAAAAAAAGAGGGAAGACAAATTATTGATAATCTCAATGAAAAAGTGGACATCACCAAAGATCCTACAGATATTAATAAAGTCCATTTCCTTGAGTTACAGAAAGTAATTCATCCAAGAACATTTAAATTAAATACCCCAATTTTCCATTTTAAAGTAATAAAATTTAAATTACAAAGAAATTAAATTAAAATGATTTTGGAGCGTTCAACAACAAAAAGGCCCACATAGTTTCACTGGCAAATACTACTGAACATCTAAGGGTAAGAAATAATAGCAGTTTTCCCCAATCTCTTCTAGAAAATAAGAATATAAGGAACATTTCACAATAGGACCAGCTTTACCCTGATTCCAAAAACAGACAAACACATGATTAGACACCTACAAACGAATATCCCTCAGGAACACATCATGAAAACCTTAAAACATTAGCTAATTGAATCTGGCAGCATATAATAAAGGATTTTGACCAGATGGAGCTTATCCTAGTAATGCAAGGCTTGTTTAACATTATCATTCATTAGTAAAATTCACCATATTAATCGAGTAAAGAAGAAAACCACATAATCATTTCAGAGGTGTAAAACACTGGACAAAATTCAACATTCGTTCATTATAAAAGCTCTCAACAAACTAGGAGTATAAAGAAACATCCTCAAGTTGATAGAGGGCATTTATAAAAAATCCTAAAGCTAATATCATACTTGAAGATTGAATGCTTTCTCCTAAAATTTGGAAGCCATGAATATTGCTTTCACCAGTTCTGTTTTTCTCAGCAAATGTAGTAAGTGAAGAAAAAGAAAAAAAAGGCATGTAATTTGGAAAGGAAGAAATAAAATTATGTCTATTCACATACTACATGATAGTCTGTAAAGAAAATTCCATGTAACCTAAAAAAACCCTTCCTAGAACTGGCAGAATATAAAAAATGTCAATTATGTCTCTATATGCCAGCAGGGAAAAATTGATAATTGAGATAAAATGAAGAGTCCCATTTATAATGGATCTAGGAAAATACATTTACAATTTGTGTGCTGAACAAGAAAAAAAGTCAAAGAAGATATATATATATCAAGAAATATGAAGTGTTCATAGATCAGAAGACTCAATATTGTTAAGATGTCCATCACCCTCAAATTGATTTATAGACTTAATATAATCCTCCCAAAAAAATATCCTAGGAATTTTTGTTATATCAAAATCTGATTCTGTGTTTGGAAAGGAATTGGAATAACCAAAATAATGTTGAAAAGGTTCTTACCTGATCTCAAGATTTACTATAAAGTTACAATAGTCAAGAAAGTGTGGTATTGGGGTGCCTGGGTGGCTCAATTGGTTGGGTGTCTGCCTTCGGCTCAGGTCATGATCCCAGGGTCCTGGGATCGGGTTCTGCTTCGGGCTCCTTGCTTGGGGGGGAGCCTACTTCTCCCTCTTCCACTCCCCCTGCTTGTGCTCTCTCTCTCTCTCTCTCTCCCTGACAAATAAATAAAATCTTAAAAAAAAAAAAATGTGTGGTATTAATGAAAGCATAGATGCAGAAATTGATGGACTGGAATAATACTTCCAGAAAAAGACCTATGCAGATACAGCCGGTTGATCTTTGACACGTTGACGATGGATAAAAAATAAAGGATAAAGAATTCAGTGGATAAAGAATAGTCTCTTGAAGAAATCTTGCTGGAACAATTGGACATCACTTGCAAAAATGTTAATTTGTGCGACACCTCACACTTTTTACAAAAATTAACTCAAAATGAATGATAGACCTATATGTAAAATATAAAACTCTGAAATTTTGACAAGAAAACAAAATATTTGTGACCATAGATTAGGCAAAGAATTCTTCGCTATGACATTTTGTCAAAATTAACAACTTGCTCCGTGAGACACTGTAGGCAGTTTGGATAAATGTTATGCCAGGGTAGAGACACAGTTTAAACTGGTGAATTAAGGTAGGGTATTAGTAGATAAACTGAAACTCAAAATTCAGGTTTTGAGAAATGGTAAAAAGTGGGAGCAGGTTTTAGTTCCATGGAGAGAAGTCATTTTCACGTTCTTTGTTATCAGATTGGCTGTTTTAAAATGCTTGTGAACTCTTGGTAAACCTTTCTCTACTAGTCATATGGGAACATCAGAAAACTACAGTTAGCGTCCTCACTAAATGTATACTGATGTATACTGATGTGGCATGAAGGTTTTGTGTTCATACAAGAAAAAGGTGCTGTGTTTTAATTTTTTTTTATTGGGGGAAGTTTTTTACATCTTTGGTAATTTTTTTTCCTTTAAAGTATAATGAGTGTTTTGTGAAAATATTTCATCCACATACATAATTGTTTTTATTTTTACTCTCTTTTTGTTGTGTCTTTCAGGAATGCTTCTAGTCACAACAGACACCCTTGGCCATGACTTTCATGTCTTCCAAATTCTGACTCATCCTTGGTCTTCATCACAAAGTGCTGTCCATCATCTATATACTCTTCACAGGGGAGAAACTGAAGCCAAAGTAAGTTGTATATTTTTTAGAAAGTGTTTGTGTGTGTGTGTTGTGTGTGTGTGTGTGGTGTGTGTGTGTGAGAGTGTGTGTGTGTGTGTGTGTGTGTAATATGACATCTAATTTAGCTGGTTATTTATGTCATATTGGAGCTTAATGTTAATATTAGTGAGAACATAAAATATCCTATTTTGACCCAATAAATACATAAGCAGTGGGCAAACAAGTCAATGAAGTTGATAAAACATAAGTTCTATATATCCTTCTCCTCCTACCCTATACCATTTCCTCCCCCGGCAAAAACCCTATCATCCATTGGATATCTCTCCCGGTCTTTTTATGTGTGTTTTGGTTTTATATACATGCATACATGCACACGCACACACACAAATGCATGTAAACATGTGTTCACATATACACAAAATAATTGAATTTTATAGTGTATGACTCTATGGGTAATATTTGGTGGTATGCAGGAGTCAGCTCACAGTGGCTAGTGAGAATGAGTTGTGTACGTTTGTCCCCAACTCTGGATGTAGTGACATTACATTGGTGATGTGAAATCATCTACGCTAGGAGTGTTTATATAATGGAAATCGACAAACACTACAAGTCATAACTGTTTCTTTTCTTATGGAACCAGTTTTTTTTTTTTTTAAGATTTTATTTATTTATTTGACAGATTCAGAGATAGCGAGAGCAGGAACACAAGCAGCGGGAGTGGGAGAGGGAGAAGCAGGCTTCCCGCGGAACAGGGAGCCCAATGCAGGGCTTGATCCCAGGACCCTGGGATCATGACCTGAGCCGAAGGCAGACGCCTAACGACTGAGCCACCCAGGCGCCCATGGAGCCAGTTTTTAACATTTAGCACATCACTGTGCATGCATGTATGGGCATGCACATACACACACATCCACACAACATCCACACACACATCCACATCCACATACATAACTTACTAAGCATTTGTATTAGGCACCATGCTAAGTGCTTTTACATGTATTCTTAATATCACTTGGTAGATACTGAGCTAGCTTAATAGGCTAAAATTCCAACTATTCATTCTTTTGTTTCCCAGAGCCTATGGTTATGCATTTACCAGTATGCTACTGTATATCCTTTATCCTGAGAGATAGCTCATTGACCCACCACTATTTATTAGCTAGTCCATCCTTTCCCACTAGTCTAAAATGCTTTTTATCATAAGTTTCCATTAGAATTTTCTGTAATAGAATGAAATATCTTAAATGTATAGAAATCCATGAGTTTATAATGATACTTAAAAAGGAAGTATTGGACGTAACTGTAGGTTGCTTGTTTACTAACTCATCATTTTGAAAATTGATAACTAAAGCATTTAACTTGTCTTTCTTATATCAATTTAATAAGATAACTGAATAGTTGGTGAGGGAAAGTTTTTCTTTATGGAAGAATTCCAGTATTAAAAATGTTAGAATTTAGATTTAGTGTGGTGATTATTTTGCAATATATACACATATTGAATCATTATGCCATACACCTGAAACTAATATAAAGTTGTATGTCAGTTATACCTCAATTAAAAAAAAAAGTCAGAATTTTAAGAATCACCATTGTTGCTACCCCTAATGAAACAATGGATTTAGGCAGTAATCATCTGTATTTAGTTTTAGCTGATGGTGGAACAGTCAGATATCATGTACTTCCTGATTTGATGTAATAGGATGTATACAATATCATCTATGAAATATTTCTGCCCAATCCTCTAAATTAAACCTGAATCTAATTCAGCCCATAGATATAATTAGTACTTTACATAAAAGAGAGAGATAGACAAGTTAAACAATACCATGAGAATGCAGCCAGCCAAATCTAAAATGTGGGAAGTTCTTCATTAAAAATGTGACCTGATTTTTTTTAAAGTTTTTATTTAGTTAGAATACAGTGTAATATTCATTTCAGGTATAGAATTTAGTGATTCATTCCTTACATATAGTACCTGGTGCTTATCCCAAGCACCGTCCTTAATCCCCATCATCCATTTAACCCATCCCCCTACCTCTCCTTTGATAACCATCAGTTTATTCTCTATAGTTAAGAGTCTGTTTCTTGGTTTGTCTTTCTGTTCTTCCCCCCATGTTCATTTATTTTGTTTCTTAAATTCCACATATGAGTGAAATCATATGGTATTTGTCTTTCTCTGACTTACTTCGCTTAGCATAACATTCTCTAGCTCCATCCTCCTCATTGCAAATTGCTAGATTTCATTCTTTTTTTATGGCTGAGTAATATTCCATTGTGTATATATACCGTATCTTCTTTATCCATTCATCAGTCGATGGACATTTGGGCTCTTTCCATAATTTGGCCATTGTTTATAATGCTGCTATAAACATTGGGGTGCATGTGTCCCTTAGAATCAGTATTTTTGTATCCTTTGAGTAAATACCCAGTAGTGTAATTGCTGGATTGTAGGGTAGTTCTATTTTTAAGTTTTTGAGGAACCTCCATACTGTTTTCTAGAGTGGCTGCACCAGTTTGCATTCCCACCAACAGTGTAAGAAGGTTCCCCTTTCTCTGAATCCTCACCAATACCTGTTGTTTCCTGTGTTCTTATTTTTAGCTATTCTGACAGGTGTGAGGTGGTATCTCATCATAGTTTTGATTTGTATTTCCCTAATATTGAGTGATGTTGAGCATCTTTTCATGTGTATGTCTTCTTTGGAAAAATGTTTGTTCATGCCTTCTGCCCATTTTTTAACTGGATTATTTGTTTTTGGGGTGTTGAGTTTTGTAAGTTCTTTATAGATTTTGGATGCCAATCCTTTATCAGATATGTCATTTGCAAATATCTTCCCCCCCTCCCAAAGGTTGCCTTTTAGTTTAGTTGATTGTTTCCTTCATTGTGCAGAAAGTTTTTATCTTTTTTTTTTTTACTTTACCAAATTATTATTTTTTTTTCAAATTTTTATTTAAATTCTAGTTAGTTAACATATAGGGTAATACTGGTTTCAGGAGTAGAATTTACTGATTCATCACTTACATGTAACACCCAGTGCTCTACACAAGTTCCCCCCTTAAAACCCATTACCCAGAAGCTTTTTATCTTGATGAAGTCCCAATAGTTCATTTTTGCTTTTGTTTCCCTTTCCTGAGGAGACATATTGTGTAAGAAGTTGCTATAGCTTGTGTCACAGTGGTTACTGCCTGTGTTCTCCTCTAGGATTTTGATGGTTTCCTGTCTCACATTTAGGTCTTTCATCTATTTTGAATTTATTTTTGTGTATGGTGTAAGAAAGTGGTCCAGTTTCATTCTTTTGCATGTTGCTGTCCAGTTTTCCCAACACCATTTATTGAAGAGACTGTCCTTTTCCCATTGGATATTCTTTTCTCCTTTGTCAAAGATTAATTGACCATATGGTTGTGGGTTCATTTCTGGATTTTCTAGTGACCTGATTCTTACAACAAATATAGCTAACCCTTGAATACATGGGTTTGAACTTCACGGGTCCACTCATGTGGATTTATTTTGATAAGTACTGTAAATGTATTTTTTCTTTCTTATGATTTTTCTTTTTCTTTTTAAGTTTTTATTTTAGTAACCCGGTGCTCATCATGACAAGTGTACTCCTTAATCCCTATCACCTATTTCACCCATCCTGCCACCTCCCCTCTGGTAACCATCAGTTTGTTCTCTGTAGTTAAGAGTCTGTTTCTTGGTTTGCCTCTCTCTGTTTTTTCCCTATGATGATTTGCTTTGTTTCTTAAATTCCACAAATGAGTGAAATCATATGGTATTTGTCTTTCTTGGACTGACTTATTTCACTTAGCATTATATTCTCTAACTTCATCCACGGCTTTGCAAATAACAAGATTTCATTCTTTTTTATGACTGAATAGTATTCCACTGTGTGTGTGTGTGTGTGTGTGTGTGTGTGTGTGTGTATGTGTGTGACACATCGTCTTTATCTGTTCATCAGTTGATGGACACTTGGGCTGCTTCCATAGTTTGCTATTGTAAACAATGCTGCAATAAACATAGGGGTGCATGTAGCCCTTTGAATTAGTGTTTTGTTTTCTTTAGGTAAATACCCAGTGGTGTAATTGTTGGATTGTAGGGTGGTTCTATTTTAAAATTTTTGAGGAACCTCTGTACTATTTTCCAGAGTGGCTGCACCAGTTCGCATTCCTCCCAACAGGATAAGAGTTTCCTTTTTTGGGGCGCCTGGGTGGCTCAGATGGTTAAGCGTCTGCCTTCGGCTCAGGTCATGATCTCAGGGTCCTGGGATCGAGTCCCGCATTGGGCTCCCTGCTCCTTGGGAACCTGCTTCTCCCTCTGCCTCTCTCTCTCTCTCATGAATAAATAAATAAAATCTTTAAAAAAAAAAAAAAAAAAGAGTTTCCTTTTTCTCTACATCCTTGCCAACACCTGTTGTTTCTTGCATTTTTGATTTCAGCCATTCTGACAGGTGTGAGGTGGTCTTTCATTGTAGTTTTGATTTGTGTTTCCCCGATATTGAGTGATGTTAAGCAACTTTTCATGTGTCTGTTGGCCATCTGTCTGTCTTCTTTGGAGAAATATCTTTCATGTCTTCTGCCCAGTTTTTAATTGCATTATTTGTTTTTTTTTGTTTTTTTGGGGTTTTTTTTTTTGGATATTGAGTTGTATAAATTCTTTATATATCCTGGATACTAACCTTTTATCAGATATATCATTTGCAAATATCTTCTTCTAGTTAGTAGGTTGCCTTTTAGTTTTGTTGATTGTTTCCTTTGCTGTGCAGAAGCTTTTTATTTTGATATAGTTCCAATAGTTTATTTTTCCCTTTACTTCCCTTGCCTCAGGAGACATATCTAGAAAAATATTGCTACAGTCGATGTCAGAGAAATTACTGCTAATGCTCTCTTCTAGGATTTTTATGGTTTCAGGCCTCACATTTAGGTCTTTAATCCATTTTGAGTTTATTTTTGTATATGGTGTAAGAAAGTGGTCCAGTTTCATTCTTTTGCACGTTGCTGTCCGGTTTTCCCAACACCATTTATTGAAGAGACTGTCTCTTTCCCATTGGATATTCTTTCCTGCTTTGTCAGAGATTGATTAACCATATAGTTGTGGGTTCATTTCTGGGTTTTCTGTACTGTTTCATTGACCTATGTGTCTATTTTTATGCCAGTATCATACTGTTTTTTGTTTTTTTTTTAAAGATTTTATTTATTTATCTGAGAGAGAGAATGGGAGACAGAGAGCATGAGAGGGCAAAGTCAGAGGGAGAAGCAGACCCCCCGCTGAGCAGGGAGCCCGATGTGGGACTCGATCCCGGGACTCCAGAATCATGACCTGAGCTGAAGGCAGTTGCTTAACCAACTGAGCCACCCAGGCGCCCGTGTATCATACTGTTTTGATTGCTGTAGCTTTGTAGTATAACTTAAAATCTGGAATTGTGATACCATCAGCTTTGTTTTTCTTTTGTAAGATTATTTTGTCTATTTGGGATCTTTTGTGGCTCCATACAAATTTTATTTTATTTTATTTTTTTTTAAAGATTTTATTTATTTATTTGACAGAGAGAGACATAGCGAGAGAGGGAACACAAGCAGGGGGAGTGGGAGAGGGAGAAGCAGGCTTCCCGCGGAGCAGGGAGCCCGATGCGGGGCTTGATCCCAGGACCCTGGGATCATGACCTGAGCCGAAGGCAGTCGCTTAACCAACTGAGCCACCCAGGCGCCCTCCATACAAATTTTAGGATTATTTGTTCTTGTTCTGTGAAAAATGCTATTGGTATTTTGATAGGGATTGCATTAAATGTGTAGATTGCTTTGGGTAGTATGGACATTTTAACAATATTTGTTCTAATCCATGAGCATAGAATGTCTTTCAATTTGTTTGTGTCATCTTCAGTTTCTTTAATCGGTGTTTTATAGTTTTCAGAATACAGGTCTTTCACTTCCTTGGTTAAGTTTATTCCGAGGTATCTTATTATTTTTGGTGCAATTGTAAATGGGATTGCTTTCTTAATTTCTCTTTCTCTTGCTTCATTATTAGTGTATAGAAATGCAACAGATTTCTGTGCATTGATTTTTGTATACTGTGACCTCACTGAATTCATTGATCAATTCTAGTAGTTTTTTGGTGGTGTCTTTTGGGTTTTCTCTATATAGTATCATGTCATCTTCAAATTTTGGAAGTTTTATTTCTTCCTTACCAATATGGGTGCCTTTCATTCCTTTTTGTTGTCTAATTGCTGTGGCTAGGACTTCCAGTACCATGTTGAATAAAAGTGGTGAGAATGGACATCCTTATCTTGTTCCTGATCTTAGGGGGAAAGCTTTCAGTTTTTCCCCATTGAGTATGATGTTAGCTGTGGGTTTTTCATATATGGCCTTTATTATATTGAGGTATATTCCCTCTAAACCTACTTTGCAGAGGGTTTTTATCATGAATGGATGTTATACTTTGTCAAATGCTTTTTCTGTGTCTATTGAAATGTTCATATGGTTTTTATCCTTTCTCTTGATGTGTTACATCACATTGACTGATGTCTTTCTTTATTTTTCTTGCCTAATTTCTCTGACTAGGATTTCCAGTAGCATGTTGAAAAAAACGGTGAGAATGGGCATCCTTGTTTTTGTTCTTCATCTTAGAGGAAAAGCTTTCATCTGCTCACGGTTGAGTGTGATGTTAGGTGTGGGCTTGTCATAGATGGCCTTTATTATGTTGAGGTACATTTCCTTTATATTCATTTTGTTGAGAGTTTTTATCATGAATGGATGTTGAATATTTTAAAATGCTTTTTCCATATCTATTGAGATGGTCATATGATTTATATCCTTTGTTTTGTTAACGTGTGGCTCTCAGTCAGCATCTAGATGGAGCTTCTAGATTGGAAGCTGGACTCTCAGGCAGCAGCTTTTAAAGTATGAAAATATATCTCTTTTAAGGATGGTCTAGGAGAGGGGCATTTTTGTCTACTGCTTCCGTTCTGTGCCCTGGGTAGAAATAATTTTATTTTATTTTTTTCTGTTAATCACCATAGGTTACATCATTAGTTTTTGATGTAGTGTTCCATGATTCATTGTTTCCGTATAACACCCAGTGCTCCATTCAGTATGTGCCCTCTTTTTTTTTTTTTTTAAAGATTTTATTTATTTATTTGACAGAGAGAGAGATAGCTAGAGCAGGAACACAAGCAGGGGGAGTGGGAGAGGGAGAGGCAGGCTTCCCGCCGAGCAGGGCGCCCGATGTGGGACTCGATCCCAGGACCCCGGGATCATGACCTGAGCCGAAGGCAGACGCTTAACAACTGAGCCACCCAGATGCCCAGTATGTGCCCTCTTTAATACCCATCACCAGGCCAACCTATCCCTCCACCCCCCACCCCTCTAGAACCCCCGGTTCATTTCTCAGAGTTCATAGTCTCCCATGGTTCGTCTCCCCCTCCGATTCCCCCCCCCTTCATATTTCCCTTCCTACTATCTTCTTTTTTTTTTTAACATATAATGTATTATTTGTTTCAGAGGTACAGGTCTGTGATTCAACAGTCTTACACAATTTACAGCGTTCACCATAGCACATACCCTCCTCAATGTCTATCACCCAGCCACCCCATCCCTCCCACCCCCCACCACTCCAGCAACCCTCAGTTTGTTTCCTGAGATTAAGAATTCTTCATATCAGTGAGATCATATGATACATGTCTTTCTCTGATTGACTTATTTCGTTAGCTTAATACACTCTAGTTCCATCCACACCATTGCAAATGGCAAGATTTGGGGTTTTTTTTGATGGCTGCATAATATTCCATTGTGTGTGTGTGTGTGTGTGTGTGTGTGTGTGTGTGTGTGTGTGTATATATATATATATATATATATATATATATATACCACATTTTCTTTATCCATTCATCTGTTGATTGGACATCTTGGCTCTTTCCATAGTTTGGCTATTGTGGACATTGCTGCTATAAACATTGGGGTGCATGTACCCCTTCGGATCACTACATTTGTATCTTTGGGGTAAATACCCAGTAGTGCAATTGTTGGGTCATACGGTGGCTCTATTTTCAACTTTTTGAGGAACCTCCATACTGTTTTCCAGAGTGGCTGCACCAGCTTGCATTCCCACCAACAGTGTAGGAGGGTTCCCCTTTCTCCGCATCCTTGCCAACATCTGTCGTTTCCTGACTTGTTAATTTTAGCCATTCTGACTGGTGTGAGGTGGTATCTCATTGAGGTTTTGATTTGGATTTCCCTGATGCCGAGCGATGTTGAGCGCTTTTTCATGTGTCTGTTGGCCATTTGGATGTCTTCTTTGGAAAAATGTCTGTTCATGTCTTCTGCCCATTTCTTGATTGGATTCTTTGTTCTTTGGGTGTGGAGTTTGATAAGTTCTTTATCGATTTTGGATACTAGCCCTTTATCTGATATGTCATTTGCAAATATCTTCTCCCATTCTGTCGGTTGTCTTTTGGTTTTGACTGTTTCTTTTGTGGTGCAAAAGCTTTTTATCTTGATGAAGTCCCAATAGTTCATTTTTGCCGTTGCTTCCCTTGCCTTTGGTGCTGTTTCTAGGAAGAAGTTGCTGCGGCTGAGGTCGAAGAGATTGCTGCCTGTGTTCTCCTCTAGGATTTTGATGGACTCCTGTCTCACATTTAGGTCTTTCAACCATTTTGAGTCTACTTTTGTGTGTGGTGTAAGGAAATGGTCCAGTTGCATTCTTCTGCATGTGGCTGTCCAATTTTCCCAACACCATTTGTTGAAGAGACTGTCTTTTTTCCATTGGACATGCTTTCCTGCTTTGTCGAAGATTGGTTGACCATAGAGCTGAGGGTCCATTTCTGGGCTGTCTATTCTGTTCCATTGATCTATGTGTCTGTTTTTATGCCAGTACCATACTGTCTTGATGATGACAGCTTTGCAATAGAGCTTGAAGTCCGGAATTGTGATGCCACCGGCTTTGCTTTTCTTTTTCAACATTCCTCTGGCTATTCGGGGTCTTTTCTGGTTCCATACAAATTTTAGGATTATTTGTTCCATTTCTTTGAAAAAAGTTGATGGTATTTTGATAGGGATTTCATTAAATGTGTAGATTGCTCTAGGTAGCATTGACATCTTCACAATATTTGTTCTTCCAAGCAATACAAGCCTTCCTCAAGAAACAAGAAAGGTCTCAAATACACAACCTAACCCTACACCTAAAGGAGCTGGAGAAAGAACAGCAAATAAAGCCTAAACCCAGCAGGAGAAGAGAAATAATAATGATCAGAGCAGAAATCAATGAAATAGAAACCAAAAGAACAGTAGAACAGATCAACGAAACTAGGAGCTGATTCTTTGAAAGAATTAATAAGATTGATAAACCCCTGGCCAGACTTATCAAAAAGAAAAGAGAAAGGACCCAAATAAATGAAATCATGAATGAAAGAGGAGAAATGACAACCAACACCAAAGAAATACAATTATAAGAACATATATGCCAGCAAGTTAGATAATCTAGAAGAAATTGATGCATTCCTAGAGATGTATAAACTACCAAAACTGAACCAGGAAGAAATAGAAAACCTGAACAGACCTATAACCAGTAAGGAAATTGAAGCAGTAATCAAAAATCTCCCAACAAACCAGAGCCCAGGGCCAAATGGCTTCCCAGGGGAATTCTACCAAACATTCAAAGAAGAATTAATACCTGTTCTTCTGAAACTGTTCCAAAAAATAGAAATAGAAGGAAAACTTCCAAACTCATTTTATGAGGCCAGCATTACCTTGATCCCAAAATCAGCCAAAGACCCCCATCAAAAAGGAGAATTACAGACCAATATCCCTGATGAACATGGATGCAAAAATTCTCACCAAAATACTAGCCAATAGGATCCAACAGTACATTAAAAGGATTATTCACCACGACCAAGTGGGATTTATCCCTGGGCTGCAAGGTTGGTTCAACATCCACAAATCAATCAGTGTGATACAATACATTAACAAAAGGAAGGACAAGAACCATATGATCCTCTCAATAGTTGCAGAAAAAGCATTTGACAAAGTACAGCATCCTTTCTTGATTAAAACTCTTCAGAGTATGGGGATAGAGGATACATATCTCAATATCATAAAAGCCATCTATGAGAAACCCACAGCGAATATCATACTCAATGGGGAAAAACTGAGAGCTTTCCCCCTAAGGTCAGGAACACGGCAGGGATGTCCACTATCACCACTGCTATTCAACACAGTACTAGAAGTCCTAGCCACAGCAATCAGACAACAAAAAGAAATAAAAGGCATCCGAATCGACAAAGAAGAAGTCAAACTCTCACTCTTTGCAGATGATATGATACTTTATGTGGAAAACCCAAAAGACTCCACTGCAAAACTGCTAGAACTCATACAGGAATTCATTTTAAATTATGTAAATATCCCTTCCCCCCCCCCAAATTTGTAACACTTCTTTTATTTATATATATCATTTGGTTAATAGAGTCCTATTTTATTCAGTGGGTTATATTCATTCAATAACTATTTATTTTAAAGCTCAGAATATCCCAGATTGGGCCAGTGGCACCTGTCAACTTGACATCTGTGTCCTTTGACATATCTCCATTTCTCTTACAACGTCCTTACCTTCTGGCACAACGAAACTTGCTTATTCTTATTTTAGTTACCATTCGTATTTGTTTCTTTTGTATGGAAGTTTCCAATTAGATGAACATTTTAGTGAAGATTCAGTATTTCACTGTGCTGCTGGCACATTTTATTTCTTTTTTAAAAAAATTCATTTATTTGAGGGCGCCTGGGTGGCTCAGTTGGTTGAGCGACTGCCTTCAGCTCAGGTCATGATCCTGGAGTCCCTGGATCGAGTCCCGCATCGGGCTCCCTGCTCGGCAGGGAGTCTGCTTCTCCCTCTGACCCTCCCCCCCTCTCATGTGCTTGCTCTCTCTCATTCTCTCTCTCTCAAATAAATAAATAAATCAATCTTTAAAAAAAAAAAAATTCATTTATTTGAGAGATAGGGGGGTGTTGGGAAAGAGCAGAGAGAGAGAGGGAGGGGGAAACTCAAGCAGACTTCATGCTGAGCGCAGAGCCTCACACGGGGCTGGATCTCAGGACCCTGAGATCACAACCTGAGCCAAAACCAAGAGTCAGCTGCTTAACCAACTCTGCCACCCAGGCACCCCCACATTTGATTTCTTAACTCTGTTTTTATAATACCTATTCTGCCCTCACCAGTCACTGGTATGCTCTGCTTCAGCTCTAACTTCCTAGAATTTTAGTATTTTAAATATTTATACTTTTTTTCTTTTCTTTTTTTTTTTTTTGCTTACACCTATTTTTTGGTAACTCATTTGCATTAGCATTATTTATCATTTAATTATCTATACATCCAACCTGGAAATAGAGATCATGCTTAACCTTCTTGGTATCTGTCATCCTTAGAACAGTGCCCTGTGCATGGGCAAATGTTTGTAGGTATAAATATTTGCTGCTGCCAATGCTATGCCTATTTAACATGAAGAGAAACCAAATAGAAATTATTAAAATTATTTTGTTCTGTGTCACACTCTGTAATTTAGGAGGTTGGGAATTTCTAAACACCAAATATTAAGATCGAAGGAAACTCAACTAATGACCATAAAATTAATTTCTGTAAGCTTCTACTGAAAATTATTTTGAAATAATATATAAAATGTAGCACTGATTATGAAATCTATATGGCATATGATCTATCTAACTGTCTTTGAGTACTTCAAAATCATGTCATTCTGGATTCTTCCAAAAACTCTGAGGGTACTTTAATCAGGCAAGGAAAAAAACTCAAGTATGTGGATCTAATTATGTTGAATTAAGTTGTTTTGTGATCTATGACTTGGGATATCCTCTGCATCTGACAGTAATTTTCCTCATAAGGCACATATGCAGTTAGAAAAATATTCCTAGTTTTCAACGGGAATATATATGTGTGTGTGTGTATATATATATATGTGTGTGTATATATATATATAGTGAAACCTTAAAGTATTTTTCAATATACTTCCATAATGTCTTACTCAAGCAGATACAAGTCATTTTAGTACTTAACATGCTAATTTTAGTAATGGCCAACTTGCTTTGGAAACATTTGCACATCAGGTAAGTGTTACTTTTATCGGAATAGTCCTATAAAATGGTAAGATTATAGGTTTAATTCTCAATGGCAAAAGAATCTAGCTATTTAATATTATTAATGGTCAGTTCTAAAAACAGGTAATTTTAGTATGAGGATGTCCAGATATTGCCTGCTTAGGTTTATACTGAAATTCAAATTTTACTGGACTCTCTGTATTTTTATTTGCTAAACCTCGCAATCCTACGTATAGCCCTATGCTCTTGATTTTTGTCAGTTCCCTTCCCCCCAAAAATGTTAGCTTTATTGAGATATAATTCTTAGAATATAAATTTCATTTTTTAAAAATGTGCATTTCAGTGTTTTTTTTTTAGTATATTCACAGAGCTATGCAACCATCATCAGGATCTACTTTTAGAACATTTTTATAACAAACTTTTTGCCGATTAGCAGTCACTCCCCATTCCCCATCCCCAACTTCCATATATACTTGGATGCTGCCTAGTAACTCTATTAAAGGATACATTTTCTACTTTCCTTAAGCTTTAATTTACTCATCTGTAAAATGGGGCCAAAGACTATTTCATAGGGTTTATTTTAGGAAATGTCAGAAATAATAGATGTAAACTGTGTCTTACTGTACTTAGTAAAACAGCCAGCACAGTAAATGACAAAGAGTTAATACGAGGACCTCACTTTGGGTCATTGTAGAGTAAGAGGGAGAGGTTGGTGGAAAGAGGGTGGAGTAGGAGGTTGCTAAGCTCTCTTTGTCTTATGGATACAACTAGATAACACTCAAATCAGCATAAATAACCTAGAGTAAGAGGGACTGGATTTACCTGAAGCAATCAAAGAACAATGTTTTTCTAGATATAATACATCAGGCCATGAAGGATGGTGATCCTTGAGAGATGGGAAACAAATGAGAAAAACCCTATGATTGCCCCAGCTTAACTGCCTTGACAGAGTTTCCAGCTCATTGTGCAGGAAGCGGGAGCCCAAGTGGAGCCGGATAGACTCCCTCTGTTGATGAGGTATTGCTAAGAGTACGATCATAGAGTTCTCAGGACACAGTGCTGGAGAGAGATCAGAGGAAATCTGAGGCCTTGGAAAGAACCATTGTCGTATCAGAAAGAAGAAAGTAAAACTATATTTATTTAAAGATGATTGTGTAGAAAATCTAATGGATTCTACAAAAATAGTTAGAATAAGAGATTTTAATTAGGTTTCAGGGTATTAGATCAGTATATGGAAGTCAATTGCACCTCTATATATACTAGGAACAAACAATAGGTAATTGATAATTTAAAAAAGAGTTAAAGGTAAAAAATAGTGTGTAATATGTACTTATCATATGTAAGACATGTACCCTTAAAACTATAAAACATTGCTGAGAGTAAGGATGTAAATAAATGGAGAATTAAACCATGTTTTGGGGTTGGAATGCTTAATATTGTTAGGATGTCCGTTCTCTCCAAATTGATCTGTATATTCAATGCAATCCCCATGAAAAGCCCAGCAGGATAAAAAACAAACAAACAAAGCCCTATACATAGGGCTTATAATGGCAAAATAACGCTGAAAAAGAAAAACAAATTTGGGGAGATATTACTACCTGATAGCAAGACTTACTAAAGCTACAGTGATCAACAAGGAACCCAGGAACATTCCCGTACATATGGACAATTGATTTTTGGCAAATGTGCAAAATGAGAAAGGCTAGTCTTTTCAACAATGGTGATGGACCACTTGGGTGTTTATGTGCAAAAAAAATGATCATCAATCCATACCTCATCCCCTATACAAAAATGAACTCAAATTGGATCGTAGATTTATATGTGAAACCTACTGTTATAAAGCTTTTAGAAGAAAAAGGAGAAACCTTTTGTGACTTGGGTTGGACAGATTTCTCATGGATGACTCGAATAGCAAAATCCACGAAAATAAAACTGATAAATTAGAGTTCATTAAAACAAAACATATCTGCTCTTTGAGAAACACTGGTAATAGAATGAAAAGGCACAAACTGTCTTGTACCTACCACACCTTTTAAGGGATTCTCAAAAGTCAGTGAGTTGGAGGAACTGGATTTCTCATACATTGCTGTTGGGAATGTGAAATGGTACAGCCACTCCGGAAGATAGAAGTTTCTTAAAGTCTTAACATACACTTACCATACCACCCAGCAACCCCAGTCCTGGGCAGTCAACAACATGGAATTCACATTGTTCTGGATATCCACATTTGCTATATATTTCTTTCCTATGGTTGTCATAACAAGTTACCATGAAACTGGGGGAGGGGTCAAAATAACAGAAATTGATTCTCCCACAATCCTGGAGACCAAAAGTCCAAAATTAAAGTGTTGGCAAGGCCACACTCCCTCTAGAACCTCTAAGCAGAATCTGTTCTTTGCCTTTTCCAGCTTCCAGTGGCTGTCAGCATTCCTTGCCTTATAGCCATCTCTATCACTCCAGCCATTGCCTCTGTGGTCACATTTCCTCCTCCTCTTCTCTATGTCTTCTCTTCTGTGTGTTTTATAGGATATATGTGAATACATATAGTACTTACTCCTATAATCCAAGATAAACTCTTAAGATCTATAACTCAATCACATTTTGGTGTATAAGGTTATGGTCACTCTTTGGGTCTATAATATACTATATGCAGGTTCCAGGGATTAGGATTGGAATATGTCTTTTTTTGAGCCACTGTTTACCTCACTACAGTCTGCCCTCTAATCCCTTAAATTCAGGATCATCCCATGTGCAAAATACATTTACCCCATACTAACATCCCTAAAAGTCTCAGTTTATGGCAGCGTATACTCTAAGTCTAAAATCTCTTGAAAATATCATTAGCCCGAAAGCTCCAATGTCGTCATCTAAATCATCCAAATCAGGTATGATTGAGACTCTATATATGATCCATCCTGGGGCAAAATTCACCTTGATTGGTGTGGAAACGGAGGATATAATGAAAATGAGGCAGAAAAATATATAGAAAGAAATAAAGATGGAAAGCCCCCCAAATTTGTTGAAAGATGCAATTTAAATCTTCCCAAAAGACTAGCAAACACCAAATAGGACTGGATATGAGAAAACGCCAGTTTAAGAACATCATAGTCAACTTTCTGAAAAGCAAAGTAAAGAGCAAATCTTGAACATAGCCAGAGGAAAATAACCCCTTGTATACAGGGAAATACCATCTCAACAAACAAGTCACTTCTCATCAGGAACCATGGAAGTCTGAAGGCAGTGGAATAGCATGTTTAGAGGACTGAAAGAAAAAAATACAGATGATCAAAAATTCTCCGTCCAGCAATAGTATCATTCAAGAATGAAGGAGTGAGAAATAAGGCCAGTGCATTGACAATAAAAATTATGCTAAAGGGAAATGATACCAGAGTAAACTTGGATCTTGTAAAAGTAATGAAATATCTGAGAAATGATCAGTTTCTAATTGGAAAGGATGATTTTTCCTGTTTAAAATTTTTTTTAATTTAAATTCATTTAGCCAACATACAGTCCATCATTAGTTTCAGATGTAGAGTTCAGTAATTCATCAGTTGCATAAAGCACCCAGTGCTCAACACATCACGTGCCCTCCTTAATGCTTATCACCCAGTTGCTCCCCATTTTAAATTTATTTAAAAATATATAGGAATGTTAAAATTGTAATATTTATGTATAAGAAATTTTAATATTATTTTCTGGGGATTATATCATGTGTACATGTAATATGTATGGTAAGTATAGCATAATGGACCTAGAGTGCTGAGGTGGAAGCAGATACATGGAACTATATTGTTTCAAGGTTTGACATGCTGTACCTAAAAAGACAATAATGCAGTTAACATGGATTTCTAAAAAATGTTCAGTTAATTCAAATTAGGCAGACAAGGAGGAACAGAGGCACAAGAAACAGGATAAACAAAAACCAAATATTAAATGGTACATCAAAATTCAACCATAGTATAATAATTATATTAAATATTACTGTATTCTGCAAGCTGGTGCAGCCACTCTGGAAAACAGTATGGAGGTTCCTCACAAAGTTGAAAATAGAGCTACCCTATGACCTAGCAGTTGCACTACTGGGTATTCACCCCAAGGATACAAATGTAGTGATCTGAAGGGGCACCTGCACCCCAATGTTTATAGCAGCAATGTCCACAATAACCAAACTATGGAAAGAACCTAGATGTCCATCAACAGATGAATGGATAAAGAAGATGTGGTATATTTATACAATGGAATATTATGCAGCCATCAAAAAATGAAATCTTTGCCATTTGCAATGGTGTGGATGGAACTAGAGGGTATTACGCTAAGCGAAATAAGTCAATCAGAGAAAGACAAGTACCGTATGATCTCACTGATATGAGGAATTTGAGAAACAAGACAGAGGATCATAGGGGAGGGGAGGGAAAAATGAAACAAGATGAAACCAGAGAGGGAGACAAAGCATAAGAGACTCTTAATCCCTGGAAACAAACGGAGGGTTGCTGGAGTGGAAGGGGGTAAGAGGGATGGGGTGGCTGGGTGATGGACATTGGGGAGGGTATGTGCTATGGTGAGCACTGTGAATTGTGTAAGACTGATGAATCACAGACCTGTACCCCTGAAACAAATAGTACATTATATGTTAATAAAATAAATTAAAAAAAAATAAATATTACTGTATTCTAGTCTAAAGGAATTACCTATTAGAGATTCACTTTACATATAGATACATTAATATAATGATAGTACAAGCATGTTAAAAGATATATCATGCAAATAATAAATACAATAATGTTGAAAATTCAGCCATATTAATATCAAGTAAAATAGGTTAAGACAAAGCCTATTTCTAGAGATCTTTCATAATGTCCAAGAGTCAAA
Source organism: Halichoerus grypus (assembly GCF_964656455.1). Lineage (NCBI taxonomy): Eukaryota > Metazoa > Chordata > Mammalia > Carnivora > Phocidae > Halichoerus > Halichoerus grypus. The sequence goes on from NC_135713.1 coordinate 174,666,037, forward strand.
TTATCAGGAAGATTTAAAATATGTACACACCTAAAACTGAGTTTAACAATACTTTCTCAATATTTGATAGAACAAATAAGGTGAAAAAGGTCAAATATCTGAGAACCATATCAACCATTTTGTCTTAATAGGTAAGCAACTAATCTATAGTATACTTACGTATATACTGTATATTATATATATACTATATAATATATAATAGTATATTATTTTATATATATTATAGTATAATATACTACACTGTATTATAACACACCTTCAGTATATTTATGCTTTTCAACTATGACATCATGTATATTCTAAGTGGTTATGAAACAGCGGATAATAGGTGGGATGTAAACCCCGGACAAACATTTATTATTGATGTAAAGTTGGGAATCACACTGCAGAGCGGGGCAGTACAGTCTTGATGAGCAGCTTGATTCTGGTCCTTCCCATCAGTGGATGGAATCTTACCTTGGGTGGGAGTGACCCAGATTGTTCAGTCACTAGCCGTGATTTGTCTGTGCAGCTCCTAGCCCTAAAAGAAGGGATGTCTGCAATCCACCAGTACGTAGTCTTCCTCACGGCAAGCCACACTAGGTTTGGCTAGGCCATTGGCAGCTCCCAGAGTGTCAGCTGTGGTGGCCCGTCAATTAAAACAGAAATGACAGCTTTCCATTATTCTACTGTGCTGATCGGGCTTTACTTCATTTGTCCCAGCAGAGTTTTTGCTGGGGTTGTGCAGCTGCCGCAGGCTGGTGGACACCATCGGCCTTCATCTTAGCCAAGCCGTCAGGGAATCAGGCACAGGCGTTCAGAGGAAGTTCTGTGAACCAAGGGTCTGTTGAACCAGTGGTGTTGCTTTAGGCAGTGGAGTAGCTGGTAAAGTAGCTGTAAAAACAAGATGCTTCTAGGGCCAGGCTGGAACGTACTGTGGAACATACCATTTCTATTTGACTACCAAGCTCTGTTGGGCCCTCACCAACATGTTCACCGTCAAATTTGAGTTGACCCAACCCAGTGTTAGTCTGGAAAATCACAAGGCCTCCTGGGTCAGTTGTTCATTTACTGGAATTGAATAGCAGGTTAGGAGCCACCCTCTGAAAAAGGGAGTGTATTTGGTTGCTGGATCAGGCAGGTGGCGATGTTGTACTGGGCTAACACCTGAGTACTTCAGCAGCCATTAAGTCCCTACCTTCTTCCTACTGGGATTCTATTGTTTCTATTGTATAACATGGGAAGGAACTGGAAGCCTAGTAGGTGGTCTGTTGTGCGCTTTCCCCATTATCATTTCAGTCTGCATGGCGGAGGATATACCTCTGACACTTAAAAGCATGTGAGTACAATCAGTTAAACCATTAATACCAGTTATACATTTATCAGGAGAAGCACAGCAGTAGTCCTCCTACCAGGTCACTTTAGCTTCTCTTCCCTCCTGCAGACTTTGCTGACATGTCCTTCCAGGGTATTCTCCGCCCCATCCCCCACCAGGACGTGGACTACTTTTCCCTACAGGAGAACATGGACTAATGTATTTAATGTGCACATGTCCGTTGTTCTAGTAACAGCTGCCAGGCGGTCACATTATCCTCCGTCTTGTTGGCAGGGGAGGCTGGCCTGTCGATACTCGGGGGGCAACCAGAAGTGTTGGCCTTTCTCTCACTTGGCCAAGTGATTGTTCCCCAGGGTGGGTGCCACTTATTTCCCCATGGCCGGTAGTGCTACTTGCCAGCATCCAGTGAGTGTCCAGGCATCACCACCCCTTTGTTTTCTGCCCACACTCTCAACACTGCCAAGTTTCACCCCTGCAGCCTCTGGCATTTTGGTTACCCCCCATCCTTGTTACCCCTCAAGGTCAGATCACAGCAGGAGCCAGCCATATTAGCTTGCTGGTTCTGGGGTGTGTGAAGCATCATATTCACTTTATTTTTAGTTCAGATTTTTATTGAAATAATTGTAGATTCATATGGACTTGTAAGAAATAGTACTAAGAAATCTCGTGTACTCTTGATCCAGTTTATCTCAATGGGTAACATTTTGCAAAACTAGAGTATATCACAACCAGGATATTGACATTGGTACCATCCCCGATCTTTTTCAGATTTCACTAGATTTACTTATACTCGTTTGTGCATTTGTGTGTGTGGAAATGAGTGTGTATGTGTGTGTTTAGGTATACAGTTTAATCACCTGTGTAGGTGTGTGTGTCCATGAGGATACTGAACAGTTCCCTCACATTGCCCTTTTATAAGTAGACCTAACTCACACAGGTTGTTCACACATTCACCTGGACCATTTACAGTTTGGGGCTATAGTGAATATGTTATGTGAACATCGTTTTCACTTCTCTGGCGTAGATGCCCAACAGTGTAGTTGTTGGTTCAGATGGTAATTTCAGGCTACTTACTAGCATTAGCTCATTTTTTAAGTTTTGGCACTTAGAAGAGTGTAAAACACATAAGAAGCTTTCCATAAATATTTACTGACTAAATGAATGATTATGAAGAATTCATAGTGCGAGGGAGTGGGCCAGATAGGCTAGAGGGTATGTGTGGATTATCCATCTTCAACACATTTCCATTCTAAGCAACTTATTCCCAAGCAAACTTTTATTGCCATTAACCTTGTCATGATAGTCGGAATTACAGCATTTTAAATGGAAGTATCTGTATCGATTTTGAAGGATAAAATTTGTTGAAATGTTGTGTTGGGCATGTCTCTAGAACTCATATGTTAATTCTTAAGCAAATAGCTTTTTTCACATATTTTCCTGTAAATTTTCATTAAATATAACATCATCTGAGGGCTTGGACCTTGGCCAGTTAATTTTTGCTATATGGGACTTGTCTTTATGGCTTTGGTTGCCATTCTTACAGGCTTCTGAAATTATAATAGTCTTGGATTGTAGACTTTTTATCCAAGTACTGTCTGCTTTTGGGTTTTCTTTCCTTTTTTTTTTTTTTTTAAAGAGAATTCTTAAAGAGAATTGGAGAGCAAATTGGTATTTGAATCATTAGGCATATGTTTGGCTACAGAAAGAAAACCACATTTAACGATGGTTTTAAAAAATCAGGGTTTATTTTTGTCACGTTATAAGAAGGCTGTTGCTGGTTTGGTACAGTTGTTTGGCAATGTTTTTGTGACTTTTTTGTTCTTTTCCTTGTGATGGCTTTATATAATTGCCATTCTTGTGGGCATCATTTCTGAATTCAAGGCACTAAGATGGGGAGTATGGACAGCTCAGTGATGTTAATTTCTTATATCAGGAAGCGAATACTTTCCCAGAATCCTGCAATAGCATCCTGCTTCTGTCTGACTGATCATAGCTGTGTCAACACTTCCTGTTGGAGAAGCTGGGCTAGCACATATGAGGCACCTGGTGTCAGGTGAGGGAGGGAAGGTTGGAGATGGGTGTTTGATTTGCCATCTACTAGTCATATCCATATATCCATCACTACAATCAATCTATACAACATTTTCATCATCCCAGAGAACTTCCTACAGCTTTTTTCAGTTTTCTGCCTCACTCTTACCCTAGGCAATCATTGATATGACTTTGTTTTTTTAAAAAAATATCTTTTTAGGGGCACCTGGGTGGCTCAGTTGGTTAAGCGACTGCCTTTGGCTCAGGTCATGATCCCAGGGTCCTGGGATTGAGCCCCGCATCGGGCTCCCTGCTCAGCGGGAAGCCTGCTTCTCCCTCTCCCACTCCCCCTGCTTGTGTTCCCTCTTTCGCTCTCTCTCTGTCAAGTAAATAAATAAAATCTTTAAAAAATATATCTTTTTATGCTTTCTAACATTTGCTACAGAATTAGGGGGACTGCCATTTTTGGTCACTTTATTTTCTGGCTCTGTATTACAGACTTTAGGTTAGTGTCAGAGTCATTAGCTGAGTGTTCTGAAACTGCAGATTTCTTGGTCATGTCTCTCTCACCTCCCAATACCTGCAGAATCATAATCCTGAAGAGGGGACCAACTTATTTGCATTTTTTACAAGTTACTTAGGTGCTTCCTTTTTTTTTTTTTTAAAGATTTTATTTTTATTTATTTGAGAGAGAATGAGATAGAGAGAGAGAGCATGAGACAGGGGAGGGTCAGAGGGAGAAGCAGACTCCCTGCTGAGCAGGGAGCCCGATGTGGGACTCGATCCTGGGACTCCAGGATCATGACCTGAGCCGAAGGCAGTCGCTTAACCAACTGAGCCACCCAGGCGCCCCTTAGGTGCTTCTTTTCACACTAAAGTTTGAGGAACTTTGCTTTAGATTTTAGGATGTTAAAATAATCCTAAACTTTGGGGCACCTGGGTGGCTCAGTTAGTTAAGTGTCTGACTCTTGATTTCGTCTGAGGTCATGATCTTGGGATTGTGAGATCGAGTCCTGCATTTGGCTCTGTGCTGGGTGTGGAGCCTGCTTGGGATTCTCCCTCTTCCTCTCCTCTCCCTCTGCCTCCTCCCTCTCTTTCCCTCTCAAAAGAAAAAAATAATAACCCTATACTTTTATCGCCTTTATTAGTTAATTGGGTTTTGGTGGTGAATTTGTGGCATAAATTGGAGCCCTATAAAATGCTGATTTCTATATCTTAGATGCTTAAATGGGGTACCACTTAATTCTAGTGCTCAAATACTCTTGTGTTATATGTGATTTGAATTCAACCTGTTTTGTGAATTAAATATACATTTGGGGTGGGGTTTTTTTAGGTTTTGATAAAATGGACATAATTGTTCTTTGTGAGTGTATGTCTGCTATATTGGATTTGGTTACTCCAAATATTGTTGTTTTGGATTATTAAATCAACAAAATACTTAAGGATAATTCAGTTTGTCAAAAAATATTTGTATAAATTAGAATTATTGTAATATAGCTACATTATATTTTAAGGAACAAATATATTAGCTTTCTAGAGGCCTAATGGTTTCTGATAGCCAAATTTTACATCATTATAATAAAAACAAGTGTGAGATGTTAACAATATTCCAAACAATACAGGAACCATTTAATGAACAATAAGCTATATAACCTAATACAAATTTGCAAAACATTTAATTAAGCAGTCTGTATTTTTTTTTTTTAAAGATTTATTTATTTATTTGAGAGAGCGAGAATGAGAGAGAGTACATGAGAGGGGGGAGGGTCAGAGGGAGAAGCAGACTCCCCGCTGAGCAGGGAGCCCGATGTGGGACTCGATCCCGGGACTCCAGGATCATGACCTGAGCCGAAGGCAGTTGCTTAACCAACTGAGCCACCCAGGCGCCCAAGCAGTCTGTATTTTTTAAATTCATATCCCATTAGTTAAGAATCCTGACATTTGTATACTTAAAAGCTCTAAATTGATTACAGTGAGTGTCTAATGAGGAGTCCCATACTACTTCAGGTACTCTGCTTGATTTTTTTCTATCATTTTATGCCACACTTCTTTGCTGAATGGAGGGAAACTTAATAATAAGAACATCTGGTTATAGTGTTTCCCCATATTACCCCAACCCCAGATATGAAGTGAGCCAAGATGGGCACAGATAAAATGCTAGCTTAGGCTTCTTAGCAGTTACTTATCTTCTTTTGAGCCTAGAACAATAGAGATATCTCAAAGAACTAAAGGGCAGTTAAATGAAACCACAAACTATAAAAAGAGGTTATAGAACTTACCTTTCAGTGAACTAACTAGTTTTTTCATTTTTTTAACAGCTTTATTGAGACATAATTCATATACATAAAGTTCACCCTTTTAAAGTGTACAGTTTTGTGGTTTTTAGTATACAGACTTGTCTATCAATCACTATTTTATTTTATTCCAGAACATTTTCATCCCCCCAGAAAGAAACCTGGTTACCCATGAGCGGCTACTCCCCCTTCTATTCTCCCTGGCCCTCGGCAATTGTTAACCTATTTTCTGTCTCTATGGATCTGCTTATTTTGTCCATTTCATATAAATGGAATCAGATAACAGTAGCCTTTTCTGTCTGTCTTCTTTCATTTTACATCGTGTTTTCAAAGTTCATTCATGTTGTAGCATGTATCAGAACTTTATTGCTTTTTGTACCTGAATAATATTCCCTTGTATGTATAGACCACATTTTTTCCACTTACTAGTTGATAGACATTTGGGTTGTTTCCACTAAGGAAAGTGGAATACTGCTGTGAACATTAGTGTGTAGGTTTCTGTTTGAACATGTTTTCAGTTCTCTTGGGTATCTAAGGATGAAAGTCTATGTTTAGCTTTTAGAGGAATTCCAAGTGGCTGTACTGTTTTCTTTTTTCCCAGCAATGTATGAGGGTTCAAGTTTCTCTACATCCTCATCAACACTTATTTTATCTTTTTTTTATAACCATTCTTTTCAGTATGAAGTGGTATCTCATTGTGTTTTTTATTTACATTTCCCTAATGACTAAAGATGTTGAGCATCTTTTCATGTGCTTTTTGGCTATTTCTATATCTTCTTTGGAAAAATATTCAATTTTTTTTTTTTTGCTTATTTTTAATTGAATTATTTGTCTTTTTGTTGTTGAGTTGAAAGACTTATTTAAGTATTTTACATGCCGGACCCTTATCAGTCGTATTATTTGGAAATATTTTCTCATAGTCTGTGGTTGTCTTTTTATTTTTTTGATAGTATTCTTTGATGCAGGAAAGTTTTTAATTTTGAGTAAGTACAATTTATCTACTTTGTCTTTTGTTGCTTGTAGGTGGTCTTAAGTAAGAGTCCAGTTAGGAGTCTAATGTAGTAACCTGTTGAAATGATGATAGTGGTTTAGTCTGTGTTGTTAGCAGTGAAAACAGAGTTGTTTGAACAGAGTAGGGATGTATTTTTATGGTAATTATGATAATTACAGCAAACATCTTCATTCAGTGCTTATTAAGTGATAGGCAGTGTTCTAAGTGCTTTACATGGTAATTCATTAAACCTAAAACCCCACGAGACTTGCCTTATTGTTCCCATTTTGCAAATGAAGAACCATAAGGCAGAGAGTTGTTAACTAACGTTTCTGTGGCTGTGTAGCTAGTGATATATTTCCCATTACATGCTACCTGTAGGGAAAGCCTGGAATCACATGTAAAGGCTTTATACTTATAGTGCTGTTTCCATGTGTTTTCACTATCTTGTATAATATTGAAGTTTAATGATTATTTTATATTTCAAATTGGTTACTCTTATCCAGTGAAAAGTACGTGTATGTGCATGCACATGTCTTTATGTATCTATATTTGTGTTTACGTGATATATATATATATACACACACACACATACATACACACATATATACTCATAAATATACACATAAATATCTGTACATACCTGTCTATGCATTGAGATGTCCAGGATAATTTGAAATAGTTATCTCTGGGTTGTGGGGTTTATGTGTGTATGTGTGATTTTTTTTTTCAACTCAGATGACTTTCTCTAGTAGTTATGTATTAATGTTGAATTGAATACTGCTATATTCACCTTGAAGACAAAACAGAATGTCTGGCTTGCTGTTGAATTTAGAAAAGAACTATAATCTCATTGGTCTCATGTTCCTAACTAATATCTTGCATGGATTCTTCTTATGGGGAAGGCTTTCTTTGTAGTTTTCCCTCTTTTTACTGTGTAGTATCTTATAAACCATAGGAATAATATTGACCTGAGAGTCTTACTGTGTTTTTGACTTTGACTTTAGATTTCCAAGGTCCTTTCTGCTTTGAAGTTTATGATGATTTGACAAGTTTACATTTACTACCATGGTGGTGGTATAAAACGGGTCAGCAAACTGTGGTCCATTGGCCATATGTGGCCCTCTGTCTGTTTTTGTACATCTCGTGAGCCAAGAATGGTTTTTATAAACATATAAAGCCTTGGGATCTATTTGATGATAATAATGCTAGCTTCGAACCCCAAATAAACAAAATATTACCTCCTATAAAAAACAGATTCCATTCTTCTTATTTAGTAGACTTACATTACAAAAAATTCTATTCAGTAAAAATTTTGTCAAAATTTATTTTCTTATTATTCTAAGTACCTACATAGTATCCTTGGTTTTGCTTTCTTGCCTGCAAAGCCTAAAATTTTACTCTCTGGCCCCTTACTGAAAAAGTTTGCCGACACTTGTTCTGGAAGAAACCTGTATTTGTCCCATGTTCACATTTATTCTCTGCTCCAGCTTCATAGCAGTTTGAAATGCTAAGTCGGAGCCATATGGTCTATCTTTTGCTGTCCAGATCTGCTTGGATTGGGTCAGTTCCTGAGTTCAGGATATAGTAAATAATTCTTAAAAATCACAATTACCTAAATATGCTTGCTTCCTAAATTTGAGGGTAGGTATTTGGATAGTACTTTTTTGATACCTGTACTTGTTTAGTTTAAACTTCTGTTTCTAACAATTGCCTGATCTGTACTTGGGAAATGTTATTTGCCATGGTATTTGGTACTGTAGCAGTAAACCAGAGATACACTTCCCAGGTAGCTTTCCTGTTTTGTGATGAGAAAATCTTTACTAGAAATATCACTCCAAAATTGAGGTCCAAAAATCATGCAGATGATGTCATCATTTTATTACTAGTTTGCCATTATATATAGTCTTTCTTGTCTTCAATAATGTAGGAAAAACCACCCAACTTGTTTGATAACACCAACCGTTATATCGTTGTGCATTTTTGAGTAGGTCAGTTGTTATCCTCTGTGTTATTTAAAGGATTAAACTCTCTCTGTCCCTTGACAGCTAATATCTTCTCTGTTCATTTAAGTATCCTGATGTGTCCTCCAGGTCATAGAACAGAATCACTTCTCTAAGTAAGCACTGAGGTGGCATTCTGTCTTCCTGCCTTGAGACTGATTGTTAGCACCACTTCATATCAGAAGTATTTTTAAAATGAAAGAAGGAAACTTCTTTTCACTGACAGACCAGGAAGCGGTCTTGATTATAAGTGTTTTGGAACAAGGTTTTAGATAACGTGATTTAGTTGCACTGTGGATGGGACATAAATTACTCCATAGGTCTATAGGTGTTTTTTCTTTGTATATTTGATTCTGGCTTATGTTAATGCATTTGGTAGTACGATATTAAACTTGTCTGGAACTGTTTTTCTTTTCTCTTGCTTCTGCTATTTACCCCCTTTTTTTTTTGGCCCGCTCCTTCCCTTTCTCTTTTCCATAAGTCAGTTCAGCTGGAAGGCAACTGACTATAGGCCAGCTACGGAGGTAAAACACTTGTGGACTGGCTTTTTATTCATAATTCTAGAATCCCTGGGAGTTAAATTTGTCAGCTTTCAGGAGATTCTTTAATTATAACATTAACGCGTCATTAGGGCATATATCACAGTGATTGAAATGGACGGGCATGCAGTTGAATTTTGGGTTTATCCATGTAGTGATAATTTTGGTCTAGCAGTAGTCTAGCAATGAAGTATCCTTCTTGATCTATAAGACTACAATTTCTTTTTTTTTTTTTTTATTTCAAAGGTTCTGGGCTCTTTTAGAGACTTGTACTTTGATGTGTACTTATAGCTTTTGTTGGTGAAATATTTCTGAAATATCAGTCATGATTTTCATCTGAATTTAAGCTTATTTGAAGATCTAATGTATTGGAAAGTGTGGGCTTCTCTGACTGCTGAAGGAGTTTTACTTAGCTCATATTATAATGATAGCTAATATGCCACGGATTCATATATATGGGTATATACATATATACATTTTCTTTTTTTAATTTATTGATGAGAAAGAGAGCGAGTGCACGTGCACACAGAAGGAAGGGGCAGAGGGAGAGGCAGTGAAAATCCCAAGCCAGCACGGAGCCCCTCATGCGGCTCGATCCCAATACCCCAAGAGTGGGATGCTCAACCGACTGCGCCACCCAGGCGCCCCTACTTGACTTTCTTTTTTAAGGATAAAAGTAAATGGGGACATTTTTGTTCAAGTTGTTATCATTAGACTGATATCAAGATGAAAGTAGTAAATTAAGTTTGCTAATTTGAAAATAATGGAACTTCTGTATTCAGCACCTGTTAAGTGTCATACAAATTAGGGAACTAACTTTCCCTAAATCAAGTCTGTGGCCAACCACTTGTTGTAAATAAAGTTTTCTTTTGAACATAGTTGCACTCATTCATTTACATATTTTCTATGGCTACTTTCATACTAGAAGGACAGAGTTGAGTAGTTATAGCAGAAAATAGAGACTGGATGGCCTGCAAAGTTTGCCAACCACTAGAGATATATGAGTTTTGTGGGGGGGTGGGGTGGAGGGGGGTGGGTAAGATTAGGGTGTTTTGATACCTTTTCTCTTCTGCATCCCACCTTTCTTCAGAGTCCTATATCCCTGACTACTGAAGGAACTTATTCATAATTTTCCTTCAGCTACCCTTATCCCACTGCAGATCCACTCCCCTACATTTCACTCCCAGAACCATCCTTCCCAAATTGAAATCTTGACTCCACTATTTCTTAAATAAAATCCAAATACCTCTTGCCCTGGCCTTTGCCAAGTCTGATGGTTTTTTTGGATATGCTGAACTACTTGCTCATCATTTCCATCTTCTATCTATGCATTTATATTTAATGTAGAATATCTGAATATATCTAAATTGGAGTGCCTTCTCTCCTTCTCTGTAAGTATATCCTACATCAAAACTTATTTCCAGAATCCAGGCTCTTCCTACACCTCCAACTTCACCATCTCCTTTTTACCTCTCACAGAAACTTCATATATTTCTTCCTTTTTCTTAACCACTGTGCCTGGTACATAAGACAGTTATTTCACTTTGTATGTATTACATTCTCACAAATTTCTTACATGTCTTTTTCTCCTGTTAGGCTGTGAGCCCAAAGATTCTTTCTTTCTTTCTTCTTTTTTTTTTTTTTTAAATAAAAATCTTATGCACAGAAAAGAACAAACAGATGTGTACAGAGTTGTTCCTTCAGACCCTGAGACCAAGTCTGGCTCCTTCCTCTAACTTTTCCCAAAGATTATTTCTTATTTACCTCTTTATTTCTAGCGCCTAGCATGGAACCTCATGAATATTTGTTTAGTGAAGGATTGGATTAATAACTTCACCTACATTGTATAATGTTTGTTTTTATTTTTACTATTTTATGTTTATTAGGAGGCAAATTAATTTAGAAAAATAAACCTGATTCATATAAATTTTTTGTAGCTTTATAGGGTGAAACTGCCTAGGTCCTGATTTTTGACTTGGCACTCTGTGCTGCAAGGGACAGAATTCTCTGCTTCTAAAATGTATCAAATCCCTGATAGGGAGTTTTGATCAATATTCACCATGAAACTCATCTGCAGAATAAAATTTTTAATTTATAACTTGATATAAGGTAAATTTGCTAACAAGACAAGTATTTCTATTTACATCTGGTGATGTGTGTGATACTAGATAAATCCAAATAGTTTCTTTTTTTTAACCCCCTTTTTAAAAAAATTTAAATTCAATTAATTAACATATTAATGCAAATAGTTTCAGTCCTGTTTGTGTTTTTCCCTATCCATTTCTAGGTACAAGACATCTGCTTCAGCCATGACTGTCGCTGGGTTGTGGTTAGTACTCTCCGGGGTACTTCCCATGTTTTCCCCATCAACCCTTACGGTGGCCAGCCTTGTGTTCGAACACATATGTCCCCACGAGTTGTGAATCGTATGAGCCGTTTCCAGAAAAGTGCTGGGCTGGAAGAAATTGAACAAGAACTGACGTCTAAGCAAGGAGGTCGCTGTAGCCCTGTTCCAGGTCTATCAAGTAGCCCTTCTGGATCACCTCTGCATGGTAAACCTAATTTTTTCCTCTCTCCACTGACCCCTACCATCCTTCTCTTATTATCCTTACTTTTTGAAATATGGGATAAAATAATTGAAACATTTTTCCACCTCATCTGTTCATGCAAAGAAAAGATCTTAGGGTCATTCGAGAACATTTTTTTTTTTTTAAAGTTTTTTATTTATTTTTTTGACAGAGAGAGAGACAGCAAGAGAGGGAACACAAGCAGGGGGAGCGGGAGAGGGAGAAGCAGGCTTCCTGCCAAGCAGGGAGCTTGATGCGGGGCTCGATCCCAGGACCCTGGGATCATGACCTGAGCCGAAGGCAGATGCTTAACGACTGAGCCACCGAGGCGCCCCTCATTCGAGAACATTCTTAATTTATTAAGTCATTTAATAAACTGAAGCCAACATAGGAATGGTGATCTTTGCCATGCTAACTTTTTTAGTATATAAGGCATACTTTGTGTCATATGTATGGAATATGAAGTTCAAGACTATTTTCATATATTTATAGATTAAATCACGTACCTATAGATTTTTTCCAGGAAACTCTGTCTTATCCAGAGTCGGTACTACAGTTCATTAAGAAATATTCATTGTTGGAGAGGAATAGTCATAAGTTGTGTATTTTAGAGCAGCATTTGCATTTTATTTTTATTTTTTTTTAAGATTTTATATATTTATCTGACACAGAGAGAGAGAGAGAGAGAGAACATAAGCAGGGGGAGAGGGAGAGGTAGAAACAGGCTCCCCGCTGAGCAGGGAGCCCAATGCGGGGCTTGATCCCAGGACCCTGGGATCATGACCTGAGCTGAAAGCAGCTGCTTAACCGACTGAGCCACCCAGGCGCCCTTTGCGTTTTATTTTAAAATACATCTTTTTGGGATTATGTTTGTGAAATTAATTCATGTTGTTCTGTGTAGGTTTACTTCATTTATTTCCATTGCTCTTACATAGTCCATTGTATAAATATGCTTCTACTTATTTATTTAACTATCCTTTTTACTACTGATGTTGATATGTATTTGATGGGTTTCTGGTGTTGGGTTATTATATGTAGTGATGCATTGAACATTTTTGCACTTGTTTCTTGTTGCAAATGTGTACTCATTTTTTAATGGAAATGCTGGGAGTGTATGTGAATCTTGACCTTGGAAGATAATATCAGAATGGTTGTGCCATTTTATTTCCACTGGAATGACAAAAAATTATTTGTTTACATTAAATGACATTTTTTCTAAAGCATTGCAGGTTCTCCTTGACAGATGACCAATTTAGGTTTCTAAGAATAGGGAATTTTATAGAGAGAGATTATGGTTACTACAGAAATCAATTTTTATTTATTCAGTTGATCCTAAATTTACATAACATAAAATTAACTATTTAGATGTTAACAATTCAGTGGCATTTAGTGCATTCACAATGAACCACCACTTCTAGTTAGTTGCAAGATGTTTTCCTCATCCAAGAAGAAAACCACGTGTTCTTTTTTTTTTTTTCTTTTTAGGATTTATTTATTTATTTGAATGAGAGAGGGAGAGAGAGCACATGTGTGGTGGGGAGGGATAGAGGGAGAGAGAGAGAGAATCTGAAACAGATTCCGCATTGAGTGCAGAGCCCGACGCGGGGCTCAATCTCACGACCCTGAGATCATGACCTGAGCTGAGACCAAGAGTTGGAGGCTTAACTGACTGTGCCACCCAGGTGCCCCAAAACCACATATTCTTTAAGCAGTTACTACCTATTCCTCTCCACCGAAGGCCCTAGCAACCACCGATTTGCTTTCCGTCTCTGTGGATTTACCTGTTCTGGATATTTCATATAACTGCAGTCATACAATATATGACCTTTTGTTTCTGGCTTATATGATGTGTTATGTTTTTGAGGTCCGTCCACACTGTAGTATTTATCAGTACTTCATTCCTTTTTATGCCTGAGTAATATTCTACTGTATGTATATACCACAGTTTTAACTATTCTTCCAGTGATGGACATTTGGGTTGTTTCCACCTCTTTACTGTTTTGAATAGTGGTGTTATGAACATGGGTATGCAAGTATTTGTTTGAGTACTTCTGTAGATCTTTTGGCTATATACCCATCCTTACTTGTTTTAGCTTCTGCTTAAACATATGTCTTTTTGTAATACCTAATCAATCCTAGATATGTATTTTTTGTAGGAAGTTTTAAGATAGACTGAAAACATATGTAGGAAAATGGTCCTGGGGAGAAATTCTGTAACTCAAAAAAAATTCAAGACTTCTGTTTTCTCTTTAGATGATGCTTTATGCTTTGGCCCCATTATTTTTATAAGAACAGTTGTTATTTATTTTTACTTAATTTAACTAGTGACCCATGATCTTTGAGGTTGAAAATCTTTTAGAATCAGTCCTAGGTGAAAACAGTCATTTTAAAAAGCATTTGGAATTAAAAAAAAAAAAAAGCTTAGTAAGCTATGGGATATTTGTATTTTCAGCCATTTGCAAGAAATATTACTTCAGAAATAATTACTTAAATTTTAGGTGTAACTATTTTGTCATATAATTAGCTCATAGCACAGGTTCTTTGAGGACCTTTCTCTTTGTGTTGAGTATTTTTCTCCAATTAAATTTCACCAAACACTTTATGGAGAAAGATTCAAAATGCATGTGGGGCAACTAGGTTGACCAGAGAACAGATATAATAGTAAAAAATTAGGAAGGATTTTTAGTCCTCACATTTATATATATCCAGAAAGTCTTTTGAGCTTCTTTTTTCTTCCTGTTCTTCCTTCTCTATTAAGCTTACCACATGCCAGGTTTTGTGCTAGGCTTTAGTTATAATGTACACAAAAATTTGAGGTAATCTCTGCTCTCGTGTATTATCTTCTAGTCCAAGGGAAAAGGCAGATATTAAATTTCTGTGAATAAATAATTTTCAGTGTATTTTTGTAGAAGGGTGCAAGGTGCCAATCAATTAAGGATTTGTCATTTGTGAAAGAACACATAGTTGAAGAGCAATACTCGATTTCTGAGTAAAAATGTATGATTTTCTCTCAGCTTGATGATTTCACAGCTCTCTTCCTTTTCTTGCATGAAGCTAACAGAAGGCATCTCAGAGAAGAGATTATACTGTTTGACATTACTGCTCTACTTAACAAACCCTTCGAAAGAAGGAATTTCAGGAGGCATTTTCCTCCTGATCACGTGTTAAAATTTTATTATGTTGGAATGTCACCCCATTATTCTGTATAGTATTTCTCATTTTTAAAGTGTAGATATTCAAGTGATGGTCATTTTTCTCCATGTTCTTTTTGTGTTTTACATGTCAAAACAAAATGGGCATTGTTGTTGGTTAGTTCTAAAAATGATGTATTTACAGTTTGTGTGGATAAACAGTCTGATGCTGGTCAAAAACAATGTAAACCTTTGAACAGGGAGGGATTCATCTTGAAAATGAATCATGCTTTGGCGGTATTACCGTTGTTTGTCTGTGCTCTTTTTAGCAAAGTAAAGGAAACTGTTAAATAACAGTTGATATAGGGATATTTCCTTTTTACTCTCTGGAGTCAATCCAATTTAGGTTAGGATTATTTTATCTATTTGCCTTTTTTTTTTTTTTAACAGAGGATGTTGATTTATTTGAAATATATTCTCTCTAAATATCTCCTTCATTTCCTATCTTGTTGCCTGGACTTTTAGTCTCTCTGAGGGTTCTTAACTTAAGATCCATGAACATGCATAGGGAGAAATTATATCTTTGTGTTTACTATCCTCTAACCAAAATTAAGCATTTCTTTTTATTTTGAATATAGATAACACATGACAGTAATATTAGTTGTATTTGTGACATTGTCACCAATAAAAACACATGTTTTCATATCACATTATATTTAAAAAATATGTATCTTGAAATGTTTTAAATTACTCAACATATTTTGAAATATGCTCATCATTGCTTTGCAGTTATGTTATATAATAATATTACTGATTTAAATATTTATTGCATATAATACTGTAGCAGAACTTAATTTTTAGACTATAATGATGGCTATGCTTCTATATATATAAAATTGTTTTTTTGTAATTCTATTTATTTTATTCCATTCATTTATAAGTATTATTCTGAAAAGGAGTCCACAGGCTTTCCCAGACTGTCCAAGTAGTCCTTGACACAAAAATGATTAAGAATACCTGATCATCATTTCTTACCTCATCTGTTTCAATAGACTTCAACCTTTTATGACTATCACAAGCATTTCCTTTGTTAACCATAAATATGATCTTCCACTTTTCTGCTTAAAATCTTTCAGTGTCTCATCATTCTTTGAGAATGTTAGAGAAGATCCCACCTTACTTCTAACTTCTTGTCCCACCATACCTAGTTTTTTGTACCCTTCCCTGAATATGCCACATGTGTTCATTTCTTGGCCCCTTTCCTATTTATGTACTTTTCTCTATTTGAAGTAATTATCACCCTCCCCCCCTTGAGTGCCTACTAAAACCCCATTTCATTTTGAGCTAGCTAAAAATACCACTTCATCTCTTAAAAATCTCTTGATGTTGTGTCATCTGTATCAGCCTTGATATTGGCACTCTGAAGAGACTCTTAACATATTATAATATGTTACTTGCTCATTGACATGCCTGTGTCTCCCATTAGATTGACCTCCATGAAGATAGGGTCTTTTTCTTGTTTGTATTTTGTATCTTGACACTTTGCGTAGTATTGGTAAAATGTAGACTCTAAGGCTTCGAGCCAAAATTTTCCCAAACATCTTTAGACATTCTAATAAAGACAATATAGATTTAAATCATTACTTGTCAGGATGAAGAGCTTTTCATTCATGGTAACATTGCTTTTCATTTTAACAGCTGTGAGATACATTCAATTATTCAACAACTACTAATTAATGTTCACTGCCCAGGCACTGTTCCTGAGCCCTAGGAATATAGCAGTGAACAAAGGAGGAAAACATCCCTGTTCCATGAAGCTGACTTTCTAGTGGAGTGATATGAACAATGAACAGAATGAATTGGGAGGTAGTGTTATGTGCTTTGGAGAGAAATAAAGAATGGAAGGGGGATTGCAATTTGAAATTAGAAAGCTTCCTCCAGGCTTTATTGAGATGGTAACATTTGAACAACCATCTGATGGAAGTATGGGAGAAAGTCATGCAGGTATCTGGGGAACAAGTTCAAGGTAGAAGGAACAGCCAGTATAAAATCCCTGCACTGGGAATGTGCCTGAAGTGTTCAAGGAAAGGCAAAGAGGACAGTGTGGCTGAAGCTCAGTATGCAAGGTGCATACTAGAAGATGAGGTCACAGAGGAAATGTGGTCAGATCATGTCAGCCTCTGACTTTTACTCAGAGTGAGACAGAGAAGCTGTGGAGAGCTTTGAGAAAAAGAGTGATGTGGTAAGCCTGTGTTCTAGCAGGATTGGAACGGAGATCTGTATTGAGAATTCAGTCTTAGCTTGACAAGGGTAGAAGCCTAGTGAGACTGGTTAGGAGAGTATTGCAAAAATCCGGGTGAGAGAAGACAAGGCTTAGACTGAATTGTTTATAATGGAGATTATGAGTAGTAAATTTTATTCTTGATACATTTTTGATGGTAGGGTCAACAGGATTTCTGGTATATGTTGTGTCGGGTATGAGAGGAGAGGAGTCAGGATGACTGGTAAGGCTTCTGGCCTGAGCAGCTGGAAGGACGGGGTTACCTTCAGGTGAAGTGAAGAACACAGCGTTAAAGCAGGTTTGGGGATAGGGACAGGATCAGAAGTTCTGGACATGTTTAGTTTAAGATGTGTCTTTGACGTCCTAGTGATATTAAGTGGATACTTGGTCCTAGAAGCCTGGAGTTTGGTGGAAAGGACTAGGCTGAGGATAAATGTTTGGAAGGCATAAGTAAAGCCAAAAGCTAGATGAGATCATTTAGTGAGTTGAGTGAGTATGAAAAAAAAAAAAAAAAAGAAGATGAAGGTGTCCTAGGATTGAGCCCTGGGCCTTCCACCAGTAAGTAGCTAGTGACATAGAAGGAAAACCATACATGAGAAATCCTGGAGGCCAAATGAAAAAAAAAATTTTTCTGAGAAAAGGGAGGGAACCATATGTCAAATTCTGCTGATAGGTCAATTAAGATAAAGACTGAGAAAAAGATAGAATACCATTAAATTTAGTAACATAGAGGACGTGCCTGGGATAAGAGCAGTTTGGTAGAGTTAGGGGCCTGATAGGAGTGGATTTTGGTAGGACAG
Source organism: Halichoerus grypus (assembly GCF_964656455.1). Taxonomy (NCBI): domain Eukaryota; kingdom Metazoa; phylum Chordata; class Mammalia; order Carnivora; family Phocidae; genus Halichoerus; species Halichoerus grypus. The sequence continues at coordinate 174,683,989 of NC_135713.1, forward strand.
GAAGAGAAATTGGGAAGCCAGTATTGATAAGTCTTTCAAGAAGCACTGATATAAAAGGGAGCAAGGAAATGGGGGAAAAGTTGGAGGGGAAAGAGAAGACTGCTGTTGTTTCTTTATAGAATCAGGAAGTGAGGATGGTGGTAGGTATTGGGAGCTTTAAAGAAAAGGGTCAGAAATTTGTCCTCTAGGAGAACAGCATTTCTTCTACCAGTTAGTAAATTTGTGATGAATGAAGAAATCATTTCTTCCATTATTATTTATGCCCCATGCAAATTTAATGACTTGCCTTTGCTTTCCAGCTCGACACCTTGTTCCTACCCCTGAACCGCTTTCTGCTTATTTCTTCAGGTAAATGATGAATGCATCTGTCAAGCTCAGCTCAGCTTATGATGCACTTTCTCGCTCTTCACATAAAGTGTTTAACTTTATGTATTTACTCTTTCTGTATGCTCTTTATCTGTACTTATTGCTTACTACTTTCTACCTTTTTTCTTCTTTTTTTGATGATTTCCATTACAAAATTGTAACTGGCTTGGGGAGGCAGTTAGAAGACCTGGAGTCAGACTACCTGTGGTAGACTCTATCCCCTATGACTTCCTAACTCTGTAATCTTAGACAAGTTGCTTAATATACCCCTGCCTAAATTTTCTATCTATAAAATAGGGGGATAATATTACCTACCTTTACAGATTTACTGTTCAGATCACAGCAACTTTAAGTAGTGTTTGGTACATACCAAATCCTCAGTAAAAGATTAGCTGCTATGATTATTGTCATTGATACTGTTTATTATTGGAGGGGTATACAGGACTGATTCATTTTTCATACTTTGGTGTAGTGCCAAATAAATAATTTGACAGAATAAAAGAATAATTTGACAGAATAAATGAATAAATAAATAATTTGACAGAATAAATGAATAATTCATGGAATAATGAGTAAATGAAATATAATTGTGACTTTATTATGTAGAGGCTTTTATAGCATTATTGGACTCAGTATTGATAAGTGGACCTTTTTTTTAAAGATTTTATTTATTTACTTGTCAGAGAGAGAGAGACAGAGACAGAGAGAGAGAGCACAAGCAGAGGATGCTTGCTCCCCAGGGGAGTGGCAGGCAGAGGGAGAAGCAGACTCCCTGCTGAGCAAGGAGCCCGATGCGGGACTCGATCCCAGGACCCTGGGATCATGACATGAGCTGAAGGCAGATGCTTAACTGACTGAGCCACCCAGGCATCCCGATAAGTGGACTTCTGATATTGTTTCTGAAATGAAGGGAGATACCAACACAAACCTGAAAGTACGAGCAGTAGCATTCCTTCTCTTGCATCTGTTTTTGCTCATTTTAATATCCTACATCAGGAAATACAATTTGATTGATTTATTCACCTATTCTTGAGTCTTTGCATTTCTTTACTTTACAAACTAGTTTTCCAGTATAGGTCCAGGAATATGGCATTCATTATGTGATAGGGCTCGCTTTTTTTTTTTTTTAATTTTTTTATCCTGCTGTTTCCATCAAGTTAACAGAGGGGTTTTGGATTCACTTCTGCAGTTCTCCAGAGTTTCCGGAAGTGTCTCCTTTCCCATCAACTCATTGTTCCTCAGGAGAGGAGTCCTCTTTGAGTCACAGCTTTTGGCATCTGAATTCCAGATTCTGCTTTTTCCAAATGGAGCTGGCTGATGAGAACGAGACCTCTAGAGGGGCCTCCAAGTTCTTGGACTTGAAGCCTCCAGGTTTTAGTGAAGCACTTTTAAATAACTGGTAGCATCACTTTTTTTTTTTAAGCATCTGTAGGATGCATTCTTTTTACCACTCAGGAATTGTTTATAGCCTTTATTTGATGGTTTTGTAATTACTTGCTTTTGTTGATCAGTAGTTTTCTCGATACAGACCACATCACAATTGTAAATACAAAACAACCACACATTTCAGCCTTATATAGTTTCACCTACTTAAGACAATCAGTAATAATGTGATGTTTCTTGACTTCTCTTTCCACAACACTGTTTACTTGTGGATTGAAGTTTCCATTTGTATGTTTTAATTTTTGCCAAGAAAAATCAATCATGTGCACCGTAGTTCTGCTTTAAATTTTATGCCTCATCTCACACAGAGTATATATATATATAGTATGTACATGTTAACTGGATGAAATCTTCTCTTCGGCTATCTTAGTTTACTACCTGGGTTTTTACTGGTTATGTGTACTTTATTGTTTTAGTTCAGATTGAAGTTTTGTTTCTAATTTGTTCTTGTTAGATCTAATAGTGTTCCTAGTGAATTTGTTTTCTTATAAGTTCTTTTATCATCCTTTTTACGATGCTGCAAAATTACAATATTATGCTAGTCTTTACCCTTACTGTACACCAAAATCGTATGTATTTTAAATATTTTCATGTCACTTCCTATTGTTTCTCAGAGAGAGCAGATGAATTCTTTAGGGAAAATGGATGGAAAAGAGAGACCTCATAATTAGTACCTTACTGAAAATAAGATGCTTTCATTTCAGAAGCACTAACTGAAGACACCATCTATTAAATAAAGATAGCACAGTTATTTTAATAGACTATTTTATAGAGCAGTTTTAGGTTCATAGCAAAATTGAAAGGGAGATTCAGATAGCATAGTTTTTGAGGTAAATAAAATGAGCTGTGGAGTATCTTTAAAAACTCTTATATTGCCTTTAAAATAAATGTTAAAAATGTAGTACTATAAAAAGGGATTGAACTCTGCTAGAACATTTTATCTTTTTGTCTATTTCATTTGGAATATGCCACATTGTTTCCCTGTGAAAATTTTCTCTTAAGTGCCACACAAGATGGTTCGCAATTGAAACTAACCTGGAATTTGTTCTTTTGTTTTTTTACTGCTCATGAAATATATTCTCTCTCTCTTTTTTAGGTTGGCAAATCAAACTCCAGGTTTTTATAGTTTTGCTTTTAAATGGTTAATGAGACATGCCTCTAGAGGGCGATCTTTTCTAAACTTTCCTATGATTGTAATCATGGCAACCCTGGCATGAACCTGGTGTGCTATGGATGTTGATGTCTTATAACATTTTATAATAACCTGGCTTCCTTTTTATTATGTTTTCTATGATTTATTCCTCAAAGTCTTCTTAGAGAATCAGACTTGTGAAATATATTACTGTTAATTAAAATCCATTTTTAGTATTCCATCCAGATACCTAGCTTCTATGAATGAATTCAGGTAGTTGAGTGGAGGCAAACTTTTTAATCATTTGAATAAGTGGTGTCTGTATGTTCTAAAAATTCCTTTCTTCGATTCTCTATGTATTGCTGTTCAAGGACTTGTTATCTCCATACTTTATGGGACCAGAGTGATTAAACTCTACCATTGAGGCATTATTAGAGTATCTCTGTTTCTCTTTTCTACATTGATTGGTGTTTTGTTGTTTTTCTTTACCTATTTAATGTAATTTTTATCAAAGTAATACATTTATTATAAAAGTCAAATAAGACCACAATTTTACAATGAAAAATGGCACTGTCTTGCCCCACCCCTCTCCATTCTTAGGTGTCATTCCCCAGAGGCTTCTTCTTTCCATTCTTCATAGTTTCTTCCTTGCTGTTTTCTTTTTTGCCCCTTTCTGGAAATCATGTTAGTTGGATGATGAATCTCCGACATTGAACTGTCACTTCCTTTTCTATTTTTCTGTTTGTCTTTTTGTCTTACTTTATGAGAATATCCCCAACTTTGTCTTCTAACCTTGTTGTATTTTTATTTCTGCAACATATTTTAGAATATCCTTTTCTCCAAATGATTTTTTTTCTTATGACAGCCATGTCTTTTTTTATAGATGGAATATTCTTTATCTCTTTCAGATATAGATACAAGCATTTTTTTGCTTCTTGCATTATCTCTATTTCATATGAGTTCCTTTTTCAGTTTTTTTTTTTTAAAGATTTTATTTATTTATTTGAGAGAGAGAATGAGAGACAGCACGAGCGGGAAGAGGGTCAGAGGGAGAAGCAGACCCCCCGCTGAGCAGGGAGCCCGATGCGGGACTTGATTCCGGGACTCCAGGATCATGACCTGAGCCGAAGGCAGTCGCTTAACCAACTGAGCCACCCAGGTGCCCCCTTTTTCAGTTTTTTTGTTGTGATCATTATCTTTCCTATTAGGACAGTGGTCCTCAACCCTGATTGTACATATAATTTACCCCGGGTAGATTTAAAAAGTACTGATGCCTAGGCCCAGCCTCAGACTGATTAATCCAAAATATTGACCTGAATGTCTAGGAATCCTTAGCAATCATTCTGTTTTTTGTTTTTTTTGGACTTGGTGATCATTCTTATTTTTATTTTATTATTGAAATGTTATTATTTATTAATTTACTTCATTATTTTATTTTTATTCAGCTGATCACCACATCCATACCAAAGAGCTGATTGGAAGTTCTTTGAGCATGAGTAGGTCATGCCAGCTTCTAGTTCCCACTGATCCCTCAGGTGGGACTGGCAGTTGTATTAGGGAACCCCCAGTCAATAGTATTTGTAGATCTTTTCACTTAGACTGGTCAGTTTTCCCAGAAGGGAATCTTCTGTTTGGGGTGGGTCTGGGGGGGGGCGGTGGAGACTTTCTGACAGTCAACCTAGAAGTCAGTTTTCAGGGAGTTGAGGGAGTTGTATTACTTCAGTCTAGTGATTAGAATAACAACAAGAGGATTTGAAATACCTATTTGCATGTTACCATTGCTTTACTTTCCACTGAGGAAGACAATTATGTAAGAAATTCTGGCTCAGATTCCATTGAAACATTTTTTTCAAAATTTGGTTTTAGAAAAAAACGGAGAGGGAGAAGAGAGTAGAAATTAGACTTCTTAGGATACATAATGACCAGTGTCTGAATGATTGACCCAAATAAACAGATTTAGAAATTATCAGAGTTGGGAGTAGCAGCCATGAGTACTCTTGAACTTAAAATCTGAGCAGGAAGTAAAAATCTGATTGCTGGCTCATAGTTTATAAGCTACAAAAGGGTAGGGAGAGTGGGGTTAGGGCTGTGGCAGGGTTACACATACTGAGAAATAGAAACTATTATGGTTCTTAGCATAATAGTTCTTAGCATAAAATGATGCTTAGAATTTGGAGGAGGATGAGAAAAGGAAAGGGATTTAAGGTTCATTGAAAGAGTTATTAACATTGGATGATGTGTTTTTGCAGGTGAGAATATTGAAGCTAGAATGAGGCACAGGAGTGAAACTATTTCCGAATGGATAGACTGGAATTAATGTGGGCATTGTTGTTGTTGGCAGCTTCAGAAGAGACAGGCTATTCTGTTTTCATTCTTAGTAGGGAATGCTTAATGAATGTTCAATAATATTTCACTCTTGCCTAATTTTGGAGTGGATTGAAGTGTGTCCACATTTGATAAAATCATGGATAAGAGAAAATATAAAATGACAGTACTGATAAATGAATATGGTTTTTGGCAGTGATCCAGGTGATTAAGAAGAAGTGTTTCTGCTAAGGCAGGAGAATTACAGGGAAGGACATGGTGCCCGGATATGGTCATAGTATCGCTCTTCTTTGTGGTTCTCACTCGCAAAGACTTTCTATCAAGGGAGTTTTTATGTACACAGGTAAATTCCTGGTCTTGCTTTTGGAAAAATAAGTTTTGAAAACAAGGACTTGAACAGTTTATTAACACTTATATGGTGTACTTTGGGTTTTTGTTTTTGTTTTTGTTTTTTTTTTGGGTGAACTGTTCTTTCACAAATTGTTGATAATTTAGGCAGCTAAATTGGGTATGGGTTTCCTGTTTTCTTCTTGAGCAGGACATGTAAGCATATTTTGATAGAAAGATATTTAAATATTTTTAAGCTGGAAATAAAATATATGTGAATATAAAAGGTTTTATCTTCCCTGCTGTCAAAAATGCTGACTTGGCCCTTTTGCACTATACTCCCAACTTTGTATGGTTGTTAAAATCTGTTGCTCTTTCCCATCTGAAGGAAATGCATCTTTGACACTTCTCATGACCTGAGTCATGATGCTGAAATAGAGCCAGAAAATATCCTTAACAGTCATGGGTAAAAAGAAGGAAAGCTTCTGTGTGGTGGGGGTGGGGAACGGGAAGGACGTTGGAGGGAGAAGGGCATCTTTGCTATTGATATTCCAGTTTACATCTTTTTGATTATTAGGAAAGTTGCTTACGTTTTACTACTATGCTGTCAACAGAAAATACTTTGATTTGTATTTAATTTTTCCTGAAGTATACGATGTTTATTTGAAAAAGGCAAGTTTTGCAAATGTTGAATTAAGTCATTTTGAATCCTCCAAGTCTGAAACAAATGCATCTTAAATCTTGCAACTTATTTAATATTTTGTCTTGTTTTGTGTTTGTTTTTATTTCAGAGCCAACTCCCAATTCTTCCACATGCTATATGTTCAACAGTTTCAGTAATAAAGTTGTATTTGTTGAATGATGCAGATAAGTTTATGTATTTTTTTTTCCTTTGGATAACGAAGTTCATCCTTCTGTTTGCTCTGCTGACATGATGCAAAATTCATTGTGAGATAAGGATGGGGGATATGGGCGTAGTATATTTTCAAAAGAATTTCAGTGAGGATTTATTTACACTTTGGGAAATTCATGGAACCCCAAATTTGGTCTAAGTGATGGTAGATTATGGAGATTTTTCACCAGGTTTAAAAGTCTTCACTTCTGAGCGCTTAATCTCAAAACGCTATTTGAGCTTGTTTCAGAAGAGTGGGAAATTTTGAGGCTGCTTAACTATATTAGATTTAGGACTAATTTGAATCTTAAAGTGAAAGACCCAGGAGCCTTTTCTTTTATTCTCCTTACTTATAAAAGAGTTTGCTTTGTCATCTCTAGTGTTAAATATAGTCTATTTACTGTTTTGTTTGGTTTTTCATTGTTGTAAGAGTAGCAGACAATCCTAATGTTTAAAATGAATTAAAACTTGCTCAAATTTATTAAATATTAAGAGTACCAGCTCTTATAAGTTTTCGTCTCAAATCTCGGAGTGCTCCAAGAACAATAAACTAATGAATTTCCCACTTGGGGGGGATTTTTTTCATTCATTTTATAAATTTGGGTTGGCTGTGTGATTGAGACTAAATTGCAGAGAGAAATGTAGGCAAAAGATTTTCCTACAATATATTTCAGAAATGCCTGTCCCATATACCTTACTTTATCTCTGAAACTTTTCAGACATATTTCTTAATTTTCCCCTGTTTGTATTCTTGCATCTTATAAACGATGTTTCTAACTCTTGATCTCATCTCCCTGTCCAGGCCTATTTTTACATTCCAGGACTCCTTATTCTAAGCATGCTGTGGTATATTTTCAGTGTAGCTTAGGTTGTTCTTGCTGTATATGCAGTTTAGCAACAATTCGTTCCTTTTGATTTTTAATTTTTAGGTTTCAACTTTTTAAATTTAATTGACTTTATTTTAGATTTAAGGAAAAAAATAATCAGACTTACATATGATAGTTGTGAGCACATTAAGATAATAAACTGGTGAAAATGTATTCAGACTACAAAAGGAAAACCACCTCACAGATTTTTAATTATTTATAAACATTAATTTGTGTAAATATATAAGAAATAAATTTATAAATAGTTATTGAGCAATTAGTAGCATTTCAGTTCTCCAGAACATGAAGTTTTAATTCTCCTGATGTGTCATAAGCACTAGTGCAGATCTCCATACAGGCTACCTTGTATGTAGTGGGATGAAGTGATGACGAGGTCATTAAAAACCTCAACCCCCATCTTGCAAAAAAAAAAAAAAAATTGCTCTCTTGTTTTCAGGTCGGTTTGTGGGAGACTTCTCTTACCTTCTTACCTTCCCACCCTTCCCCCAAATACCTATGTCTGTGTAGCCACGAACTGTTTAGTTGAAGAGCGACAAGTGTTTTTGCTTGAAATGCATAAAGGTTTGCAGTATTTTTATTTCATCATCTGTCACTCCCCCCAGAAAATGTTACAGGGAGACACAAGTCAATGCCCAGTGAGAATCGTCCTTGAACTCTTTTTCTGTCTTGAACTTTGTCACTGTAAACTGTTTGGTTGTTGTTAACCATCTTTTAAAAAAATATGTGTATATTATTCATTTTCTTCTAATTGTGTGTTCTACTCTCCTTGGCTCCTGTGAACAAGCATTGCTTCCGCCCAGTTTGGTATGTGGGTCAGAAGGCACTGTTCCTCACCAGGGCACTGCTGCTTCCTTTTCCTACTTGAGTAGATTACGGATTATACTGGAATACGCCTGAGAAAAGGTCAAAAAGGAGGGTGAAAGTCCTGGAACCGCAGCTGGGAAGCTTGTCGTTCTCATCTAGGAAAGGGGAAAAAAAAAAAAAAAACAAGAGAAAGAAAGAACAAAATAGAGAAATAGAGACTCCCATCCCAACCAAAACAACCCACATTCAGGAAATTCCCATTTGCACAGGATACTTTTTATATACTCTGAAAGGATTTTATTTGGTTCTGATTAAATAATTATCGAGTGTTTGGCTGAGAAAGCTTTAATGTTAAATTAGATGGCAAGCGAGAGCTAAGCAGTGTTTTTAACTTTTTGGAGCCCAGACTTCCAGCGATTGTTTCAAAACAAGCTACCATTGTGCTCTTTTTGACAGAGTCAAGAAGTCGGGAGCTTTTCAACTACAGAGTTAACTTAGTTAAACTCACGGGTATATTTTGGATTTTTATCCCTGTCAGTTCCACAGCAGGATATTAAAAGCAGACCAAAAGTTTTGGTCGTCTGTGGAAAGCAAAAAAGCATGCGTGTGCGTGCGCATGTGCACACGCCCCCTACAAACTCATTACCTGGTTTTTATTTGGAAAGATATGTAGGGGATAGAACGTCTATATGAGGTCTGAGAACAGGGAAATCGTTGGAACGAGAACAATAATAATGGGATGTTTGGGAGTGGAGGTCTTCCTGTGGAATTGCCTTCTTGGGGGTGCCAGGTTGTTACATGGACATCGGCTTTCAGTGGGCATCATCAATCCAATTACAAAATGTAATAGTTGAAAATATTAGCAGACCAAGGACACTGACAGGGAGGCTTCTATCCTAGACCAAGCGTGGATCTTGTAGATGAGCGTGGAGAGGTGATGAGAAGAGAATTTGTTGCTATTGTAGGAGTCTAACATATAGGAAAGTTTCTTACAGTTGCAGAAAAATGGAGTACCTGGAGTGAATAAGGTCTGTGTCCATGATAAGGATCAACAAGTGAGAAGAAAATGCAGGCCTCCTAATCACAGTGCTTTCCCATAGGGTACCATCAACACCGCCTCATGTCTTTGTGCTTTTTCACAACTGTATCTTTGCCATTTTGTATTTATCCCTGCATCCCTAATGACAACAAAAGACAATGCTCCTTTATCCTCCAAAAGCTCCACTTAGTTTGCTTCATTCCATTATAGTTCTTAGTCTCTTACACCTTCTGTTCCTAGAAGACTCCTTTGACTACCAGTGGCAACAGACTGTAAGTTTGTGCTTCTAGAAACCTACCCTAAAAAGTTTTTTCTTTCTCACCGATGTGATACTGTTTTAAGGTACTTTCTGATCTACAGCTCTGATCCCTTGGTTGCCTAATGTCATTTTAACTGCTTTTATTCACCTTGGTTCACAGTATGGTAGGATAGGGAAATGTTTTAAAGTAGGGGAGGAGGCATATAATTATATTTATGTCTTACTTTTCTTCTTGATTGCATTTAAGAAGAAACGTATGCACTCACAGATACACTGACATTAACTTGAATATTGAGCGTAATCTGAAATGGTCAACACGTTCGGGATCTTGCTGGCCGCAGGAACTTCCTGAAGCTGGCACTCTGCCACATTCACATGTTCTCACATCACTGCGTTCAGAAGCTAAGAATACCAGCCTGGCAGCTTCTGCGGAGAGGGCAAAGATAAAACAGAAAGGAGTCTAGCTTTGCGACCGCGTTACCTGAGAGTTGTTGCTGATGTCTTTTCCACAAATGTTCACGTTTGTCAAAGCCCAGTAAATCTTGCAAAGTTTATTTTCCTTGTAGCATCTGTGTTTTATAAGGGGTCTTTTAATTTGTTTTTACTTTGTCTGCAGGGATTTCTTTTGTCCGGAGTTTTCAGACTCTGTCTTTTTTTTTTTTTTTTCCTGTGGAAGTGAGTCCATTAATGATGACTGGTTTGGGAATATGCCTCTCTGCAAAGCTGACCTGACAAGCTGTTCCTTTAGTGCAGCAACAAAGCCCATTGTTATTTTGTCTCTTTACTTTTATCCTCAACTTAATCCATTTTTCCTCTGTGTTTTTATAGTGTAGAATGTCTGGGAAAACGTACTTGGGGACAATGCCTAAATGATAAGATGGCATTTTGAAGTTAGCAAAGCTTCTAGTAAGCACCTTATACCAAGTCAACTTGACACACAGACAGTGGTGCTATGTATGCGTCAGCGTGGGGATGGAGAGTTCCTCAGTGTAAGGTACCTGCAAGTGTTCTTCTGACAGAAGGTAGAAGGGAAAAAAAAAAAGAGCACATGAGGTTGTTTTCATGACTCCTTTTTCAAAAATGCGAACTTGTTCAAGTAAACACAGAAAGTCAGTGGTTAAACCCCAATGTGAACTGTTCTGGTTTTGTGCTTTGTATTCTAACAATAAAAACAATAATAATTAAGCAATTAAACAACTGAAAACAACAAAATATCATAGCTTTAAGCATCAAGGGATGTTTTATAAATTCTGATTTTTAAATGATTTTCTATTCCCACATAGAATTCCTGCTTTAATTTATTGAGAAACCATTTTGTTGGAACTTGGGATTTTTTTCTCCCAAGAGAACTCTGTCTATCTTGGGGACTGGTAAACCTCTAAAGGATCAAAGCTCTTGTGGATTTGGATAAAGACCCAAAAGCCTAAGGCTTATAGAAGTTTATCTATATAGAGTAAGCCCAAAAAACTGGGATGAGAGTCTTAGAAGGGCTTATTTTCTCATGAGATTTTTGGGACTTCCTCTGTTTGGATGTGCCAGAAATACTGTGAGAATATCCATTCTCATGGCATTTGTCACTTACAGGTCTTGTCCCAGCTGGAATTCAAAAGTATAATGGTGTGTGGAAATATATGTATTTAAAAGGTTTCATGAATCTCACTACTAAAACTCCAATTAAACAACCTCTGCTATTTTCATTGTACTTATACAATTAAGAGAAAGGTATAGTAAAGAACAGTTAGTGAAGATGACATTTAACATTTGTATAGTGACTCTTCATTGATCTTGGACATTTTTAATTTCGCTCTTACTATCGTATATATGCCTGAGAGGTGGAGCAAAGATCTCTGTCTGTCCAAAGGGAAATTGAAGGATAAAACAGAGGGACAGACTTAATCCTCATCCAAGACTTGGGATACTACAAGTTTCTTCCTGCTGAACTTCATTATATTAAGAGGCTTTAGGCCTAATGAAAAAATCCTGGCTTGGAAATTTAGGCTTGATATAACCATAAGGAAGTGTCTGAAGATCTGTTCAAAAGTTATCAAGTCTAGGCTCCTGCTTAGTCAACATGAGACTAAGCAGAATAGCTAAAGCCATGGATTCCAGCAGCTGGCTATCTTCTGAAGTTTTGTGTCCCCTCCAAAATGAATTTTTTCTATAGATCATGGGGCTGTATTTTCCTGTGCTTCCTGGACATGGGAAAAATATATTTATTTCATTCATTCGGTAAACTGTTGAGCTGTCAACAATTAGTAAGATACTGCCCCTAGTCTGGAAGAGTCTCCAGATTTCCTGGAGGATAAATCTGAAGGTTTGTTAGTTCTAGCTGCATTTTCAAAGAAAATCCATGACACGAGGGATAGAGAAAAATTATTTTTAACCAAAGACTTTGAACACTTGAAAAGGGGAGGAAAGGATCATTATAATTTTTTTATTAAAGATTTTATTTATTAGAAAGAGAGAGCAAACTCACAAGCAGGGGGAGCAGGGAAGTGGGGGGGCAGGCTCCGTGCTGACCAGGCAGGACTCGATCCCAGAACCCTGGGATCATGACCTGAGCTGAAGGCAGACACTTAACTGACAACCACCCAGGTGCCCCTAGGGTCATAATTTTTGTGTGTTTAATTTATTGAGTATGAACTTTCATTTTTAAATTTGGTATCTTTAATCTATATTTTTTTACATGTAGATCCCTTACGTGTCAGCTAATGATATTTCTTGTCTAAGCCAGTTCCCTCATTTTACTAACCGCTGATGTTCACACGTCTTTCATCTTATCCTTTATTTTCTACTTGAAAAGCAACGGTATAAAGATACAGGTTTCTTCCTCTGTGCTTAAAATTTGTATACCTATCTTCTAACTTGTCCCTTTAAAACAACAATGAAAATGTCTCTTTTTTTTTTGTTCGTGAAACATTTTGCAAATATCTTTGTTACCATGTTTTTCCCGTTGTAAATTTTTTGCTTATATACTTTCTGTCTCATTATGTTATGAACTCTTTAGGAGGCCCTTGGACTTACTCATCCAGGACTAGAACAGGGCCTCATACTGATAAGGCTCAAAAAATGTCAAGTGAAAGCATGAATATTGATGAAACCTGTGTTTGGTACACTATCTCATCTTGATGTCTACAGACATCAAAAGAATGTCTTCATTTCAGCCCCCAAAGTTCTTAAATCTGTGTTCTATATCCATTCCCTTGATCATCTCCTATCAACATTTCCTTTACTTATCCCTTTCCACCTGACTTTCCCACCTTTTGGCTGAAATGACCCTACTGAAGATTACCAGAGTTAGTAAGCTCTCTCTGAGTTCACCTTCCTGAACCTTGTCACCCTTGAGAGTTTTGTTAATCCATTTATTCTTTCATTAAAGCTATTTTTATAAATTGCTTGCCATGTCCAATAAAATATAAGACAGATGATACCCTATGTGAACATAAATCTACCCAATTTACTTTACTCTTTCAGATGGGCTGGGTGTTGGAGGCTACATCATAAACACAGACAGCGAGAGTAAATGACCGCAAACTTGGGTGTTGCTTGACCCAATACAGTAGGGGACTGAGAGGGATAGGTCTGAAGCACCTTGTAATGTTCTTTGGAGGTTGCACTTCATCCTGGTGGGCCAGTGAAGGGTTTTAAGTTATGGCTAACTAAATCACAAGATTTGGAGCTTCTCAGTGAATCACTTCATTTTTCTAGGCTGCTCATCCTATCCATAAAGTTCAGTGATCTCAAAATCTGTACTGTTTCCTTGCTAAAGAATTTACCTAAGTTCCTGCTCTTCTGGCTCAATTAAAAAGTTCTTTTAAAACTGAAATCATTTTGGGCGCCTGGGTGGCTCAGTCAGTTAATCGTCTGCCTTCGACTCAGGTCATGATCCTGGGGTCCTGGGATCGAGTCCTGCATCGGACTCCCTGCTCAGTGGGGAGCCTGCTTCTCCCTCTACCCACCCTCCCCTGCTTGTGATCTCTCTCTCACTCTCTCTCAAATAAATAAAATCTTTAAAAAAAAAAAAAACCAAATCATTTTATCTTCCTACTGCTTTCCATTATAATCTTCTCCTCTAGTTAGAGATTCCTTACTATTGCTCACAAATGTGGCATCCCTTAACACTCTCTGCTATTTATGTTATCCTTCATGCTCAGAATATTTCTTCTCTTCTACTAGTATCCATATTTTGTGCATCTTTCAAAGCCTAGGTTATGTCCCATCTGCTCCCTGATCTCTTCTCCAAATAGTTGATCCCACTCGTACTTATCTTTTAGTACTAGGCAGTTGGCATTTAAATTATTCCTGTTTCATGCATATTAGACTATAAGCTTCGTGATAACAAGGAATGCAAGTCTTCACAGCATGTAATCTTGGGCTAAGTTACTCAACAAATATTTGACTACTAGTTGTGAAATGTGTGTGTTATAAACAGTCCTTGAATTTCATTAGCTTGTGACATTTTAGTGCTACAGTCTGATTTCAGATTCAGATTAGTATTACTGTAGTTGACTAATGCTGAATTTTGCATCTATTTACATCTATACTGGTTTAAAGAGTGTCATAACAAATCACTTTGAATGATTTAACTATAAAAACATTTTTCTGTTATTCCTCTATAAATATCAAATACTGTAATGGAATTCCACTTTTCATATTACCTATAAGGTTCTGTGTTGTGTGAGTGTAGATATTATTGTGTAATTTATTAAATGGCTTAAAGCATCTTATGTACATTCTGATTGTTGCCTTTTATTATCCCTAGAGTAGGGTGGGGTCACTTCAGTTAACTTTAATGTGAATTCTGATTTGGAAATTGGGGAGAGAGAGATAAGTACTTGTGTGCATTTCTTATCTTATTTTGCTGAAGAGATATCAAGTGTTTAACTTGATTATTCCATAGATTTGTGTTCCCCCAAACAAGTCATACTTGGTTAAGCCATTATGCTAACTCTGAAGATACTTTCATCTTGTAATGATTTTTTTAAAAAGAGCTTCTTACCTTTCTACTACCTCTGAAGTTACCGTTTCCTATAGTGTGGTAGTTCCCCCTCTATACTGAATCCATGCTGTTTTAAAAGTGAATGTCTTTCAGAGAACACAGGCAGTAACTTCTTTGACATCAGCCATAGCAACTTCTAAGTAGGTCTCCTGAGGTGAGGGAAGCAAAAGCAAAAATGAACTATTAGAACTATCTCAAAATAAAAAGCTTCTGCACAGCAAAAGAAACAGTCAGCAAAACTAAAAGGCAACATACAGAATGGGAGAAGATATTTGCAAATGACATATCAGATAAAGGGTTAGTATCCAAAATCTATAAAGAACTTACAAAACTCAGCACCCCAAAATCAAATAATCCAATTTAAAAATGGCCCGAAGACATGAATAGACATTTTTCTAAGTGATGCTCAACATCACTTATCATCAGGGAATACAAATGAGAACTACAATGAGATATCACTTCACACTTGTTAGAGTGGTTAAAATCAATACAAGAGACAACAAGTATTGTTGAGGATGTGGAGAAAGGGGAATCTTCTTGCACTGTTGGTGGGAATGCAAACTGGTGCAGCCACTCTGGAAAACAGTATGGAGGTTTCTCAGAAAGTTAAAAATAGAACCACCCTACAATCCAGTAATCACATTACTAGGTATTTACCCAAAGAATACAAAAATACTAATTCAAAGGGATATATGCACCCTGATGTTTATAGCAGCATTATCTGCAATAGCCAAATTATGGAGACAGCCCAAGTGTCCATCAATTGATGAATGCATAAAGAAGATGAATCATTGAACACTACATCAAAAACTAATATGCTGGCTAACTGAACATAATAAAAAAAATAATAAAAAAAGATGTGATATATATACAATGGAATATTACTCAGCCATAAAAAGAATGCAGTCCTTGGGCGCCTGGGTGGCTCAGTCGTTAAGTGTCTGCCTTCGGCTCAGGTCATGATCCCAGGGTCCTGGGATCAAGCCCCGCATCGGGCTCCCTGCTCGGCGGGAAGCCTGCTTCTCCCTCTCCCACTCCGCCTGCTTGTGTTCCCTCTCTCGCTGTGTCTCTCTCTGTCAAATAAATAAATAAAATCTTAAAAAAAAAAAAGAATGCAGTCTTGTCTTTGCAGCCACATGCATGGCGCTAGAGAGTTTTATGCTAAACAAAATAAGTCAGAGAAAGACAAATATCTTACGATTTCACTCATGTGGAATTTAAGAAACAAAACAAATGAGCAAAGGGAAAAGAGAGAAAGAGGCAAACTAAGAAACAGACTTTTTTTTTTTTTTTAAAGATTTTATTTATTTATTTGACAGAGAGAGACACAGCGAGAGAGGGAACACAAGCAGGGGGAGTGGGAGAGGGAGAAGCAGGCTTCCCGCTGAGCAGGGAGCCCGATGCGGGTCTTGATCCCAGGACCCTGGGATCATGACCTGAGGTGAAGGCAGACGCTTAACGACTGAGCCACCCAGGCACCCCTAAGGAACAGACTTTTAACTGTAGAGAATAAACTGATGGTTACCAGAGGGAGGGAAGGGGGGGGGGATGGTTAAATAGGTGATGGGTATTAAGGAGGGCACTTGTAATGAGCCCTGGGTGATGTGTGGAAGTACTGAATCACTATATTGTACACCTGAAACTAATATTACATTTTATGTTAACCAATGGGAAGTTAAATAAAAACTTAAAAAAGAGAAAAAAATGAATGTATTTCAGGATGTCATTTAGAAATAAGATATTCATTAGGATCTTTTGGGGGGTATTTTTTTTTTTAATATAAATTTGTCTCCTTAATTCAAATTAGTAAAAAAAAAAAAAAAGTGTGTGTTTACTGTTGCTGTTATTTATAAAATACCATATTTATTGTTAACCACAGAACCAGGGCAGGTAACTTTTATAAGAAGTCAAGAACAATGATTTGAAAATAACATTGGGTTAATCAGGTGTTTTCTGTATGGAAGAGTTGTTGAATTATAAACACTGGAGTCATTTTTATAACATGAAAAGTGTGGAAATTTTTCTATGAAGTTTCTGTGTAAGTGCATGAATTACTAAGAATCACTATAGAGCTACGGTAATAAAGAAAATGTGGTATTGGTGAAAGGATAGACACATGGATCAATGGAACAAAATCTAGAATTAGATCCATGTAAACATGGTCAGTTGATTTTTGACAAAGATGAAAAGGCAATTCAATGGAGAAAGGACCATCTTTTTAATGGTGATGAAACAAGTGGATGTCCAATTTCAAAGCAATGAACCTCAACTCGTACCTCAGTCCATATACAAAAATTAACTCAAAATGAATCATAGTCTACTCTTGCCATTCCTGTTCAATATTGTACTGGCAGTTGTAACCAGGGCTTTTAGGCAATAAAAGAAATAGAAGTCATCTGGACTGGAAAGGAAGAAGCAAAACTTTCTTCTCTGGGGATGACATGATCATGTATATAGAAAATCCTAAGGAATCCACAAAAAAAAACAAAAACAAAAACAAAACTGATATAAGCAGGTTCAGCAAGGTTTAGGATACAAGATCAATGTACAAAAATTGATTGTATTTCTCTACATTGGCCATGAACAATCTGAAAAGTGCAATTAAGAAAAGTCTTTTTACAAGTCGCATCGAAAAAATAGGAGTAAATTTAACCAAAGACGTATAAAACTTGTACCCGGAAATCTATAAAACAATGTGCAAAGAAATGAAAGACTACCTACATAAATGAAAAGACAGCTCATGTTCTTGGCTTGGAAGACTTAATACTGTTAACATGGCAGTGGTTCCTCAGCTGATCTGCAGACTTGTTGCAATCCCAATCAAAATCCTAGCTGGCATTTTTGCAGATAATGACAAGGTATAGGTGGAAACAGCAAGTTTTGTTGGATATAATGGCCCATTAAAGAAGGGCATCAAACCACTGGCTATTTTTAAAAAAAAAAGAAATTCAATATGATTTTTCTCTATTCTTTTTCTATCTTTAGTCCCTCTGAACAACCATTATTTACTGTTACAAAGCTGCTTCACAATCATTATTCTTCCTTGGAAAAAGGTGACTGAACAGGGGTTCTCAGAGTTTTGAAAATTAAAGTATCATCTGCAGTGAGTTCTGTGTGTATTTGGGCAGATATTTGTGTACTGTCTATTTTAGAAGTTATACGTTGTTTAGAAACCTAATTCCCAGGATTCAAAACATGGAAATTCAGAAAAACAAACAAAATGACCTAAAATTTCTAATTCCGTGTGGCTTGTATTTGAAGAGGACTTTGACAATGTAATAACAATTTCTGCCTTTATATTTCATACCCTACTCTCTGTGAGATTTGTAATTTACTTGAATTTTGTAGCTGTAGGCCACAAGGTGGTGACACCAAATAATACAGAAATAACAAAAGTCCAAGTGGGTGCTTCCACTCCAGAATATAGTATGTTCCCTTTTGATACGCTGGTCTCTCTCTTTTTTTTTTCCCAGTGACTATATGTGGTTTCTATTTGTGTCAGGAAAGCACTACAAATTGGCCTAACACTTCAGCTCAACAAAATTTAGCTCAAAATTTGTCATTTGGCCCACATATCAGTTAAGTAGAAAGAATTACAGAGATCATGGAATCTGCCTTGCCTCAGGCTTCAGGTATCATAATATTGGAATAATAGACATTACCAGTAATATTTTGAGGGCACTGATTAAAAAATAAACAGAAAAACAATCCTAAACCCCAACTTGTAAAGTTGTGATAAACTTCACTTAAGCTTTGGAGATTTTTGTTTTATTTGCTTTCATTTGTTTCATTTCATTTCATTGTTACATAAAAAATCACATCTCATACCTTACAGAAAATTAACTATCATATAATATAAATCATATATATATAAATGTAAAATATAAAACTTAAAAGTTTTTAGATAGAATTTTTTGACTTGGGGTTAGGCAAATAATTCATCAGTTCAACACCACATATAAAAAACAAATTCATGAAGTGGACTTTATCGGGAAAAAAATCTTTTGCTTGTTGAAAGATCTGTAAGAGAATGAGAAGACAAGTTACAGGGTGATAGAAAATATTTGAAAATTGTATATCTTCCAAAAGGCTTATATCCAGAATATATAAAGAACTTTTAAAATGTGAGAGTAAGATCTGTAAATAATTCCTTATATTTGTAGCCATTTGATTTTTGACAAGGGTGCCAGGACAATCCATTGAGGTGGGAAAGGATAGTCTTTTCTACAGATGGTGCTGGAAGAAGTAGATATCCAACATTCCAAAAAATGATGTTGAACCCCTACCTCACACCATTTATAACAATTAATTCAAAATGGATCAGAGACCTAAATATCAGAGCTGAAAATATAAAACTCTTAGAAGAAGACATAGCCATAAATCTTTGTGTCCCTGCATTCAGCATTGATTTCTTAGATCTGAGAACAAAAGCAAAAGCAACTAAAGAAAAAACACAGTAGACTCCATGAAAATTAAAAACTTTTATGCTTCAAAGCACACCATGAAGAAAGTGAGAAGAAAACACATGGAATGGGAGAAAAATATTTGTAAATCATATATATGACAAGGAACTTGCATCCAGAGAATATGATTAACGCTTATGACTGAACAATAAAAAGACGATCCAGTTTTTAAATGGGCACATGTTTTGGGTTAGACGTTTCTCCAAGGAAGATCCACAAATTACTGAAATGCACGTAGAAAGATGCTTAACATCCTTAGTAATTAGGGAAATGCAAATCAAAACCACAATGAGACACCACTTCATACCCACTAGGATGGCTAAAATAAGAGACAATAGCAAGTACTGTTGAAGATGTGAAGTTGGAGCCCTCATACATTGGTGCAACCGCAGGGTGGCAGTTCCTCACAATGTTAAACATAGACCTAACAATTCCATTCCTAGGTGTATATACCTAAGAAAACTGAAAGCACATGTCTTCATAAAAACCTGTGCACTTAATTATGTTCATAGATACATTAATCATAATAGCCTAAAAGTGAAAGCAACTCAAATATTCATCAACTGATAAATGGATAAATAAAATGTGGTATATCCATGCAATGGAATGCTATTTGGTTATAAAAAAAGAATGAACTACTGATCTATGGCACAACATGGATGAACCTTGAAGAGATACTAAGTGAAAGAAGCAGTCACAAAAGGCCACATTGTATGAGTCTATTTATGAAGTATCCAGAATAGGCAAATCCATAGAAACAGAAAGAAGATTCTGATTGTCAAAGGCTGAGGGGTGGGCCAAAGGAGGAGTGATTGCTAATGGGTATGGACTTTCTTTTTGGGTGATGAAAATGTTCTGAAATTAGATAGTGGTCATGGTTGTGCTACTCTGTAGAATATACTAAACACAGAATTGTACACTTTAGAAGAGTGACTTTCACAACATATGAATTATATCTCAGCAAAAAATATTGACCCAGTTTTTTTTTTATTATGTTATGTTAGTCACCATACGGTACATCATTAGTTTTTGGTGTAGTGTTCCATGATTCATTGCTTGTGTATAACACCCAGTGACCCAGTTTTTAAAATGGGCAAAAGATTTGAGCACTTTATCAAAAAAGAAATATGGATGACAAATAAATGCATGAACAGAAAAAGTGTTAAACATTATTGTGCATTAGAGAAATCCAAATAAAAGCCAGAATAGCTAAAATAAAAAGAGTAACAATACCAAATGCTGGTGAGAATTTGGAAGATCTGGAATTATCATACTTCACTGGTGAGAATGTGAAATGGTTCAGCTACTTTGTCAAACTGGCATTTTCTTACAACCTTAAAACATACAATCATGATGTCTCTGCAAACATTCATTTACTATGACCAGCAATTCCATTCCTAGATGATTTATCCAAAAAGGAAATTTATATTCATACAAAACCTGTACATAAATGTTTATAGCACCCTTATTCATAATAGCCAAAGCTGGAAACAAATGTCCTTTTACCAGTGACTAGATAAACAAACTGAAGTTGTTCCATATAATAGGATTATACTCAAGAATAAAAAGGAAAGATCTATTGATACTTTTGGGAAAATATAGAGTGGATGAATCTCAGATGCTTATTGGCAAGTAAAAGTAGCTGGACCCAATAAGCTCCATATTCTGTGATTTCATTTATAGGATAGTCTGGAAAATATAAAACCATGGAGAGGGAGAAAAGATAAGTACATAGGAGGAGTTTGGCTTCCTGGTGAGCTGAGAGTAATTATTCCCTCTGCGGATCAGATTTTATTTCACAGATGAGTTTGTTTTTCCTAGTTGTTAGTGAGCCATAATGACTCTTGTTATTTTTTTATATTAATGGCCCACATAAAATAAAAGGAAATGTTGATTTGATGTTTTTATTTTTTTTTTTAAAGATTTTATTTGAGAGAGAGAGAGCATGAGCAGGGAGGAGAGGCAGAGGCAGAAAGAGAAGAAGACTCCCTGCTGAGTAGGGAGCCCCATGTGGGACTTGATCCTAGAACCCTGGGATCATGACCTCAGCTGAAGGCAGCCGCTTAACCTACTGAGCCACCCAGGCGCCCTGATTTGATGTTTTTAAATTTTATGGTGGGGAGCGGTAGATATTGGGAAGAAGGTGATGTTTTTGCCTATGACTTTTGTTAGTCTCATCCGGTGTCTCTCATGCTACTGTCTTTGGAAACTCCTCTCATGATTTCTTTCACCCTCCCAGCCTTCACAGGCTGCTGTGCTGGAATATTCTACCCACTTACTCTCAAGCTTGTTCAGAGAAATGCTCCATGCCTCCTCTAGACTACTTTACATCTTCCTGTTTTATTTTCTTTCGCTATCCTATATTTCTTCATAACACCATAAAATTATAATTAAATTTTATACTAATTATTTGTATAACCATTTAACATCTATCCAATTCTGTATCCTCCATTCCTCCCACAGTCTCTGTTCATAATCAAGTCACACTTGGTGTTATCAGTATCCTGTGTTTTTTTTTCCCATCCATATAACCATGATTCTTTTCAAATCAATTCTGCCTTTGATAATTTTCTTAAATGATTTAGTGGGGTGAGTGCAAACTCCATCAGAGAAGGAGATGTCCCTTGCTGATGCTTTTCTTTGTTTTTCTCTTTGTAGGGAAACTAAACAGCCAAGACTCCTACAATAATTTTGCCAACAACAACCCTGGCAACCCCCGGCTCTCTCCTCTCCCCAGCTTGATGGTACTGATGCCTCTTGCGCAAATCAAGCAGCCAATGACATTGGGGACCATCACCAAACGAACAGGGTAAGGCCTTAGGCTTGATACTTTTTAAAATAGCTGTTTCAGAGGATTGGATACATAAAAATGAAACGTACATTTCCTTTGGGTGGTTTAATTAGCTCCTCATTTCCAGCCCACATGAAACTTCATGGCAGCAGATTAAGTACAAAGTATAGAACATGCACAAACATACTTGAATACAACCATGTATATATATATCCATAGCAAAAACAAAGCAGTGACAAGTTGTGAAAATTAGTATTGGCTAATCAAAACCAGACCCATCTTCTCAGTCTTACACTTGCTGCCTTATGGCTTTCTCTGAAAGTACAGTGTCAGTTTCTTGCTTTTGTGGACAAAATCCATTATAAATCTGGATTTATAATGACTCCCAAATTTTAACTGGCCCAAATACTAAGGAAAGAACTTCAGATGACAACCGTGTTTCTAATAGTTAAAAAATCGCCTGTATTGTGGTATAATTTACATATAACGATCTGTCATTGGTGTCAGGACAATGTGATGTTATGGGTAGTTTTCAAAAGCCAGAGTCCTAAGATTTGGGCTTTACTCACGATTGGTCATTAGCATCCTCAAAGACATTTGATGACTCACTTGATGTGTCTGTGCTTATTTTAGCTATTTAAAAAATTTTTTTAATTATCCCTGCTTTGGGTTCCTGAAAATAAAGTGTTAAATCTAAGATATCATTAGATGATCAATCATGTGATGACTCTGAAATTCCATTTTGTACCATAAAATATATATGTGTACCGGCAAATTACCTATTTCATCAGTAAGCAGTCCTGAGGTTTAGCCTAATTCGAAATGAAACAACTGTCTTAAATTCTGTATTCAGGTAGTCCAGAGAAAACCCAGTCCTAGCTTCAAATAGTCTTCAAGGTCTTTCCAACAAAAGGAATAGAGTAAATTATTTGGCTGCTATATCAAAAGGTCTTAATATTTTTGTGCTGGGTGGTAAAGTGTTTGTAGAAGTCACTTTTGTGAGAAGAAATACTCATTCTCAGGGGTAAGTCTTTTGAGCTCCAGATTTCACCATGGCACAGAAATGGACACTCTACGTCGTGGAGTAGTATTTGTATACAAAATGATCTTATTGCTGAATGCAGAAATAAAATTGAGTTTGTGGCATGTTAGGGGTGGGGTGAAGGAAAAATAGAGCATTCCTAGGCCCCAAATCGGACATGTTATGATATAGATCATTTGGCCTATATTCCTTTCTTTTAATTGATTTCAGCTTTTTAACTCTTTATGTTCAGTGATTTAAATAGAATTTTGACTTCCCTTTCCTCTTAGTTTCTTTATTTTAAAATAAGTAGGAGTATCTATGAATAAGAAAGAGGTTATTAACTTATATTTACAATTAGCTCATTTTTTCTTTGTATGATGTTACTTTTTGGGATGTAGAATCAAATAAAAATTCGATAAATCTTGAGTCATATTTTTTTACTCATAGAAGTCAGTATGTAATTGTGCTTTCTTGATTCAACTGAGCATTATACAATTCTGCAAAGTACTTACGAGTTTTTATGTGTGTTTCCTGAATCTCAGTGAAAGAATACTCAAAATTGTTCTTCTTGAATTTAATTCTAGCTTTGTTTCTGGTGTTTGTTGTTTTTAAAACTTAAGAGCTATGCTGTTTTTATAATGCAAAGAATTAGCTCTCTTTTTCGAATAAGCTTTTCTATATATATAAATAGTGACTGAGGTTCTATGTATGAAATCCTATGATGTTAGAATTTAATTCAATATAGTTGTGGGGAGGAGTGGAAACTAAGTCTACTTTTGTATATATTTGAAATTTTCCACAATAAAAAGATAGTCTCTCACTTACTCTTTCACACTCTCTTGCTACTCTCTCTCTCTGCCCTTAGATGGGCAGAAACTATTAATCATCTGGTGTCTCCTTCCGCTGCCATACTTTATGAACTTAGATAAATTCTGTTTCCTTTTCTTTTTAAAAAGTCAAAATTCCTCAATTCCTAGAGTATGTATATTATGCCCCCTTATAGACAATTTAGTAATTATTTATTAATGATTAATAAATTATGTGAATTTGAGCTACGTACTTTGAAATTAATATTAGTTCAAGATACACATATCACGTTGTTGACTTGGCTTCTTATCTCAATTCTCAGACCATTTTATTTTTGCTGAGTTTTTGAATTCTTTTTAGCATGTCCTGTATTGAAGTGTTTAAAGAGAATAACATTTGTCCCACAGTGAATACCTGGTTTGTAATTTTTAAAACGTTCACATAGATTCAGGTTTACAAAAAGAGCTACAAGGCCAGTAAAAGGAATTCCTGTATATCCAGATTTCCCAAATGTTAACAGTCTAACTTATTTACCTTATCGTTCACACTTGCTCATTCTGCCCACGTGTGTGCAGGCACACGACACACACAACACACACACACACAACACACACAACACACACACACACCCCATATTTTTCTTAAGTTGTTTCAAAGGAATTTGTAGACTTAGTAACCCCTTATTCCTACAAATTTCAACATATAAATTCTAGAGACAAGGGTATTCTCTTCTATAACTGTAGGGTAGTTATCAGAAAAAGAGATTCTAAAACTCACTATTCGTTTTTTTTATGTAGTTGTTGTCAGTCCTTGTGCCAGAGGCTTTCGCTCACACAAATTGCCCCACCTGCTGTTTTTCCCCTCCCTCCCTACAATTCTTTTTTTCCCATTCCTCCCTCTATTCTTTCTCTTGCTTCCTATTAACACAGATCACAGTGACCTATAAACACTTTGATAATAGTGTTTGTAACTTATAGTTGGCTGCTGCTAGATTACAAGACTTCATACCCCTAAGCCACCTTCTGAAGAGTTTGTTGATTATAACCAGAAATTGCTATAGGGGACTTTCCTTATAATTCTTTGACTCTGAGTCACCCCAACATTTGGTCATAGCATTTTCGGAATACAATTTGTGGTTTTTATTATCTTAAAATTGAGCATTTTCATGGAAATACATGTATTTTGCCTTACCAAAAGTAGTATTTGTTGTATGAGAACAAAACATATTCCCTTAATTTCTGTTTTTGATATATGCTGAGATTTGAACCAAATCCCATACATTTCATGTCATTAGATTTCATCCCATTAGATTTTAAAGGCTATATTTGTTTCATTTTTATTTAAATTTTTTTTACTATGACCAATTCTAAATCTGCAGTTAGCTAATTTGCATTATTTCCATTAAATTGTATTGTATTTACTGAGAATTTTGATTGCCATATTAAGGTCACCAGAGTGATGAGCAAATGGGCTTTTCATTTTCCAGGTCTCTTTTTGTTCTGGAAATTCCAGTTTACTCTAACTTTGCTTCTATGCCATGCCTTTGCTAACATTTTAAAAATAAAATTAACAGTAAGTATTTAACATGGATTATGTAGAAATAGAACACAGAGCTGTGACTCATTTATAGCCATGTAAGTTCTGTGACTACTTCCAATATACCTGATAATGTATCCAATAAAATTATATACCTACCTCAGATAGATCAGCATTTATTTATTCCGTGTCCTAGATATTTGGCATAAAGGCAAAATATGCATAAAAAGTTGTATTTCTAGCACAGAGATTTCTAAGGATTGCCTAGGATCCTATATTTAAATATTCAAATTGAGATAGAAGCCTCAGTTCAAACCTTGAGGGAATAAAACGTGTGCTTACCATATTTCACATCTGCCTTCTTATTTTTGGAAATATATATCCCTGGAAGCCTGTGCAGTGTCAGGGACCATCTGTCTTACTCCAAGACATGCACAAGGCCAGTAGAACTACAAATGGCAAAAGACAGATGTATTTACACCTTCATGTTCTGTACCTTGAAGCAGCACTTGGAGGAAATAAGGCCTATTTTGGCAGCAGCTGTTGCTGAACCTGACTACAGTATACATTGATGAAGGCAAAAGGAGTGCTAGAAATCATTTGGTCCAACAATCACTCATTCAAACAGAGTCCAGTTTCTTCCAGTCTAAGATTGGAGGATTGGAAAGACCTCCATCATGTTTTTATGAAATGTAAATAAGAATAGGTCTCATCTAGTAAAGTGAAACTGGGTGCTAAGGAATTGCTCATTATTTTGGAGTGTTAAGTATTTATAGTAGGGATTTATTAAGCAGCATTTGATAGGTGTTTGGTTGAGTTAATGAATCAAGTAAGTGATAAAATTTTTTTTGAATGCTTCCTATATAAAATTTTACTAAGTAGGTAATTTTTCATCAGTATGCTTAATTTTATGTACAGTAAACCTAAAGTTATTAATATATATACCTCATTTTTTAGGCACAAACAGAGAGCAGTACATT
The DNA here is from genome assembly GCF_964656455.1 of Halichoerus grypus. Taxonomy (NCBI): domain Eukaryota; kingdom Metazoa; phylum Chordata; class Mammalia; order Carnivora; family Phocidae; genus Halichoerus; species Halichoerus grypus. The sequence continues at coordinate 174,710,063 of NC_135713.1, forward strand.
TCAAAAAGAGATCAGAGTAATTTCATGGGAATGAAAAATGCAGACATTGGTAATGAAGTCACTTCCTTGCTCTTAACTAACTGACCATTTTTAGTGAAGTAAACATGAGATGATTTTTTTGTCTTTCATAAGTTTCCTTTTTCTTAAATGGAGCAGCTTCTGTTCCTTTTCTCTCTCCCCATCTTTAGATTTATTCATTTCTTTGGGAGCAATTTGAAGTGGGTGTTAGGAACCTTGGGACCAACTCTGTAGAAATAGGTCATGCAGGGGAAAGTTATTGACTTAGGAACGTGATGCCCTAACTTCTCATTTGGTTCTGCTACCAATTAACCACTGTGTCCTAGGTAAGCTTCTTCATCTGAAGAATACAAGTTTATATGTATGGATTGTGATCTTTCAGCTTTACATTGTATGAGTTCCTGCCAGGCCTAACTACCTAATTTCTAAGCCTCACTCACTGTCCTAGGCCAGTGCTGAACAAGAGCTTCATTAGGAAAACATAGATGATTGTTCTTATTTAGAAATGGAAACATTTCATAGCATTTATTTGATTATATCTACTTGAAATTTGTAGACCAAATTTGCCATAGAGCTTGCTAAGTCAGTAGATGACATCAGCATATAGTAGGCCTTGAAGAAAGGTCTATTCCTTCTTCTTCTGATTCAGTTAGGTCTACCTTGGCTTATCTACACAGTTTGGCCTGAGCCCCAAACTTTATAGTGGGAGCTCCAAGAATTAAATGGGAAAGATTTGGAGAAAGACTCGCTGGATACAGTAGTAGATCGTAATTCTCCACTTCCCAGCCCTGTCTTGTATAGGTGTTAGTTTTGGATAGCTAAGCTATAAATCTTTGGTCCCAGATATAAAATAATGGACAGTGTATTTTCATTAGAATGGATATGGATAGATCTGCATGTATAATATAGTCATCATAGTTTGAGTTTACAATTTTTAAACTCCATCAGTAGAGTACTTAAAGTCCACCTATGGTTTGCATATGTTTACTTGCGTATGTTTGTTCCACTTCACCATAAATCTGTGGATTTTGTGGTTTTTGAATGAAGTCTACTATTAAAAAGCAGCAGATGTGACTTTCTACAGAAATTTGACAGTCTATGCTACTCTAGTCTCTTTTCTGCAACATCTGGCAGAATTTGAACATTATCTAATGTTTTTCTAATGAAAATCTTGAGTTTGTAATTTAAATTTGCATGTTGAGAATTTCTCAAATTAGGTAGTGTGGCTGTTTCAGCTTCAATTTTCCCTACAGATCACTAATTTGAGAGCCCGCAGGCTATAGGTCTCTTTAGTAGGGAGTGATTAAAATTAGATGAATGAAAATTTAAAAGTAACACTTGAAAAAATGACACAAGGACTAAATTGCTCATATGCATGTGGGACTTGTGTGTCCATTTCAGTAGCTACTTATGGGGTCCACAGAATGTAGCAGAGTCATTAAATTTCCTAGAATATATTGGCAGAGAATACGGTTTTACTTTACAATTTTACACATAGTGTTGTATAGCATTTTCTCTATTTTTTTGGTGTTTAGTACATTTAATATTTATATGGGCTTATTCCCTTTTCAGTTTTATTGAGAAATAATTGACAGATATTGCTGTATAAGTTTAAGGTGTGTAGCGTGATGGTTTGGTTTGCATATGTTGGGGAATGATTAGCACAATAGTTCAGCTAACATCCATCTTCTACGGATACAGTAAGAAGAAAAAGAAGAAAAGAAAAAGGAAAAGTACTTTTTCCTTGTGATGAGAACTCTTAGGGTTTACTCTCTTTGCAGCTTTCCTATATGTCATACAGCAGGGTTAGCTGTAGTCATCATGTTGTATATCACATCTCTAGTACTTATTTATTGTATAACTGGAAGTGTGTACCTTTTGACACCTTCCTCTAATTCCCCCTTCTCCCACCCTGTGCATCTGATAACCACAAGTGTGATCTCTTTTTCTATGAGTTTGTTTGTTTAAGATTCCACATATAAATGAGATCATATAGTATTTGTCTTTCTTTGACGTATTTCACGTAGCATATTGCCTTCAAGATCTCTCCATGTTGTTTCAAGTGGTCGGATTTCTTCATTTTTTTTATGGCTGGATAATATTCCACTGCATGCGTGTGTGTGTGTGTGTGTGTGTGTGTGTAAATCACAACATTTTTATCCATTGTCCATCAGTGGACACTCAGGTTGTTTCCATGTCCTGGCTTTGGTAAATAATGTTATGAACATGGGGGTGCATATCTTTTTGTGTTCGTGTTTTTATTTCCTTTGGGTATATTCCCAGAAGTGGAATTGCTGGATCATAGGGTAGTTCTATTTTTAGTTTTTTGAGGATCCTCCCTACTGTTTTCCATAGCAACTGCACCAATTTATAGTCCCACCAGCCATGTGCAAGGGTTCCCTTTTCTCCATATCCATGGCAGCATTGTTATCTCTTGTCTTTTTGATGATGGCCATGCTAACAGAGATGAGGTGGTAACTCATTGTGCTTTTAATTTGCATTTCCCTAATCACTACTGATGTTAAGCACCTTTTCATGAACCTGTTGGCCTTTTGTATGTGTTATTTGGGAAAATGTTTATTCAAGTCATTTGCCCATTTTTAGATTGGGTTGTTTTTTGCCATTGAGTGCATGTGTTCTTTATATATTTTAGATATTAGCCCCCATCAGGTAGATGATTTGCAAATATTTTTTCCCATTCTGTAGGTTGTCTTTTCACTTTGTTGATGGTTTCTTTTGCCGTGCAGAAGCTTTTAAATTCATTTTTAATTTTGTTGCTTGTACTTTAGGTGTCATATTTTAAAAATTATTACTAAGACTCATGTCAAGGAACTTTTGTTCCTGTGTTTCCTTCTAGGAGTTTCATGGTTTTAGGTCTTACATTTAAGTCTTTGATCCATCTTGAGTTAATTTTTGTGAGTGGTGTAAGGTATGGGTCCAGTTTCATTTGTTACATGTGACTATCCAGTTATCCCAGTACCATTTATTGAAGAGACTGTCTTTTTTTCCATTGAGTATTCTTGGTTCCCTTGTCAAATATTAGCGGACCATGTATGCTCATGATTCTGTTCCATTGGTCTATTTGTTTTTATGCCAACTCCATACTGTTTTGATGACTATAGCTTTATAGTATAACTTGAAATCAGGAAATACAATGCCTCTTGCTTTTGTTCTTTTTAGGATTTCTTTGGCTATTTGGGGTCTTTTGTGATTCCATATAAATTTTAGGGAAGTTTTTTTCTACTTCTGTAAAAAATGCCTGGGGAATCTTGATAGGGATTGCATCAAATCTATAGATAGCTTTTGGTAGTATTGACATTTTAACATTAATTCTTAAAATCCACGACCACAGGATCCCTTTCCATTTATTTGTGTTGTTCTTTGATTTCATTCATCAGTGTCTTACAGTTTTCAGAGTAGAGATCTTTCATCTTGTTAGTTATATTTATTCCTAAGTGTTTTATTGTTTTTGATGCTATTGTAAATGGGATTGATTCCCTTGTTTCTTTTTCAGAAAATTTGTTGTTAGTGTATAGAAACACTACTGATTTTTGTATGTTAATTTTATATCCTGTAACTTACTGAATTCATGGATTAGATCTAACAGTTTTTTGGTTGAGTCTTTAGGATTTTCTATAAAGTTATGTCATCTGCAAACAGAGACAGTTTTACTTCTTTTCTTTCCAACTCCGATACATTTTATTTCCTTTTCTTCCCTGATTGCTCTAGCTAGGACTTCCATTACTATATTGAAAAAGAGTGGTAAGAGTGGGTGGCATTGTCTTGTTCCTGATCTTAGAGGAAAAGCTTTCAACCTTTCTCCATTGAGTATGATGTTAGCTATGCTTGCCTTTAGTATGTTGAGATATGTTCCTTAATTGTGCCTAGTTTGTTACGAGTTTTTAATCATGAATGGATGTTGAATTTTGTCAAATGCTTCTCCTGTGTCAATTAGATGATCAGATGATTTTTTTTTCATTCTACTAATGTGATGTATCATATTGATTGATTTGTGTTATGTTGAGCCATCCTTGGATCCCCAGGATGAATCTCACTTGAGCATTGTGAATGATCCTTTCTAATGTGCTGCTGAATTTGGTTTGCTAGTGCTTTCTTGAGAATTTTTCCATCTTATATTCATTAGGGATACTGGCCTGTAGTTTTCTTTTCTAGTGGTGTCATTTTCTGGTTTTGGTATCAGGATTATGCTGGCCTCACAAAATGAGTTTGGGAGTGTTCCATCCTCTGATTTTTTGGAAGAGTTTAAGGATTGGTGTTAATTCTTTAAAAGTTTGGTAAAATTTGCCAGTGAAGCCAGTGAAGCCATCTCGTCCTTAGCTTTTCTTCATTGGGGGATTTTTGATTACTGATTCAATATCCATACTAATAATTGGTCTATTTAGATTTTCTATTTCTTTGTTATTCAGTCTTGGTAAGTTGTATTTCTAAGCATTTTTTCCTTTTCATCTAGATTGTCCAGTTTGTTGGTATATAGTTGTTCATAGTAAATATGGGCTCATTCTGATGTCTGTTATGTGATAATACCTGAATTCTCATAAGACATGATCAGTTGAAAAATAGGACTTTCAGAGTATGTTCATAGAATTTTAACTCTAAAGATGATTGAACCTAATCATTTATACCTTTTAGCACTAGGGTCAGGTTATAGAAGACTTCAGTGCGTTCAAAATCAAATCAAGTTTTACTTTTCCCTTGCATTTAAAAAATCTTCACGTTTGCTTTCCTTTCAGCTAGTAAGAGCAAAGCTTTTGTGGTATTATGTGGCATTCAACAAAATGAATCAGCATTTAAAAACTTACATGGCATTACTGTTATGATATAAAACACAATTCCTTCTTGTCTTCTGAGAATCTCCAGAAGAAATCCGTTGAGAACTAATGGTCAAGTCGTTTCACGTTGCGCTATAAATAAGTCTATAAAAAATATTTCTGGATTTTTAATCTCTTGGCCAGTCCTGATGTTTTTCAATCAGAATTCAGCTCAAAAAGGATATAATTGTGGCAGAGTGAATAGGTTTTGTGTGGCAGGCTTGTTAAACCTGCTGAAACTTAATAGTGCTTAGAAAACACAGAAATTCTTAATATCCAAACATCTAATTGGAGTTGCATATGTTAATACAGACCATTTTAATTCAACATACACCCCCACTCACATACCGTCTTCCTCCTTCTAACTACCCTCATATAAAACTACAACTGTGGGATTTTAAAGAGGGAAAGGAAGTCATAGGTGAAGACAGCTGGATCATGGGCCTGTCCTTTGTGACTTTATATTTTCATTCTTTTGCTACTGAGGAAAGATGAAGCAGGCACATTTCAAAAGAACAGCTGACACTGCCCATACAGAGTCCGTAATTACGTCAGTCACTCTACTTCTTTGGAGTTTGGGGCTCTTCTTTTACATGGATGTGGCAGAGGTCCAGTTTGTAGGGGTGGCTAAGAAGTGGGTAAGTGGAGATTGGGAACATGCCAAGCCTATACTAAAGCGGGTCCTCATTCAGTTTCTCCCAGCCCTCTGTTTTCTCCTTGAGCTGTGTTAGCCAGTTGATCCTTATTTGATTGAAGAAGGGTTACTTTTAACTCACACCATTGGGTTTCGTTGTGAACAGTGAGAACTGTATTGTCTTTAAATCGGACAAGGCTGCTTAGTACAGGCCTGTTTACTACAGTGTCTGGAGAGTTAACCGTGCATTTTAGGATTGTGGGGAAGGAAATGGCTGTTTAAATCTTTCGTTGATAACACAAACTGCCATTGCCTAGAAGGGAAGATCTAGGAGATTTTATTATTTTTTTTTTAAGCTTGTGTTTAATTTGTTTGGCAAATGCATGTTTCCTTTTGAGACATAAGGAAACCTTAACCTAGAAAAGGGTATTTACTGGCTCTGTAGGTAGGGAACATCAGCTGGTCTTTTGAAATGTAGGAACTTTAAGGTTTTGTTTCATTTTTGTTTGGTTGGTTTGGGGGGTCGGTAGAGAAGCCTTTTAAGGCATAAAGGATGAAGATAAAACTTTCAAATGTTTTACAACAAATTAGCTGTAGTCTGATATTCGGAATGAGATGGGAGACTGTTCAGTGTTGACATAATATACACTGAAGAGCCACTCATGTCTAGATGTTCCAGATGGTCAGCGCCTGTGTCAGAATCATTTGAACTGTTTGACTATTTTGTGTGCCCTGCCTAATGAAGAAACTTAAAGGAAGTTGGGTACTGTATGGCAACAATAACCTCTTCATTTCAGAAACATTTGTGGGCATATGAAAACATACGGAAGCTTCCATTTTCTGATCCTTTCTGCATGGCATTACAGTGTTATTGAGATTGGGGTCTTTGAGTGGTCTCAGTTATTTAAATCAGTGTTCGTCAGAGTGCAGCATGAGCTCCCAGTAACACTTTGTTTCCAGTATAATTTGTGAATCATGAAATTAGATAAGGGGATTGTGACTTTTTTTTCATTAATGAAATAGAATAAAATGAAATGCAGTTTTGCTATTGGTTCTGCAAACAAGCAGCTTTAGCATGAGATAGGAGCTTCTTAGAAATACAGAATCTCAGGCCCTGCTCAGACCTACCCCGCCAGAGTATGCATGATCTTCATTGTAACAAAATCCCCGCATTAATGTTTATAATACATTGAAATAGAAAATAGTAAAGTTGATGACAGACAAAAGCCATATTCATTAAATTATTGTTTCAATTTATGTATATTCATGTATACACCAGCTTGCACCTTAAAATGTATTTCTCTGGGTCATGATTAAAAAAGTTTGAACATCCACTGTTTCAACGTGGATAACGACGTCCTATCTTTGGTTGTGGTCGTATTAACTACAAGAGAGATTTCTTTGCTTTGCATTGACACCATTCCTGAAGTTTCTTTTCTTTTTTCTTCAGTATCTCAGTTCTTCCAACTCACTCTTCTCTAATTGGTATCTCTTCCCTCTCTGTTCCCTGCTTTGTTTCTTCTATGCATCAATCCTCAGAATTGTGCTCAGTGTTGTGAAAACCTTTTACCCAAGTTTCCGTTTGTGAAACTCAATCCACTGGCAGACGAATGCTAATCATTTAGCAGGAATTTTTATTTTTAAGGTGTTTTTAGCTCCAAAGTTGAAGAAGAAAATATCCAGGTTTTGCCAGTGTGCTTTCCTTCTCAATCTGTGTCTCACTTCCACATGTCAGATGCTACAGCAACATTTGGTTTTGGATACAATTAAATCAGCCCATCTTCTTTGTGTGCAAGTATGCATAGCATGTCTGAAATGGCTGTGAACAGAATATTAATAAGAAATATGTGTACCATGAAGTCTGACTTTGCATCCCCAGTTATATTTAAAATAAGCAATTGTGGCTGTCATTTCTGGTATTCCAACCTAGCCCAAAGCAGGCCAGGTGGAAGAAGCCAACCTCTATCACTATTAAGAGAAATGCTGACTTTTGGGAATGCAACACTACATGGAAATAAATCATACTACTTTTATTTAGTGTTTATTCCTTTGGCCAGCAATACACAGTTCAACATACTTTACATAAGTAGCTTGGAAAAGACTTGCTTTCTCTCCGTGGCTCTGAGGCTGCAACCGATGAAGAGCGAATAATGCTTATCAAACTTTTTATTGTGTTCTCTCTAGCTGATTTTAAACATTTTGTGTCCTACAACCACACATCTGTTGCTACTGATCCCACTCTTTTCTCCATCTGATTATTCCATTTAACCTGTACTTTGTTTTAAGGGCCTCTGAAGTGAAGTTTATTTTATTTTACTTTAGAAACCCTACAGGGGGACTCCAGAAAAGGGGGAGAAATAGACCATTTGAAATTGCTAATCCTATGAAAATTAAGGGACTTGTTATTTCACGTCATTCTGTTTATTGGTTATATCAGACTTGTTAGTATCTACAGTAGAATTGCAAATGATTACTTATTTTTTCAGTTATTTTATCCATACTCTATAACAGTATGATATACATGTATTTGTTAATGTGAAATGAGTTTTCCTCTAATTTTTTGTGCATTTTCCCCCCTTTTCCATGAAGGCCTTATCTGTTTGGAGCGGGGTGTTTTTCCATAAAAGCTCCATGGTGAGTCCCAGTTCAGTCCCGCATGCCTAATTCATTTGCTGTACTCTCAGAAAGTAACTCTGTTTTGTACTTTTGTTTTCAGTTGCATGGCCTGATCACAGATAGATGCACCAGATTACTGAATAATTTGTAGAATGGGACATGAATGTTGATATTTAAGCTTTAAAAGAGGAGGTTTTTTGGTTTCACTTCATTTGTTGAAGAGTCAGGTAAAAAAAAAATCACAGATTAATATTTAAAAATAAGAAGTTAGAAGGATTCTCTCATAATGCTAGCGTGTAAGACAAGGCTAACACCCAAATTTAAAGCTTTGAGTACGATAGTGAGAGAAGCTCCCTACACATTGTGCTGAACATTCAAAGATATGATTTATTTTGAAATATAAATATATTTAAGGTCTACTAAAAATACCCTATAAATTTTTATTGCATTTTATTTGGTACCAAAGGAATAGAGTTAGTTCTGTTTTGAAGAGTTTAGGTATTTAAAGATCTACATGATGAGGAAATTTGTGTTTCACATAAGAACTCCTGAATAATTTATTATTTTGAGTTATTGGCACCTGTTCACCATAACTTATTTATTTAGTAAATTCTTATATTACAATGCATAAAATACAATTTTGTCAGTCTTAGACATGATGGTCGTGGAAAAGAAATAGAGCATATTTAATACTTTTATGTAAAGATGTGAAGTAGAATGTATTTAGGAGCTGGTATGTTTAACATATGGCTAAGAGTCAGGTCTCCAGAATCAGACCATCAAGGTCCTAAACCCCAGTTCACACACTCCCTCCCTATGTGATCTTGTGTAATTTTCTAAACCCTTTCTGTTTCTTGGTTTCCTTATCTATTAGATGGAGTTACCAGGAGCACCTACGGCGTAGGTTCATTGTGAGCATGAAATGAACTGACAATATAGTGCTTAGAACAGTGCTTAGAACAGTGCCTGGCACATAGTAAGAGCTCAGTAAATATGAGATGCTTCTGCTATTACTCTTTTAAGGGAAAAATACCATTTTTGAAAAGAAGCTTCTTTAAATTAGATCTTTTCTTTCTTTCTTTCTTTTTTTTTTTTTTTTTTTTACTTTTAAGAGTTAAGTGAGCCAAAAGGAAATTTGGGGGAATGTAAAGTATATCAATTTTATAAATGTAGTCAGAATACTTAAAAGAGTTCTGCACATGTGTGTGTGTAGTTCTCATAAGTGCTACTGGGAATTGTTCATACTGTCCCATTATCCTAGAAAAAAAACCTTCCAACCATTTTTCTTCTAGACAAAAAGAAACTGAAATAGTTCTTGAAGGTACACTATAATTTGATGCAAACTAATTTCAGTGGTCATCTGCCACAGGAACATCTGAAAATTTCATTATCATATAAGAATAGGGCGACCAATCATAAAAACCTCCTCCTTGAAATTAGCCTCAAAATTAGGACACAGATTGTGAAACTATTCTAAAGAAATTCAGGGTATAAATGAGGAAAAGTTCCATGCAAGTCAATCTTTATTCTTTTTGTTAACCAGATTTCTTCCCCAAACAAACAAGATACGTGGATCTTACTTAGAGGCTTAGATGAGCAGTCAGTTTTTAAATGCCAGATTCAACATACGACAAAATTTCTTTGTAGACTAAACTTAGAATTAGATTCCATCTTAGGATAAATTTCTCATTCTCTGAGTACAAAGGAAAGAGTTTTAGTATGTTAATAGAGATTGAAGTTTTAGCATAGAAGTAAAGATGGAGTAACAAATGTTGTATGTTAAATCGGAAAACTCCATTCCTTCAACAGCTTATGTGCTCCTCAAATTTAAGCAAAAGCACTTGTCAACCAGAAATGATTTGAGGTTGAAACAAGATTAAAAGAGCCAGATTAAAGAAAGGGATATATGAAATATAGTAGACTTTTAAATCATTGCCTGTCTTTTAGAAGACTGCTTTGTGGTCTGTTTGATGCCATCGTCAGCTCACAAGAAACTCGTTTTTAGTCACTTATACCAGCCTAAAAGATCCTCCTTTAAAATACGTTCCTTTGCTCGTGGTGCATGTTTTTCCCATTAAGATCTTAATGAAACCTCAAATTAGGGCAGCAAAATGAATATAAATTTGACAACTTCTCCTAGCTTGTTTATAAGAGCTTCTTTGTTTGAACAGTTTTTGCTATTTTTCCATGATATTTAGCATTCAACCTGAGAATGTTTTTATTTACCCTTGTGAAATAAAACATTATGCCAAATAAATATGTTTATAGTATTTCCAGTTGCAGGGTTATATTTGTATTTTGGAAGAATATGAAATTTTTATAGTTCCTCTTCAAATGTAATGGACATTTCATACAATTTTTTTTTATTACTTTCAAGTTACAACCTTTGTATTTAGCTAAGATTTTGCTTTTGGTAGATCACAATTTCTACTAATTCTTCATTCTTTGATAAACTAGTTTGTTTAAATTCATGCAGTTGCAGTGAGTCAGTTTAAAATAATGTCTTTCCTTTTGATAACAAAATAAGCTTGTTGGAAAGTTATTCAGACCGTCTTCGACATTTTAGCCATTTTATACACTCTGGGGATTATGCCTCCTCCAGGATATTTGAGTTTGAATGACTGTTTAAAATATTGTAATAGAATCACACATATAATACTTTTTTAATATAGAAATTTTAAGAGAAATAGCCATTGTGAATTTTTTAAGATTGATTTTGCTTTCAGTATTACAAATAAGTAATAAGTATTTATTGAGCTCCCAATGTACATGTAGTATTATGTTTGAACTGCTGTTATTTTTTAATTGCTTATCAAAAGAAAAAATATATACATAATAGTGTAGACAAAAGTAGCCCATTTGAATATATCCCATGCTCATAACCTGTGTTTGTATTATATAAGGTTAATCTTAAATAAGAATTAAAACTTACATTTCAAGTTATAATTAAAGTTTTAATTAGTGCTGAGACCATTCAGTTTATATGTAAATAGTTCATTTAAACTAATCTGTTCTTTTGAGAATATTTAAAATATTATAAATTCATTTTTGAAAGAAAAGATTTATATAAAGAGGAGAATCTTCTTATTTGTAAAGTTCATATAAATCTGTTAGGTCTTTAAGAATAATTTGTGATAGAATAATTTTAGGTATATTATTAATATCTTTATTTAAAATAAAATACTTTCAGTTTCCCTCTTAGTTCTTCTCTTAGAAAAATAAAGTTGAGGGTGAGAGAAAACTTCTAAATTCCTTTTAAAAGCTCAATCACAGTGAGGAATATCAAGAAAAGATTTTTTTTCTTATACACAAAGATATTACACCACTTGTAGTTCTTACAGCAATATGGTGTCTAACATTTAAAGTGGAAAATGAAAGAAACGGTGCTTCTATCTCAGTTTAGCTCTTTCCATGCTTGTGTCCTAAACAAAGCAATGGACCTCATTGCTGCTTTTCATGCCTTGCACAGATACCCCACTCACGTCCTATTCTGTGGGACATAGTAGATTTACCCAGATGGACATAATTTTTCTGTAATTTTAAAGCAGGTATTATTAGAGTTTTGCTTTTTTTCTCTTTGCAGTAGGGTGGAGAGAAAAAAAGGCAAGAGAAATTCAATATGTTAATCTGACTGGATTACATAATACAGTAAAAGCCAATGGTTAACTTCAATAGTCTTTGTAAGTATTTTGAAAGACGTCATAGTGTTAACGTCCCCAGAACTTCTGATGGCAGTGAAAATGATTCTCATGCTATAGTTAGATGATTAATAGTTAGATGATTAAGTCTCCCAAAAGGAGTGAAAAAGAGTGAAACTCCTGAGTTTTAATTTAGTACCTTATTTTTTTTTTTTAAAGATTTTATTTATTCATTCGAGACACAGAGATACAGAGAGAGAGAGAGGGCAGGAGCAGGGGGAGGGGGAGAGGCAGAGGGTGACGGAGAAGCAGGCTCCCCGCTGAGCCAGGAGCCGGATGTGGGGCTTGATCCCAGGACCCTGGGATCATCCTGGGATCATGCACTTCCGGGGCCGAAGGCAGATGCTTAACCATCTGAGCCACCCAGGCGTCCCTGTTTTGTTTTTATTTATTTGTTTGTTTCTTTGTATGTTTGTTTTACTTTTTATTATGTAGTTCTCTTGTATCAAGTTTAGTAAATATGATATTTTATGATTATTATTTTGCCCGATAGGGTGAAAGTTGAATTCATTCCATTTTTATTTTACACACTGCTCATAAGTTAAGCCAAATTTTACTTTTCCTTTTTGAACATGAGGCTATTTATGATGGGCTAAGGGGGGTAAGAAGCAGAAGTTCCCAGTAGAAAGGAGTCCATCAGCTCCATCAGTTTGTTTTGTTCTTCTTGAAAACCATGATCAACACAATTGAATTCCTGGGCTCCATATACATTGAAATTTTATTTTTTGCATCAGACTATTTAATAAATTAATAAATGCGGGAAGGCCTCCAAACACCCAGAGGTATTCTTTTTTAAACTTGCAAATGTTTTGTAATGGGATTTATTAAGCCCCTTTTGGAGGATAAAGGGAGATATTGAGAGGAAGAAAGAAAAAAAAGGTAGTTTTGGAATGCTTTCCTAAAATGATTGGGTCACCGGTATAGAAGTGAACATGATTTACAAGGCTAGTACTTTTATCTTTTGTTCCTTCCACATATGTATCATTTTTCAGTGTTTTATTTTTCTGCCAACAAAAGGTTATTTTGCAATAGAAATATTCTGAGTCATTTTGGAAAAGTTCAATTCTGCCTCCATTCCAAATTCCTCGTTAGTCTTTTTAAAACTTAGGATAAAGGGCAAAGTGAGTCAAAGTGAAATTTTTCTCCCCTTGGGTAGAAATACTTAATTAGTAGTAATCTTTTCTTTTCTTTTCTTTTCTTTTTTTTTTTTAAATTTTATTTATTTATTTGAGAGAGAGAATGGGAGACAGAGAGCATGAGAGGGGCGAGGGCCAGAGGGAGAAGCAGACTCCCTGCCGAGCAGGGAGCCCGATGCGGGACTCGATCCAGGGACTCCAGGATCATGACCTGAGCCGAAGGCAGTCGCTTAACCAACTGAGCCACCCAGGCGCCCAGTAATCTTTTCTTTAGATTATTTCTCCTTTTAATTTTTCTGAAAGTCTTGTAGACACGTATCTTTATACTCTGTTTTGTTAAAAGTCATTCCAAATGTAGATTGATGGTAGAAATGACTTGCTAGGAATATGTTCACCAGATATGCTCCCTCCCTGGCGCACAGCACTGCACCATGTAGGAGATAGCAAGTTATTCTCAGGGATGAAAACTCTTTTGGGGGGGGGCAGAGAGAGAGAGAGGGAGAGAGAGAGAATCCTAAGCAGGCTCCATGCCCAGCACAGAGCCGATGTGGGGCTCGATCTCATATCCCTGAGATCATGACCTGAGCTGAAATCAAGAGTAGGACGCTTAACCGACTAAGCTACCCAGGCGCTCAAGGGATGAAAACTCTTTTAAATCACTTACTAAACACAAACTTGTATTAATGTGATTCATTGAGGCCCCATCAGAGGAAAAAGAAGAAATAATGTATAAAAATGAAAATGATCATTCTTTACATAATTTTAAGCATACTTTTATCATAAGATACTTATTCTCTGCAGGAGATAATGGGTCTGCGTAAAATAATACTGTGTTGATGCTTTTTAGTTGTGTGTTCAGAAGCTGAGTTATGTGTCACGTTATGGAAGTGTAAGAGGTTTTAGTTTTAGCTTTTGACATTGACTGATTAGACTAGAAGCTAATAAACACAGAATATATTTTTGCATGGTCAAAGACTAAATTGGTTTCTTACCATATTTCTACTCTTTATTACTGTGTTATCAAGGTAACTATCTTGCCTAATAGCAACTGTTTTTCAAGTCTGTTCAGGACACACTGTATGTGCCATAGTCTCTCGGAAGAAGTGTCATACCCACTTGTTTTCTCTCTTGTTGCTTACCACATGCCTTAAAAAAACAAAAACAAAAATAGCATTCAGTAATTTGCAAAGAGCTTTGAATTTGTCCCTGTGAAGCTTATTTGTACATTGTAGTATTATTGTTCCCTGATGGTGATTCTAGTAAAAACACATAGTTACATAATTGGAAACACCTTTCAACAAATTCTAGAATGGCTTTTTCTCTCCTTCTCTCTCCAACTCCCCAAACTCCTAAGGGTTAAAAATGACCAAAGGAACTAAAAGATGATAGTTATAGGAACTTACTAGCTCAGTGATAGCAGTTCAGTGATAGAAATAAAGGCTTTGAAGGAGAATTTACACTCGAAGGTACTACAACGTAGAGCATCGTAACCCGGAAGGATAATCTGATGGCGAGGAAAGGTGTGTGTTTGTTCTGGGGTAGGTGGGGTCAGGGTGGGGGAGCCTTCTTCTCTGTTGGTAGGTTATTGTAGTTGTGGCAGATGCAGCCAGGAAGATGTGAAACTATTTGTAGAACCAGATTCATTTCCTCACAGAAACTTTTTTCTAAAAACTACGTCTTTATTCCCTGTCAGTGGAAGTCTGACTGTGACTGGTGTTGGTATGTTAGGCAGGGGTGTGGTTTTTATGAGTAATGATGTGAAGTGGTTAAGAAATGTTAATGATGGAAAGAAGAGGCCTTTTCATATATGGCAATGTGCATTACCATAGATTTGGCACAAAGGGAGAGCCAAAAAGACCAATCACAGTGGCCTCTGACCCAAACTTTTTGCTTTCCCAAGCAGGAAGATGTCAGAGCAGAAGGCTGGGGAAATAAAATATGTGGAAGACTATTTCAGGTGTCATAAGGACCTGGAAATTGAATTACCAAAGCTAAGTTTGATGCTTTGGAAAATTAGGTGAAGGCGGTGTGCCATATAGAAGACAGTTAACCCTGTTGAGTACCATGAATATGGGAAGGCACTGCCTGGATTGCTTTATGCACTTTCCCAATACAGTGGTTCTTTTTTTTTTTTTTTTTTAAAGATTTTATTTGTTTATTTGAGAGAGAGAGAATGAGAGAGAGCACATGAGAGGGGGGAGGGTCAGAGGGAGAAGCAGACTCCCTGCCGAGCAGGGAGCCCGATGCGGGACTCGATCCCGGGACTCCAGGATCATGACCTGAGCCGAAGGCAGTCGCTTAACCAACTGAGCCACCCAGGCGCCCCCCAATACAGTGGTTCTTAAACCTGAGCATGTACCAGAGTCTCCTGGAGGGTTAAAAAAAAAAAAAAAATTACTTAAACTAAAACAAAGCACAGATTATTAGGCCCTGCCCCCAGAGTTTGGGGTGTGGCTTGATGAGTATTTGTCTATCTAAGAAGTTCTCGGGTGATACTTCTAGCCAGGGAGCACACTTAGAGAACAAATAATAACAAATATAACAAAAACAAATAACAAATAATGCTTAAAATAACCCCATGAAGTAGGCATTACTATTTTTATTTTACATATTAGCAGTCTGAGCTTTGAGAAGTTAAATAAATCACACAGCTAAGAAGTGGCAGCATGGAGGTTTCTTCCTGGCTCCCAAACCCAATCTTTCTCCACCTAATCATACTTTATTATCAGATAAAGAGATAAAGGACAGTGAACAAAAGAAGGTAGAAATAATGTCATTTGACATTGGGGACTGACTAGCAGAGTAGGAACATCAGAGCTCTGGTGTCCAGAGGGGCTGTGATCTCGACCAGGATGCAGTGAGGCTGTTTTCTGGTGTGTGAACTACCACCATTTATCTGAGGTGGTCAGCAGAATTGCCAATGAGCACTGGGGAAGCCTTTGCCAAATCAAAAGAGAAGAGAAATAATAGAATTTCACAGAAGATGAAAGGTTGATATTAGAAGTTCATGGTATAAAAGCTAATTTGGAGAAAACAAACAGGAAAGCAAGTACTTTTTTATGGGAGTTACATCAGTGACTTAAGGCATCCTCAAACGTGTGAAGAACAGAACAGAAATAGACACATCATTTTCACAAACCCATGAAGAAAAAATAAACAAATGGATTGGTGAATATAATTGCATTAGAGCATTCGATCTTCTCCCCATACACTGTCTAACTATGTAGCTTTGTGGCTGAACCATTCACAGGGTTTCGTTCTGTATCTTCTTGTCATTTTCATATTTTCATCCTGTATCATCTTGTCATTTTCATACGTGCCGTCTCCATTCAACTGTCCTGTCAATCCCACATCTTATATATCAAAATGAAATGATAAACGATTTTATTATTGTGAGATACTTAGCCTGGTTCTATTCTTCCACTTTAAAATTTCCAGAGAAATGTTATCCATCTGAAAGGAAGTGACTTGGATTTCACCAACATATACTTCAAAAAGGGGTTAATTTTTGTTGTTTTTATATGTTACTGTTGTGATAATACTCTGGAATTCTGCACTAATTTTACTTTTACTGCAGAACACTGTCTCACACCACCAGTTATTACTTAAGGCAAAATGCATGTCCACAATGGAGGGTTTGAATACTTTGGGGTGGAATTTTAAAGAAAATAATGCCACTATATTGAGGTCTGTGATTCCATCATGGTAATTTTTTTTTTACTATCATTTTATTTTTTAAGCAAAGTTAAACCACCTCCACAAATTTCACCCAGCAAATCGATGGGCGGAGAATTTTGTGTGGCTGCAATGTTCGGGACATCCAGATCGTGGTTTGCAAATAATGCAGGTCTGAAAAGAGAAAAAGGTATGGAGCTTACTGAAGCTTAAACTTGCCATTTGTAATTTTTGTTTCTTGAGGGAAATTTGTAGTGGTTCTTGAATAATCTTGAACCCAGTATTCTCTGAACCCATTTTTCCATTCAGTTAGCATGTCTCTCCTCAACTACTCAAGCCTTATTAAGGAGAAAGGCTATCCTCTCACTATAAATGTGAAATAAATTGCCCATCTGAATGTTTGTATTTTGCTTTGCTGGCGACAATCTACCAGTGTCCTCAGCATTGTTAATGCCATACCATTCTACATTTTTACATTTTTGACAAGCTAATTCCATGCCATTGCCTCTGAGGTGTGGGGAGGAAAACCCTTGTTATCCCTACTTTAGAGACAAGGAGCTTGAGATCAACGAGTTTGAATATCTTAGCTAAAAGCACCAGTTAGGAAGTGATGGTATCCGAGTTTGAATCCAGGTTTTCTAAAGCTCCATCTTGACTCTAAAAAACAAACAGACAAAAACCACCACCAACAACTTTGCCATACTATAAGTTAAAAGATAAAAACAGGCTCCTGCTCAGAAATGAGTCATCTTTTTTTTTTAAAGATATATTTATTTGAGAGAGAGCACGTGCAAAAGTGAGGGGAGAGGCAAAGGGAGAGGGAAAGAGAGAATCTCAAGCAGACTCCACACTGAGCACGGAGCCTGACATGGGGATCGATCCCATGACTCTGAGGTCATGACCTAAGCCAAAATCAAGGGTCAGACGCTCAACCCACTGAGCCACCCAGGTGCCCTTAAGAGTCATCTTTTATGGTAACCATTGCTCCTTTGAGTTTATAGAATTGTGTTTTTTTTAAATCCCTGCTTTGATAGCCAAGATTAATACCTAAATTTTTTTTTTTTTTTTTTTAAGATTTTGTTCATTTATTTGACAGAGAGAGTGAGAGCACACAAGCAGGGGGAGCGGCAGAGGGAGAGAGAGAAGCAGGCCTCCCGCCGAGCAGGGAGCCCGATGCGGGGCTCCATCCCAGGACCCCGGGATCATGACCCGAGCCGAAGGCAGACACTTAATGACTGAGCCACCCAGGCGCCCCAATACCTAAAATTTTTATATAATTACTGCTTTAGTATGTTACTCCTTATTTTTTGTGTGCAGAGGAGTGCCTGCATTCGTGAACCGGGTATTTAAATCTGAATGTTAAGATTGTGCCCTTATTATTTCAGCACTATTAAAGTAGGTCACAAACTGAGTTGTTAGTGAGGCACTTCTCTGCCCAGCTCCACAGGCTGTATTGTTCTTGGCAAAATGGCCCTGCTTTATGCTCAGTACTGGCAGTCAGACATCAGTCCTCTCCCTAGTTATCGCCTTTCTGTGACCCTTTCCTTGGAAATAGGATCTCAGGCACAGCAGGTTCCTTGCCTAAGTGGGAGAGGATACAGTAAAGTATGCAAGCCTTCCATTTTCTTATCCCATCTCTCTTTTTTTGTTACCTCCTTAGTTTTAATGATGCTATCAAAGTGACTTTTTGTTACTAGTTAAAACCCTCTGTGAAGCTCGATTTCAAATGCTTCTCCCTTCTGTTCTAATTACCCTTTTAACTTACTACTCCTTTATGTCCTGCTGACTGGTCGTTAGCCATTTTCTCAAATCAGCTGTAATTGATTCCTCTGGCATGGAGATAAGGTGACCCACCCAGCATTCATGAGTGATTTTATATGCTCCTAGGTTTACTGTAAAACCCAAGATACAGGACTAAACCTGTTTTAGTAGTGAGGACATGTGTACTTCCTTATAAAGTCATTTGATTAGATCCATATTCAGCACCTGACCTTAAAGTATGATTGGTCTTCGTTTACGTAGAGGCCCGTGATTCATGGAGAGGAGAGAAGAAAGAGGATTTGGGGGAGGAGGATGTGCGTGTTTTTCATTTATTTGTTTTAATCCAGATTTTAAAAAACAAAGTTTGGGATGCCTGGGTAGCTCAGTTAGTTAAGTGTCTGACTCCTGATTTTGGCTCCGGTCATGATCTCAGGGTCATGAGATCGAGCCCTGTGTCGGGATCCTTGCTCAGCTGGGAGTCAGCCAGAGATTCTTTCCTTCCCTCTCCCTCTGCCCCTCCCCCTCTCAAATAAATCAATCTTTAAAAAAAAAATAAAGTTTTCTGAGAGAAAGTAGAGAAGTTAAGCTGATGTAAGCACCAGGGAGCCTCTCGTGCGGTTGAATTGGTACCTCCCATGTAACTACATCTTAGTCCATACGATGTTCCTTTCCAGTCAGTCCTTCCCTATCCCACCTGCTATCATTCATTTTTTGTAATGGGGAACAAATTATATGGCAGAAAAATACAAAAGGCTGTGAAATATTGTTTCACTGTATTAGAATTTTGAGGATATTTTCATCATTTTTGAAATAAATTGCTTAAGATTTAAACATAGTTTGAGAGCAGAGAGATTCTCATATTCATTAGCATCCACTTCTAAGAAGCAACCTTGAGGCAGGGAGCAGGCACCCTGTGAAACATTTCCTGCTGTATTTTCTCTCTCCTTTTATGCCATTATCCCACAACCAGGATCTGTTTCTCTGTTTGTAGATCAGTCCAAACAAGTTGTAGTTGAGTCTCTCTACATTATCAGCTGCTATGGGACCTTAGTGGAGCACATGATGGAGCCACGGCCACTCAGCACTGCCCCCAAGATCAGTGATGACACCCCACTGGAAGTGATGACCTCACCTCGAGCCAGCTGGACTCTGGTTAGGTAGGACCTCCTTCCACTGTTTTTAGCAGCTTGACTGAAGTGTAAAATACTGAAAATGTACAATTTGATCAAGTTTGACATCTGTATACAGCTGTGAAACCATCACTGTGATTAACATTACAAGTACATCCATCACCCCCAAATGTTTTCTTGTGCCTCTTTGTAGTCTCTCCCTCCTGCCCTTCTTTATCCCTGCCTCACCCACTGAGCCCCAGGCAACCACTGCTCTGTCATTAGAGATTAGTTTATAGTTTCTAGAATTTTATATAAATGGAATCATAGTGTGTGCGCTCTTTTTTTTTTGTCTTGCTTCTTTCCACCCAGCAAAGTTATTTTGATTCATCCCTGTTATTGCATGTATCAGTAATTCCTTTTTTGAGATATAATTTACATGTAATACAGTTCACCCATCTAAAGTGAATTTTCGGTAGGTTGTATACCCATCACCACACTCATTTTCATCACCCTCAAAAGAAACTCTATACACATTAGCAGTCTCTCTCCATTTTCACCAAACCCTTCAGCCCCAGGTGACCATAATTTACTTTCTGTCTCTTTGGATCGGATCTGCCTACTGTGGACATTCTGTATGAATGGAATCATACAAAATATGACCTTTTGCATCTGATTTTCTTCAGTTAACATAATGTTTTCAAGGTCCATCCATATTGTAACATGTATCAGAAGTTCATTCCTTTTTATGGCCAAATAATAGTCCACTGCATGGATATACCATGTTTTGTGTCCATTTGTTTATTCATTTTGTTTATCCATCACTAGATGACAGTTCCACTTTTTAGCTGTCATGAATTATGCTGCTAAGAGCATTCATGTACAAATTTTTGTGTGATCATGTTTTCAGTTGTCTTTGCCTTATGCCTCCTTTTGAATTACCTTGTCCTTGCATCTTTGTATTACATTTTCCAGAACTTGGGGTTTTTTCCTATCCTGCATATAGAGCTTTAGTGCTTCCTCTATTTCTAGTCTCATGTTCACTGAAAATAGAGAGTACATTGGAATAGCCATTAAGGGGACTGGAAATGAATATAAATTGATTGGAAGGTTTCCCCAAGATATAATGGCTAAACACTGTAGAAATGTTTATTAAGAATCAGAGTCCTTCTCAAAAGTACATGATCATTAGAATCTTTATAAGCAAGTATCAAGAGAGAGAAATAAAATCTAGAATAAAACCTGTTCAACACAGTGTACAGTGGTACAGAAGAGGCAGAGAAAAATTTATCCTGACAAGTATGGAAGGAAACAGACAAAAATGGATATGAAAATGATCCCTCTCCTTTTGACATTTTAAAATATTCTTATATTGATTTTTGGAGGCTCCAGCATTCTTTACTACTACTTTACTGGCCTAGATTGATCTGATCAATATCTTATTTATCAAGCTATTTAGGAACAGGCAGATCTAATTAAAATTACTGCACCATCATTGTTGAAATAAATGGCTTATTTTGGAACTCACATTCTAATTAGGTCTGTAATAAGTCAGCCATTAATTTACTTTCTGTCTCTTTGGATCTGAAAAAAACCCACTGTGTGGGTTTTTTTAAAAGCACTTTTACCTGCTTTATTTTATTTTAAAATATACACATATTCTGAGAGTAGTGAGCTCCAACAGTTGTCCGAAATTAGGTAAAATTAGAGCTACTTAGTTGTGACATTGAATTCCACACTTCCTCTCTGTCCAGTGCTTTGAATGTCTTATCTATCCTATTGGAAGGTCTTCTGCTATTAAACTAGTATCAGCTGTATGTAATTGTATGACTCACTGCCACCTTTTTTTTATTCTTTTTAATCAGATGGCCTTGTATTTCAGGTTTCAGCACTTCTAACAAGTTCACTTTAATGATTACAAAGATAGTGTGAGTTTATATCAGTGTCTATAAGTGGTGACAGTGATGGTGATTTACATCGCATCTATTAAGCTTAAATATTAATATTCTTCTGCCGTTTCCTTAGAACTCCTCAATGGAATGAATTGCAACCACCATTTAATGCAAACCACCCTCTGCTCCTCGCTGCAGATGCAGTCCAGTATTATCAGTTCCTGCTTGCTGGCCGTAAGTAGTTCGCATTGTTTTTTTACCTTCTGTACAGTGTTTTGAGATTTCATCTTAAAATGCTCACTTTTAATGCAGCCATGCATATTACCAAGGGTCCACAGGCCATAGGCCATAAAAATCAGATTGAGGCAAGTAAGATATTTAATACAAATGTAAACCATAAGCCTTCGTACACATTAAGTATGCCTCTGGCTTTTCATATTCCTTGGCCATGAGATATACTCCTGCAGTTATACAAGTTCATGGGGGTATATCTCGTGGTCTCAAAAGTTTTTTTTTTTTTAAATGAGGATACTAGGATATATTAAACTTCATAAAACTTGTTATCTGTTTCTGACATAAAAAAAATAAGCACGTTTCACTGTGAAAAGTATCAGTAGGTTTTTCTTTCTGTAGATTTTATTGGGAACAATGAAGTAATGATTGCAACTCTGTTGGGTATTTGTTTACTTTCGTATCTAAGCCCTAACATTTATAGAAATTGATCCACATTCTTTTTCACTTGAGGAGAACATGTACATTGAGCTAGAAACAGCTTATTTTGTAGGGGAGGCATGGAAAGACAATATTTATTATCCAGTTTATGGTCATAGAATTAAAAATTCTTTACAATTATAATTTAATTTTGTAGGATTGACTGGATCCTTAATTTAACTTGATGGCTATGAGTGCTGTATGTTTTTAAGAAACTTCCTAAAAATCAACACTGACATGCTTTTAATGGAGTTTTGTTGTATAGAACTTACTATCTTGCCTGGCTGTTTTATGCAGCATGAAGCGAAATAGTTCTAAAACTATTTTATTTTATTTTTATAATGTGTTATGTATTATACTGGAAACAGAGAAGATTTACCGACTTTGCTCGAAATTTCTGAAACTCCATAATTATAACTCATAGTTGGCAGTCTTGCTCTCTTATAAAATTGAATTCACTGATTCTTCCCAGCATGGATTTACTGAGTGACTTCTATGTGTCAGGCACTTGTGATTTAAACATGAATAGCATGTTGCTTCTGTGGCTCAGTGAATTCACTAATTCAGGAGACAGGCATTAAAAAAAAAAGTAAAATAAAATGAGATGGGTATATCAGTGAACTATGAGTGCAGAACTTCAGTTGCCAAAGCCCCCCCAGAGGGGTATATGTAAGTGTTTTTGGGCTCAAGAAGCAGAGTCCGTAGATGTTGTCAGGTTCTAGATTATTGAATCATATATGTAGTTCTTATCATTTGAATTAGAAAAAAAATGACACTTCTATAAAATCAAATTTAAATCATGAGAACATTTTCCCCCTACCTCTCAACAGGGGTGAAAATAACTAGTTGTTGAATGAAGTAGAGTTGACTCAGAATTAATCTTGGTTTGCTTTGTTTCATTATTTTGATATTTTGTTATTTATTGTGTCCAGTAGGCAAACAGATATGTAGGACAAAGATAGGGGCAAAAATCAAATGCAGCTCTTTCCCTTAATTTTTGTGTTGCGGCAAATTAAGCTGATTGACGTTACTTGATTTTAGCAGCTCTAAACACTTCTGTCCAGTTCTCAGAATTACAGAGATCCCAGGTGCACAGTTTAAGAACCACCACTGTAGGCAGTAGCAAGCTGCCAAATGTTTTCAAGCATTGGAGTGACACCGTCAGAACCGCATTTTAGAAAGATCGCTCTGGCAGTGTTGTAATGGGAGATTCAGAGGAGGGGAGGGGTGCGGAGGCTTGGTGATCCTGGAGCAAGATGAGAGGGCTTTAATTAAGTGTGTATTATGGAGAAGACAGGACAAACTTGTGAGATGTTGCAGAGTTGGAATAGAAAAGAATTAGAGATAATTTGAAAGAAAGAAGTCATTGATGATCCTATGGTTTCTAATTAAAATATATCGTATGAATGCATTTCATGTTAGACCATTCCAGATGGACTACCCCTGGGACAAGGATAGAAAGGCCTGAGTTCCAGTTCCAAACCACCTCTCAATAATTTGATAAATATAAAATATTAATAACAATACTTGCTCTTATAAAGGTGGTGTTATGGTGAATGAAGGGATGCTAAAGTGCTGTAAAAATTGTAAAACACCCAAACTAATAATACACTATATGGTAACTAACTTGAATTTAAATTAAAAAAAAAACAAAAGGAAAAAAAAAACAAAAAACCCTGTGCAACAGTTTAAGCATCATTCTGTATCTTTTCTCAAAAGTACTGGTTTTCATATAATAGACTTCAGGGACTTAATAATGGAATGCCTATTCTGACTATGTGATTCTGGTCATGTTGTAATATCTGCTATATAAGTGATGGATGTAATTAATTTGTTTTCTCTTACTTTGTGAAATGTCACTGATATAATTTAATAGGTTAAAAAAAAAAAACCTAAGCGATAGGTAATTCTGTAATAATTATTATATTACTTCTTTACATTGATGGCAGAGACACAGAATTAGCCTGATTTTTAAGTCCCCCGTTTCCTTAGATAAAGAAAGACGATTTGATTGTAAGTCCTGGACATGTGTATATTACAGGACTGAAGTGATTAAATATGCAAAAGATGGACATCTGCGTCAGAGGAGTAAAAGCCTGAAATACAATTGGTAAAAGCAATGCCGGAGCCAGTTTAGAGAGAATGTCTTTACCTGCCCATCTGTTCAGTCCTTTATGCAAGTTAGAGCCTCGTTAAGAAAAAAAAAGAAGACATTCTTATTACCCTCTTGCTTTCTCTCCAGTTCCTCTTACTGAAACCATTTGAAAAGCTGTTGTGACCTCTTAAAAACAAGTATACCATACCTGATGCTGGGAAGTTTTTTGTTTTACTTAACCATATTGAAAATCCCCTCTTACTTCTCAACTTGAAGAGTTGATAAATATATTACTGGAAGTATTTTCAGATACAACCATTTGGAGTAAAACTCTAATGCAAACTTCTCAGATGTTGCCAGCATTTTCACTGGTGTTGTGTTTTGGATCTGTGGACCAAATGAAGCGGACTTGTACAAACTCCGGAAATTATAATAATAGTAGACAAAGCACGATGTAAATGGAGATGGGAAAGAGACTTTGTCTCAGGGAGAAGAGAGTAGGAGAGCAGGATGTTTAGCAAGGAATCCCCACTCCCCTTCCAGCCCTGTAATCATAATAAATACACTGCTAGTTGATAAACAAAGTTCTGCATATGTGGCAAAAGGGTAACTGGTGGGGGAGGGGAAGAGAAACCTCCCTGAAACGCTAAAGACTTCTCACCTAATTTTAAAGTGAAGTAAAAACTCCAAAATGTTGTGTTCTTTTTTTTTTTAATTTTAATTTTTAATTTCTTAGAGTGTGGGGTGGGGCGGGGAAGGGGCAGTGGGAGAGCGAGAGAGAAAAATCTTTTTTTTTGAGAGAGAGAAAATCTTAAGCAGGCTCCACACCTAGCAGAGAGACCCACGCAGGGCTATGATCTCATGACCCTGAGATGGCAACCTGAGCCGAAATCAAGAGTAGGACGCTCAACCAACTGAGCCACCCAGGCGCCCCAAATTTTGTGTTCTTAACTGTCATCACATTTCCCACCTATATTAATTGAATGGGAATGATACAAAATTAAGGCATTTTGGTCTATCAGAAATTGACTCACACTGGAATGTTCCTTACACGATGGAGGCCGAGGTGTCTTCTTTGTTATTAGGTTGAACCATAGAAATTGCCATTTTGAGTAAGTAAAACAGGAGTCAAATATCAGCAAATTCATATGGTTTAATTGAGTAGATTGATTAAATGTGCAAAGTGAATGTACAAATGGTAATCTAATCTTGCTTTATAGCACAGTAAAGGTAAAAGTTAAGAATCTAATATCAGAAAAATGTTTTGCTTTGGTCATAAGAAATCTCAGGAATAGTTTATAAAAAGACTGCAGCAGAGGAGATTTGTAATTTTTGTGTTAACACCATTTTTTCTCCTATGAAAAAAATTCCATACTGTAATTACCTTTTCTAAAATAGGCACTTTATTTCAGTGTATTACTTTGCCGAAAACAAAGATAAACATTAGGAGAGACTAACAAATATCATCTAGCTTTGAATATGATCCCAAAATAGACAATAACTTTTTCTTTTGTCTGCTTCAGAGCTTCCCAAATTGTAAATTAAAGATAGGGCTTACTGAGTTGACTTGGGAAAGTTTTATTTAGGGGAGAAATAATGTTTCCTCCTTTTCTTCCAGGTAATTTGGCAGCAGCAGTATTTTTAAGTTGCTGACATTAACTAGCTTTGTTGGGGGTGGGGGGTCAGACTTTGAACTTCTGAGGTAATCCCTGGTATGTGAGAAGTTCCTCCCTAAGCTCATTGAGTTTTCTTTGTTAAATGGTAACAAGAGATCATTCAACAGAAACATAGCTTTGATATACAATAGAAAGGTGATCAGGATCCATAGAACCTCTCTGTTTTACTGGGGATATAACTGTTTTCCTCTACCTTTAAAAGCATTATAGGAAAGGTGGGGAGAACCTTTGACACCATATGGAAAGGAATGAAAAACACAGAAGATGGGCGCCTGGGTGGCTCAGTCGTTAAGCGTCTGCCTTCGGCTCAGGTCATGATCCCAGAGTCCTGGGATCGAGTCCCACATCGGGCTCCCTCCTTGGCGGGAAGGCTGCTCTCCCTCTCCCACTCCCACTGCTTGTGTTCCTGCTCTCGCTATCTCTGTCTCTGTCAAATAAATAAATAAAATCTTTAAAAAAAAAAAAAGAAAAAACACAGAAAATGGTTAAAACATAATATGTTTCACACATGTACATTTCAGTGGATTTAAAATTTTTTGTGTGTGTGAAAATAATATTCTTTATTGGGTATTTCTTGAGGCTCCATTTGAGATTGACCATTCTGCCTGAAACAACAACAAAAACCAGAATACGTAAAACAACCGTTTTCAAGTACGTGGACACCAGGGAATGAGGGGCAGTGATTCCTGGGAGATGGGAAACAAAGGAGGCAAGCCTTACAACTGCCTCCATTTATTGCCTTGAAAGAGTTTGGGGACTGTGCTGCAGTGGGGGGGGGGGGTGCAAGTGGAATACAGAGGAGACAGAGCAGAGAGTCCAGTAAGACCAAGGAAGAGCACCTATCAGCAAACTCTTATGAACTATTATTGTAAATAAAGTTTTACTCCAACAGCCACACCATTTCATTTCTTTGTTGTCTATAGCCACTTTAAAATTATAACCACAGATTTGAGTCATCATGACCCACAAAGCCCTATTTACTATTTGTTAACTCCTAACCTAGAATTTGCTGGATACGCCATCAGAGAGAAGGGATCTGCACAGAATGTGAACTCTGAAGATCTGCAGAGGGTCCTCCTTTAGTATTCAACACAGTACTGGTGGTTGTAGGAAAATGCCCGAAGCCAAGGAAGCAACCATTAGAGAGTCCTAGAGGGCATAGAGCCTAGAGCCCACACAGGGTCTGGAACAGTGACTCTACAACAGTTATTGTAACTGTATTTTGTATATTTGAAAAGTTAAGCGGAGATATGGGAAGTTTTAAAGATTCAGATCAAAGTTCTGGATAAGAAAGCCTAAATATGAAAGCTGCACTGGGTAAGATTGAGGATAAACTAGAAATTTCAGAAGAAAATATTAGTGAACTCAAGGATAGACGAAGAGAAATTATCCTAAGTGAAACACAGAAAAAACCAGTATTTTAAATAGCTTCACTGAGCTGTGGGATAACCTATACTTGAAATTAGAGTCCCTGAAGGAGGGGTGGTGTGACAAGAGAAATGGCCAAAAAATGTCCAAATCTGATACAAGCTATAAACTCACAGATCCACGAAGGTCAATAAGTCTCAAGCACAAGAAACTTGAAGAAAACCGTACCAAAGTACATTGTAATCAAATTGCTCAAAATCATTTAAAAAGCGAAAAATCTTAAAATTAAAAGCAGCCAGAAGGGAAAAAAGACGTTATATACCAAGGCAAAAATGATAAGAATGACAGATTTAAGTACTGAAAGGAAGCACCTGTTAACCTAGAATCCTATGCCCTTCCCCCCACATCTTTCAAAATGAGAGAATATTTTTCTCAGATATACAAAATATTAAAAAAAATGATCAGCAATAGACATGTTCTATATGGCATGTTAAAGGAAGTCCTTCAAACAGAAGAAAAATGATACTAGTTGGAAAGAAATGAAGAACACTGAAAATGGTTAAAATATACAATATGGGGGTTAAAATATACAATAATAAAAAATCAAAGATTGTCAATATGTGGGTTTTGGTAATGATTTATGTCTCTTTAAAAGTTACTGTTGGGGTATCTGGGTGGTGCAGTCCGTTGAGCATCTGACTTTTGGTTTCGGTTCAGGTCATGCTCTGAGGGTCGTGGGATCGAGCCCCACATTGGGTTCCATGCTGGCTGTGGAGCCTGCTTAAGATTCTCTCCCTCTCCTTCTGCCCCTCCCCAGCATGCTCTCTCTAAATACATACATACATACATACATACACACATACATACATACATACATAAAATTTACTGCTAACACAAAAATAGTATCCATGTATTGAAGTCTTTAAAATACACATATAGATGTATATACACATGCATATATGTATATATTTTGTGTGTGTGTGTGTGTGTGTATAATGCATGACAATAGTAGCATTAAGGCCAGGAGTATGGGAAATGGAACTATTGTAAGGTTTTTAGAATGTATGTGAGTGGTATAACATCACTTGAAGGTAAACTGTGATGTGTATAATGAAATGTATGTGATGTATGTAATGAAACCAAAACAATCTACACCAAGAAAGGAAATAAAAGGGAAGCAAATAAGCAAGATGATGTAACCCTGAGCATATCAGTACTTATATTAGTTATAAATGGTCCGGACATCCTAATAAAAAATCAAAGATTGTCAAATTGGATAAAAAATAAGCCCCAACTATATTGCTGCTTAGGAGAAACATACTTTAAACCCTGAGTTACTACATTAATATCAGACTACATGGACTACTCTACCCAACAACAGTAGGATACACATTCTTTTCAAGTGCACAGCAAACAGTGACAAGGATAGGCCATCTTCTGGGCCATCAAATAAGTCTCAATAAATTGAAAAGCTTTCAAGTCATACGAAGTATATATTCTCTGACCACAATGGAATTAAATAAGAAATGAATAACAGATCTCTGGAAAATCCACAAATATTTGGAAACTAAACAACATACTTCTAAATAATACGTGGTTCACAGAGGAAATCAAAAGGGAAATAAGAAATTATTTTGAACTGAATGAAAATGACAACAGAACAGATCCATATCTTAGAATACTATTCAGGGGGAAAAAAAGTGGTTTGAAGTATAAATACATGGCGACAGATTGGATGAATCTCGAGGACATTATGCCAAGTGAAAAGGCCAATCTCAAAAGTTTGCTTACTACAAATCTTAAAAGCACCAAGAGAAGAAAGGATTCCATTTATATAACATTCTCAAAATGACAAAATTATAGAGATGAATAACAGATTAGTGTTGACCAGGGCTTAGAGACAGAATGGAAGGGAAGGTGTTGGATGTGACTATAAAGGGTTAGGTAGATCCTTGTGATGATGACATAGTTCTGTATCTTGATTGTAGTAGAGGTTCCACAAATAAACTTGTGGCAAAATTGGATAGAACTCTATAGAAACACACAAACAACACACACCCTCACACAAAATGAGTATATGTAAAACTGTATATATAAAACTGGTGAATAAAGTCTGTGGATTGTACCAATGGTGATTTCCTGGTTTTGAAACTAGGTGAAAGCTATGTAAGACTGCGCTGTACTATTTTGCAACTTCTCATGAATCTATAATCATTTCAAAATAAAAACTTTAAAGAAAAATAGAAAAATATGTGGAATGGCACTACCTCAGTATTCAAGAGCAATTTTATAGGACTAAATAATGCCTAATGTTGTGAAAGATAAAGTTCTGAAAGCAATGACCTCAGCTTCCACATTCAGAAGCTAGAAAAGGGAGAGCAAATTAAAGCAAAAGAAAGGACATGATAGAGATCAGAGTAGAAATCAGCAAAATAGAAAACATATAAACAATAGAAAAAACAGAAATAATATAGAAAAACAGAAAAAAAATCAATTAAACCATAGTGTCGTGGGGTGGTTTTCTTCTGTTGTGATTTGTGGGAAGCTTGGATTTGTGGATTTATAGTTTCCTGAAATTTGAACATTTTTATGCAGTTATATGTTCAAATATTTTTTTCTGTCACTCCCCTTCTCTCTTTTTGTGACTCCAATTATATGTATGTTGACCACCTGATATTTTCCCAGCTTACTAAATTTTTGTTCAATTTTTAAAATTCTTCTTTTCTCTCTGATTTTGTGTAATTTGTATTTCTACATATTTAAATACATCAAGTCTTCTTCTCTGCCTAATATGCTGTTAATTTTATTCAAAATGTTTTTTCATTTCAGATATCATATTTTTCATCTCTAGAAGTCCCATTTGGATCTTTTTTATGTCTTTCATTTCTTTCCTTATCATGTACGTGTTTGAACATATGGAACATTTATTTTATAATAGCTGTTTTAGAATCCCTATGTTCTAATTACTTTTACCACTGTGTGTTTCTTGGAGGTTTTTCTATTGATTGATTTTTCTCCTACGTCTGGGTTGTGTTTTCCTGCTTCTTTATATCCCTAATGATTTTTGATAGGATGCTGGGCATTTTCAGTTTCATGTTGTTAAGTGGTGGATTGTTCTTTATTCCTAGGATGCATTCATATTACTTGGAATAAATTTGATTCTTTCCATGCTTATTCTTAAGCCTTATTATGGAGGGTTCAAAATATCCTTTTGCTTAGGCCTAATTTAGTTATTTTAGGAGATAATGTAAATCTAGTCTCTCTTATGTGGCCAGTACTGGAAATGTAGGATCATAATTATTTTTTAAACCTCAGATGCTTAAATCCTATGTATTATCTTAAGCTTGCATTATACCAGTTCTGCAGTTTTGTTTTTGGCTCTTTTTACTTTTGTCTGTAACATAAATACAAATAAGAAACATACATGTGAGTGTCTATAACACATTGTGATACATGCTATGTTAATAGCTTGAATTAATTGGTATAGAAATTCAAAGAAGGAAGAAGTTAATTATTAGTGAGGATGGAGAGAAGTGGCTGAGGAGGTTGCACCTATGGGGATTTGGGACTGTGTGAGGTGACTGAAGAAAAGCGAGGAGGAAAGGGTGACTGGCTTGGGCAATAGGTTATGCCATTCATTGCAACATTAATGGAACTATGTTGCCTCAAGTAGGACAGAGAATTGGTAATTGCAGTGTGGGTTCTATTTTGGTGCATGTTATATATCCTGGTAGTACTGTTCAGTAGGCTTTTAGAAATAACCCCCAAACTTCCATGTGTGTTTACAGATTTCAGCTCCCTTCTGAGATTTTTTTGGTATGTAATAATAGTAATTCAAGCACACTTTCTATGAAATAATCTTATCCCAGAGAGAGTATAGAAAGAAGTGATGAGGCTCCATTATGATACCCTAGACAGCATGACATGTAAGGAGGCAGTATTCATCACTCTAAAAGCTCCAACCAGAACCTTACTTTAAAGTATTAGTATTGCTTTGACAAAAATCTTGGTTTTTATTATCCTGAAGAGAACTAAGTCAGTTCTGAGTTTCTTTTGAATAGCTGGGCTCTCAATTGGTATATCTGCTTTTGAAAAATGTTATTGCTTTACTAATCTCTTGGACTTCACTAGCACTTTAATTTTAGTCTTTATACGTAATGAAGTAGATAGTAACTAAAGCTGGTATTGAGATTTATCTTACATATCGAAGTATGAAAATCACAAGTCAACAGTGCACTTAAGATTGGATTCTAGAGATCTTGATTCCTAACTAAATTTTGTACTGCTGTCCTACCAGCTATAATCATGAGAAGAGAAATGGCAAATATTTTCCTTGTAATATAAAGTCACACTTTGGAGTTTAGAATGAAGTATTTGAGGATATTTTATTATTCTTTTGTTTTATTGGTTTTACAGTGAACGTATTGGTACAAAAAGGAAAAAAAATCATTGGTCTTATCTACCATGGTCATTGTCAGTGCCCCGGAAAAGCAATTAAATATGCAGCACTTTTCTGAGCTGCTCTCTTTCGAATGTCACATTAGATTTAACTTAACATCCTGGATTGCATCGCTATTGTGGTATGTACCAAGTATGATGGAGGTACTCAACAATATTTCCTTGCATTGTCCATAATAAATATTTGCCCAAGAGTGGGTAGGGTGGAAGGGGAAAAAAGAAATGTTTTTCTCCTGTAGAGGAAACTTGTAATGTAGGACTTATTTAAAGAGTATTTATAGTCCATTGTTGGCCCTTGGGTGTGTCATACTGCTCTGTCCAGGTCTGAATATCTGAGGTAGTTAAGAAACCACTTCAGATTGAATTGTATTTGATGATTTCTCTTATTTATACTTAATTGTATCAACTGACATGTCCATCCATAGCAAGATAATTTTAGTGGAATGAATGGTGTTTTTCTTTAAGAGACTAAAAGTTTAAGACCTCTTAACCCTGAATTTAGCTGTATATGTGTTGTATAACTTGGGGAACATTATGAAATTAAATACCTTTTCTTCAGTGAAAAGCTGTTGAATAGTTAAATGAAAGTACCATCGGCAATCTGCAAACTTTATAAATGATGGATTGAAAAGTTTGGCTTAGACTACCCTTTTCCCTCCTTCCTTTTTGTGTCTGTGGGAGACCTACTTCTTATTGATACCCAAATCTGTACATGGATTTTCACATCTATGGAATAGTTCATTGGGTTTTTCTGTCATTGCTGATTTATTGTCGAGATGTTTCAACATCAGAAGTCCTTTCTGTTACACTCTAATGACCTGTTTGCTCCATTGTGAAGTAAATCTTGGCATTTCTGTCATTTGCTTTAGCATGTGCCATTTGGGGAAAAAAACAGTCCACCTTCCTGTCTTAATTGTCCTTAAAATTGAAAAGAACCAAAAGGAAAGTTTTTATAAAGGGCTGTTTTATATTTTTAAATGTCTTTCTTTATTTTACAAAATTGTAAATGATATTAGTATCTTCATGTTCTTTAGGTTGTTTTATGAGTTGCTTTTTTTCAGGTACAGGTGGGAGTACACGTTCTTTTCCACTGCTACTGGTACTGTTTCTTAGCATCGGATTGGCAGATTTGACTAGGATAGGACATGGATTCTGATAGATTAAAGAAAAATAATCTATAGGTCATAAAGCCACTAATCTATGCGTACCTCTGCTTCTGGTGTCATTTATTCTATCCCACCTGAGTTTAAGGTTCATATATTCAGATACTGATATCCCTGAATGTGCATTTTGTCACTTGGGTAGCGAGGGAGTGGGGATATCTGATTGCCCTTTTCTTCAAAAATAGGGAGCTAGAGCAGAGTGATCTGTGTCTGCTTACCTGTGATAATGGAATGGGTTGATATTGGCAGGAGCTTGCGGTTTGATGTGCCATCGCTTCCATCAGTGAGGTTCATTGCTAACAAATGACTAAATGGGACTTCAGGGGGAATGCTACAGCCGTCTGCTGTGCTAGTGGTAACAGGGGTGCTGGCGCCATTTCAGGGTCGCTATTTGTATCTGTCTATCAGGTTAGAATACAGTTGTTTCTCTCAGTTTCAGCCTTCTCTATAGAATTTCTGTCAATTGTTTGACTCCATTAAGTGTGGAGAGGACATAAAAGCCTGAATGACCAACCCACCAGGGGCTACAGATAGACCCTTTCTTTGTCCATACTCAGAGCACTGCATTAGGTCTCATTATCCATTTATAATAAGTGACCTTTGCCCCCTGGGTCATTGAAAAATATTCAGTGTGCTTTTCTGACACATAGGGCACCTTTCTCAGCAGACACATGAAACAATGGGACGTCTGGTAGTCTGGAGGCCTAGGACACATTGCAGGTTTTAAAATACACAGCCTTGTACCAAATCACTTTGGCAATTTTTTTTTCTTTGCTCCTGCATGGTTCATAAATGGGCTGAGGAGAGTCTGATGCCTGGAAGATGAGTATAGTGTTCCTTTTCTTTCTTATTAATTAAAAAAAATTTTTTTTGCCATGTTTTTCAGTTTTGTTTTCTAGAAAGCGTTTGCCTTCATCTCTGCTTTCGTATTTTCTGTTGGAGAAATGTAGAGATTTGGATGTAGTGCGTGGATAGGGCCATCATCTTTGGAAAGTGTTTGCCAGATATGCCCAGGTGCTGTGGGGGTCATCTGTGACATGTTAAAAACCTGTCTTCTAGTTCTCTGCTCTCCCCAAACTGGTAGTGGTGAAATCTCCCTGTGAAAAGTTTGGGTGGGGCACCTGGGTGGTTCAGTCAGTTAAGTGTCCTTTGATTTCGGCTCAGGTCATGATCTCAGGGTTGTGAGATTAAGCTCCACATTGGGCTCTGCGCTGGGTGTGGAGCCTGCTTAAGATTCTCTCTCTCCTCCATCTTCCCCTCACCACCCCACGCTCGCTGGCTCGCGCTCTCTCTAAAAAGGGAGGGAGGGAGGAAGGGAGGAAGGGAGGAAGGAAGGAAGGAAGGAAGGAAGGAAGGAAGGAAGGAAAAAGAAAAGTTTGGGAAAAGATTTGACCTTTCTTGGTCATTATAGTCCAGATTTCTTCTGTGATATGAACTTGGACCCCCTACCAGAAAGCCTGGCACATCTGTTTGTTCTATCTCTAGCTCCTGGAGTGTAGATAGACCTGGAAAAAGATGGAGATAGCATAGTGATGAGTGGATGAAATATATTTACAAAGCAAGAAAACTGTCCTGTCCAGAGCTTCACACTGCGTAAAGTGAAGGTCAGCCTTCCAAGAAGCTTGACTACCAGTAACTAACTGTCTGGCCTTAGTACAGTGTCTATGTTAAGTACTGGTAGGAGTATTTGCCTGAAGAATGTTGGGATAGGAGAAAACAAAGGATTGAGAGTACTTCCTTTGCAATCCACACGAAGAAGTTTTTAGAATCGTGGAAAATGTTTATAGAAATATTTTTTAAGTTTAAAATTCATACATTTCACTGGTAAAGCCTTGTTCCTCTCTTAGAAGTGTACTTACGTTGCATTTAGTGTCACATATATTGGTTTGCTGACTTTATTAAAAACATATGAGATACACAGGGATTCAGAGAAACCCAGCTCATTACAAGGAATCAGCAGCCATGCTGTCCAGGGAAACCCAGCTGTCTTTATTCCAGCAAAATAGTTTTCCTGTTAAGTGATGTGCTATAGCATGCTCTCAGATATTGGGACATAGAGGTGTTATCTCCGAAGAATGACCTTTGAGTCCCAGTACAGAGTTTTCTCTCCAAACCAGTTATGGAAAACCACATAGGGTTGACCCTTGAACAGCATGGGTTTGGACTGCGTGGGTCTACTTATATGTGAATTTTTTATAGTATAGTACTGTAAATGTATTTTTTCTTCCTTCTGATTTTCTGAATAATATTTTATTTTTTCTAGCTTATTTTATTGTAAGAATACAGTATATAATACATATAACATACAAAATACATGTTGACTGTTTATTGGTAAGCTTTCTGGTAGGCAATTAGTAGCAAGTTTGGGGGGAATCAAAAGTTATACATGGGTTTTTGACTGGGGGGGCTTTGGCACCCCTAACCCTCGTTTTGCACAAGGGTCAACTGTAGTTGTCAGAACTCTCTCCATGACAAGAATTAATATATTAACTGGATTATAGCACCATTTGACAAATTGCTTACTAAATACATCAAAATTGATTGGACATTCTGTATTTGAATTGACAAATGGCTGCATTAAGAGAAGGAGGGAAATCCATTAATTATAGCTGCTCTCAACCATAGGAAATATAATCACATAAATATGGATTTTGTTAAAACAAAAAACTCTACTTTATGGTAGTGTTACTTATGTGTGTATATACACTTCTTTGCCATTAATGGAAGGACTGCTCTTACCCACTGTCCTTTAACTGATAAAAAAAATAATAATAATTTCTGCTGTATTATAGGTTTCAGGCTGTACTGACTGCAAAATAGTTTTTAGTTATTATTCCAGAAAAGTGGAAAAAACCAGGCAAACTCTGTAGTTGAGCCTTTCTGCTCGGTTCTTCATTTTATCTCTATTTGTCCATCTTATGTGTGCATTCTCATTGATTTAAGTCAAAGCTTTACTTTTGCTTTGATGCTGTATAGGCTTTTTATCATCACTGAATTTCTCCTTTTTAGGAAAAAAATTTTCTCATGATCTGTCTTACTAAAGGTAACCACCCAGTGACCGAGGCATAAAGGAGGTGGGTGAATGCCATAGATTGTCTCTCTACAGTTAGAATCTGTTCTCCTTATTGTTGTCATATGACAGGAGGCTTTTTGCCATGTGATTTTGCGGAACTTGGTAGAGAGACGAGAAACACTGAATTGCCT
This sequence comes from Halichoerus grypus, assembly GCF_964656455.1. Classification (NCBI taxonomy): domain Eukaryota; kingdom Metazoa; phylum Chordata; class Mammalia; order Carnivora; family Phocidae; genus Halichoerus; species Halichoerus grypus. Next base: position 174,746,106 of record NC_135713.1, read on the forward strand.
TCATTGCTTTTATACCATCAGTTTCTTGCCTTTTCTACTATGCTTTCTTTGTATTTTATGACCACATGAAGAACATCAGAATCACTCTTATATGATGTCAAGTCTGGGTCAGAGCTGAGATTTATAAGGAGTATTTTGAAGCTAGTGGTGTTTTTTGTGTGTGTGTTTTTTTTTTCCTCTTGGGCACTTTGCTGCCTTCCAGGCTATATTCCAGGTGCCAGTGGTCCCTCCATGGTTATGTCAATATACTTTTAAATATAAAACCAATTCAGTATTTTCTAAAATGAAGTCTTCTGATTCCTCAGGGATATTACAGAGAATGTAGAGCTGTGGCCCAAAGTACTTTCTTTGTTTCTGTCACTATATGTAAAGTTTCCTTGAATGTCTGTAACTTCCTTGTGTTGTGAACTTCTGGTCAACGTAACTTTTCTCCATTGTTTGATAGCTTTGTATGATATCTCAAATCAGGATACATAGGTGTTTATTAAGATGATAAAAATGATTATATTAAATTAAGGAGACATGGAACACAAATCATGGAGACTCTGAATCAATGATACAGTTGGTATTTGGGGGTAAGCATCTTTCACATGTTTATATGAAAATTTTAATTTAAAATAATGAGCTCACTAGGTCAAGTCATGATGAATTGAGGCAGTTTATACTTCAGGTTAAGAACATGGTCTTTCGAGTTTGCAGTTCTAGATTCCATTTCTTACTAACTGCTAGCTGAGTGATTTTGGGCAAATAACTTAACCTCCCTGGGCTTTTTAGTTTACCTGTCCTTGAAATGGGAAATTGACAATACCTGCTTTACAGGATCATTGTTAGATTAAATAAGGTTATTCATCCAAAAACCTTCACACATTATCTTGGATAGAATAAAAACTCACTAAAGATAGCTGTTAGTTGTAGTTGGTGTTAATAGAAATGGTATCCTTGTTCTCTCTGGATGTCTTTCTTGCCTCTCTCAATTCCAAGTGCTTTATGACTAAGATACTACCAGATGGCACAGTTAAAGATGCTTTGTTGTTAACAAACAACAGTGAAGATGAAACATTTGTGCTCGATCATATCTCTTCTGTTCTTAAATGGTCATCTGGGTAAGTGTGGCTCTGTCCTAACGTGTGCATTTTCAAAGCTATAGAAAGACATTTTACTTAGCAATTCTAATTTGTTGATGCAAATTGAAAATTTCTTTTAGACCTATTTGTTTTGAGTATCTTCATTCCCTTAGTAATTTTATAGGGAGTGAAATTTTTCTTGGTTTTCACTGCATTCTAAAAGACTTTACCCCAGAAGTCCTTTGTGATAGTTGCCTTAAGACTCTGAAACTTTTACTTAAAAATGTAAGACTCTCAACCTTAAGACTTCTAAAATGCCAGAAGAACATTTGATTTTCTGAAAGATTATCATTGGAATCACTGTTCACTATTCCAGTAAACCTTTCATTTTTTTACTTCATGTTCTTTGAGGTTTATAATAAGCATGTATTCATATAATATTAATTAGGTGATTTTCAAAAAACTTTTTTTGGAAAGCCATGAGAAAGATGAAGAAGGAGAAGGGAAGGAGGGAAAAAGGAAGGCAGGAAAAGAAAGAAGGAAGGGAAAGAACAGAGGAATGAGGGACAGACTATTTCATTTTGTCATTGAGAATAGAAATTAAATGTTATCCAGTAAACCACAGCTAAAGGAATTAACATGAATGATTCTCACACATACAATGCTATGTGAAAACAACGTAGTTCTGAACACTTCACACATCTCATACCCTAGCCAAGAATAGAATCAAGATGACTCTGAGTCAGTCTGCAGATCAAGAAATGTCTGCCCAGTTTTTTTTCAAACCTTCACACAGCAGTCTTTAAAAAAATTTAGTTACAGAAATGTTCAAGCATACACAGAAAGACAGTGGCCAGTATAACAAATCTGCCTATTACCTAGCTTCAACACTGTCCCTCTCTTGTCTCTTCTATTCCTTTAAAATCTTTTAAGATTTTATTTTATTTTTTAAAAAATATTTTATTTATTTATTTGAGAGAGAGAGAGATTGTGGACAAGTGGGGGTGGAGAGGGGCAAAAGGAGAGGGAGAAACAGACTCTCCATGGAGCAGGGAGCCTGACACAGAGCTCGATCCCAGCACCCTGGGATCGTGACCTGAGCCGAAGGCAGACACTTAACCAACTGAGCCACCAGGTGCCCCTAAAGATTTTATTTTGAAATAATCTCTACACCAATGTGGGGCTCAAACTCACAACCCCAAGATCAGGAGTCACACACTGTACTGACTGAGCCAGGTTGGTGCCCCCAAATCTTTTTTTTTTTTAATGTGTGGTGGATAAAGTCTTATGAGACCCACTATTGTACCTTTTTACCTACAAATACTTTAGTATGTATCTAATGATAAGGACTTAAAAAAAAAACTTAACTACTACGCCATTACATATTATGGAGTTTACGCCATGGCAATGATTTATGGAGGTAACTCTTTCCAGTAGTTTTACACTGTGGAGAAGTAGAGGGGAGAGCAAGCCTTTGAAACTGTTCTCTTGCAGTTGGAAAGAGAGAAAGCCCTGTGGTGGTTGTGGGCTAGTATTCTTTCTTTGTCTCATTCTTTCTCCTATCTCCTTGGTTCTGTGAATTTTCTGATTTATTTAGAGGTAAAAATTTGAACTTGTAGTTTCTCTATTGCGTGGAACACATCGTTGGATCCTTAATGATTGGAAAGATTTTTATTATATTAAGTATAGGTTGCAAACGTTAATGTCTTCCATGTCTAAAAGCTTTTAACTCTCCATGCCAAGAGAACTTTACCTCTTTTGCTTAGGCAAGAGAAAATCTTTACTTAATTCTTCCTGCTGTATAATGATCTGGACTTATCTAATATGTAACTAGATATTAAATAAGTGAAGCAGGGAAGAAGCTGCATTAATTTTTTACAAAAAAATGATATTTGTTCTCTGATTGCTGTGGCTAGGCTTCTAGTACTATGTTGAATAGCAGTGGTGATAGTGGACATCCCTGCTGTGTTCCTGACCTTAGGGGGAAAGCTCTCAGTTTTTCCCCATTGAGAATGATATTTGCTGTGGGTTTTTCATAGATGGCTTTTATGATATTGAGGTATGTACCCTCTATCCCTATACTCTGAAGAGTTTTAATCAAGAAAGGATGCTGTACTTTGTCAAATGCTTTTTCTGCATCTATTGAGAGGATCATATGGTTCTTGTTCTTTGTTTTATGAATGTATTGTATCACATTGATTGATTTGTGGATGTTGAACCAACTTGCAGCCCAGGAGTAAATCCCACTTGGCCGTGGTGAATAATCCTTTTAATGTACTGTTGGATCCTATTGGCTAGTATTTTGGTGAGAATTTTTGCATCCATGTTCATCAGGGATATTGGTCTGTAATTCTCCTTTTTGATGGGGGTCTTTGGCTGATTTTGGGATCAAGGTAATGCTGGCCTCATAAAATGAGTTTGGAAGTTTTCCTTCCATTTCTATTTTTTGGAACAGTTTCAGAAGAATAGGTATTAATTCTTCTTTGAATGTTTGGTAGAATTCCCTTCGGAAGACATTTGGCCCTGGGCTCTTGTTTTTTGGGAGATTTTTGATGACTGCTTCAATTTCCTTACTGGTTATAGGTCTGTTCAGGTTTTCTATTTCTTCCTGGTTCAGTTTTGGTAGTTGATACACCTCTAGGAATGCATTCATTTCTTCTAGATTATCTAACTTGCTGGCATATAGTTGCTCATAATATGTTCTTATAATTGTATTTCTTTGGTGTTGGTTGTGATTTCTCCTCTTTCATTCATGATTTTATTTATTTGGGTCCTTTCTCTTTTCTTTTGGATAAGTCTGGCCAGGGGTTTATCAATCTTGTTAATTCTTTCAAAGAACCAGCTCCTAGTTTCGTTGATCTGTTGTACTGTTCTTTTAGTTTCTATTTCATTGATTTCTGCTCTGATCTTTATTATTTCTCTTCTCCTTCTGGGTTTAGGCTTTATTTGCTGTTCTTTCTCCAGCTCCTTTAGGTGTAGGTTTAGGTTGTGTATTTGAGAGCTTTCTTGTTTCTTGAGAAAGGCTTGTCTTGCTATATAGTTTCCTCTTAGGACTGCCTTTGCTGCATCCCAAAGATTTTGAACAGTTGTGTTTTCATTTTCATTTGTTTCCATGAATTTTAATTCTTCTTTAATTTTCTGGTTGACCCATTCATTCTTTAGTAGGATGCTCTTTAGCCTCCATGTATTTGAGTCCTTGCCAACTTTCCTCTTGTGATTGAGTTCTAGTTTCAAAGCACTGTAGTCCAAAAATATGCAGGGAATGATCCCAATCTTTTGGTACCGGTTGAAACCTGATTTGTGACCTAGGATGTGATCTATTCTGGAGAATGTTCCATGGGCACTAGAGAAGAATGTGTATTCTGTTGCTTTGGGTTGGAATGTTCTGAATATATCTGTGAAGTCCATTTGGTCCAGTGTGTCATTTAAAGTCTTTATTTCCTTGTTGATCTTTTGCTTAGATGATCTGTCCATTTCAGTGAGGGGGGGGGGGTGTTAAAGTCCCCTACTATTATTGTATTATTGTCAATGTGTTTCTTTGCTTTTGTTGTTAATTGGCTTATACAATTGGCTGCTCCCATGTTAGGGGCATAGATATTTACAATTGTTAGATCTTCTTGTTGGATAGACCCTTTAAGTATGATATAGTGTCCTTCCTCATCTCTTATTATAGTCTTTGGTTTAAAATCTAATTTGTCTGATATAAGGATTGCCACCCCAGCTTTCTTATGGTGTCCATTAGCATGGTAAATGGTTTTCCACCCCCTCTCTTTCAATCTGGAGGTGTCTTTGGGTCTAAAATGAGTCTCTTGCAGACAGCATATACAACAAAAGTAAATAAAAGGCATCCGAATCGCCAAAGAAAAAGTCAAACTCTCACTCTTTGCAGATGATATGATACTTTATGTGGAAAACCCAAAAGACTCCACCCCAAAACTGCTAGAACTCATACAGGAGTTCAGTAAAGTGGCAGGATATGAAATCAATGCACAGAAATCAGTGGCATTCCTATACACCAACAACAAGACAGAAGAAAGAGAAATTAAGGAGTCGATCCCATTTACAATTGCACCCAAAACCATAAGATACCTAGGAATAAACCTAACCAAAGAGGCAAAGAATCTGTACTCCGAAAACTATAAAATACTCATGAAAGAAATTGAGGAAGACACAAAGAAATGGAAAAACGTTCTATGCTCATGGATTGGAAGAACAAATATCGTGATGATGTCAATGCTACCTAGAGCAATGTACACATTTAATGCAATTCCTATCAAAATACCATCAACTTTTTTCAAAGAAATGGAACAAATAATCCTAAAATTTATATGGAACCAGAAAAGACCCCGAATAGCCAGAGGAATGTTGAAAAAGAAAAGCAAAGCCGGTGGCATCACAATTCTGGACTTCAAGCTCTATTACAAAGCTGTCATCATCAAGACAGTATGTTACTGGCACAAAAACTAATACATAGATCAATGGAACAGAATAGAGAGCCCAGAAATGGACCCTCAGCTCTATGGTCAACCAATCTTCAACAAAGCGGGAAAGCATGTCCAATGGAAAAAAGACAGTCTCTTCAACAAATGGTGTTGGGAAAATTGGACAGCCACATGCAGAAGAATGAAACTGGACCATTTCCTTACACCACACACAAAAGTAGACTCAAAATGGTTGAAAGACCTAAATGTGAGACAGGGGTCCATCAAAATCCTAGAGGAGAACACAGGCAGCAATCTCTTCGACCTCAGCCACAGCAACTTCTTCCTAGAAACATCGCCAAAGGCAAGGGAAGCAACGGCAAAAAATGAACTATTGGGACTTCATCAAGATAAAAAGCTTTTGCACCGCAAAAGAAACAGTCAACAAAACCAAAAGACAACCGACAGAATGGGAGAAGATATTTGCAAATGACATATCAGATAAAGGGCTAGTATCCAAAATCTATAAAGAACTCATCAAACTCCACACCCAAAGAACAAATAATCCAATCAAGAAATGGGCAGAAGACATGAACAGACATTTTTCCAAAGAAGACATCCAAATGGCCAACAGACACATGAAAAAGTGCTCAACATCGCTCGGCATCAGGGAAATCCAAATCAAAACCTCAATGAGATACCACCTCACACCAATCAGAATGGCTAAAATTAACAAGTCAGGAAATGACAGATGTTGGCGGGGATGCGGAGAAAGGGGAACCCTCCTACACTGTTGGTGGGAATGCCAGCTGGTGCAGCCATTCTGGAAGACAGTATGGAGGTTCCTCAAAAAGTTGAAAATAGAGCCACCGTATGACCCAGCAATTGCACTACTGGGTATTTACCCCAAAGATACAAATGTAGTGATCCGAAGGGGTACGTGCATCCCGATGTTTATAGCAGCAATGTCCACAATAGCCAAACTATGGAAAGAGCCAAGATGTCCATCAACAGATGAATGGATAAAGAAGATGTGGTATATATATATACAATGGAATATTATGCAGCCATCAAAAAACCCAAAATCTTGCCATTTGCAACGACGTGGATGGAACTAGAGGGTATTATGCTAAGTGAAATAAGTCAATCAGTGAAAGACATGTATCATATGATCTCAGTGATATGAGGAATTCTTAATCTCAGGAAACAAACTGAGGGTTGCTGGAGTGATGGGGGGTGGGAGGGATGGGGTGACTAGGTGATAGACATTGGGGAGGTTATGTGCTATGGTGAGTGCTGTGAATTGTGTAAGACTGTTGAATCACAGACCTGTACCTCTGAAACAAATAATACATTATATGTTAAAGAAAAGAAGAAGATAGTAGGAAGGGAAAAATGAAGGGGGGAGAATTGGAGTGGGAGACGAACCATGAGAGACTATGGACTCTGGGAAACAAACTGAGGGTTCTAGAGGGGAGGGGTTTGGGGGGATGGGTTAGCCTGGTGATGGATATTAAAGAGGGCTCTTATTGAATGGAGCACTGGGTGTTATATGCAAACAATGAATCATGGAACACTACATCAAAAACTAATGATGTAATGTATGGTGATTAACATAACATAAAAAAATTTAAAAAATGGTATTTGCATGTTTACATTTACAAACAACTGCCTCCCCTTTATTTTTGTTTGTTGTACTTTATTGTGGAGGCTGGACTAACTACATTAGAGTGTTTGCTCTTCAACTGTGTCATTAAAGATGGGACCAAGAACAGTAAGTTTACAATAACTGGCCTATTGCCTACTTGTACAAATTGGTACATTGATAACTGAACACAGTTTAATGACCAAAAACCGTGATTTTTTTTTTTTTACCTTCAAGACATCAATTCACAAAACTTTCTGCATATCGTCTACTCTTAGTCTCTTTGTAAAAGGTATTATATTTTATAGTGTTCCTTGAATTTAGAATGGGGAATTGATTATTCTTGAAAGAAATGCATCTAACATAGAGGGTTATCTGTAAGAATACATTTGCCACTATTGAAGGATTACAGCTCATAATTCTACATAGAATTAGCACTAGGAGACCTGGCTTCCAGCAAATAATCATTTCCATCAACAGAAACACATACTACCATGTGTCCTTGAGCAGTTGCTAAAAGCTGTTCCTATATTTGCTATGTGTGTGTATAAATAGAGATAATGATAAATGGCTATATGTGGAATGAGTGGGAGAATGAGTGTATATAAGCACTTCCACAACCCCCCCTTAACGAAAGCATCACTGAACCTAAGAAAATAGGGGGGAAAATACATGACTCATTATGCAATAAGCTCAACTTTCATTTCATACATTGGTTTCCATCATTCATTGATACGCATCTGATTTCTTGGTTTTCCTTTCTTGACTTCCTGGATTGACTACACTAACCATATCAATTGGAGTGTGCTTATTCCATGACTTTTTATAAATACAAATTTTAAATAGGACATGGAAATACAATTTTAAAGGTATCAAGGAATATTTACTGAAAAATAAGCTGTTCCTGTCCCCAGACATCCTCATCTCCTCCTAGGAGGCAACTGCTCTAAGTGATGCCTTGTATTCTACACTTCTGTAAAGGTGAGCTTTGGTAAGAATGGTTTTGTTTTATTTAGACTTATATGTCTGGCTAGATTCTACAATCTGTAGTAAGAAAAAGTTGCTATCCATAAACTACAGGCAAGGTATTATGTAGTCATAATATGATCTTTTAAAATCCTGAGGGTGGACTTTTTAAGCTGTCCAGCTGTTGTTTTAATGTATATATAATGTAGTTTTATTAAGAATTGAGTTGCCAGGGCGCCTGGGTGGCTCAGTCGTTAAGCGTCTGCCTTCGGCTCAGGTCATGATCCCGGGGTCCTGGGATCGAGCCCCACATTGGGCTCCCTGCTCAGCAGGAAGCCTGCTTCTCCCTCTCCCACTCCCCCTGCTTGTGTTCCCTCTCTCGCTGTGTCTCTCTCTGTCACATGAATAAACAAAATCTTAAAAAAAAAAAAAAAAAAAAGAATTGAGTTGCCATAATACACATCAAATAGGCACTGTGTTCATCCTTCCAGGTAAATAAACTCCACCTTGAGGTTAATTGCAAATGTTTTAAAGGGATTGTTGCAGTCTCTTTAGTTCTCAGAAGTATACTGGGACAGTGTGAAATTTTTAGTGGAATAACTGATCTTGCTGATAGCATGAAGCCAGCATGTTTTATTCTTTCTCTTCATTCTATGGTATTTATGGTGATGTTGAGCAAAACTAAATTGTGAACCCTTCCAGACTACCTGCAGGTATAACTTGTCCAGATGCTACTTGTCAAATGACCATTATGGCACCAGAATAACAAATGAAAGCTCCTTAGTTTATGTCTTCTGTGGGGATATTATATGATACCGTGGGGGTAGGGAAAAGGAGACGGAGCAGGGTGGGGAAGAGATGTACCCAGTGTTGTCAGTTATTCAGTGAAATCAATTATCTCATAGGCAATGAGGATATGTCATTTTTCTAATTATATATTGCCTGTGACTGTTCTTCTGGGAATGTGGAATAAAAGGAAAGTGAAACCAGAGATGTACAATGACTGACTGTTAGAAAACTTTAATAATTAATTAGAGAACATCTATGGTACTGCAGGGTCAGGGTGCAAGGAAAATCATCGATCCGTTTAGTACATAACGTAGGTAAAGTTGTTCCCTTTGATGTATTGTAACACTTCAACTGTTGTTGCTCTGGCACAAGAGTTCGGCTCCTAATAAACAGAATAGCCAGTAATATATTGTGCCGCTGCTGTCTTAACCCCTCTGTGTATGAAATTCAGTGAATCACTTTACATTTAATGGAAACATTTGTAAATCAGAGAAAAACTTCCTTCTAGACTTCAGTAGAAATAGAGTTGCTTCCTTAATAAGAATAAGAATGCTTCCCATTTCTCAATGTATTTAGGTGTGTTGTTTTTGACGTGAGAGCCTTCTCCCTTTATAAAAACAATTATCTTTTAAAAGGCCAGGGTTTAATTTTTGCCAGTTCGATAGTAGGAAAGCCTGACTTGTTTAAATTTGCAAGTCTCTGATTACTAGTATTCACATGTGCTTGTTGGCTGTTGTATTACCTCTTTTGTGAATTGGTTGTTCATTGGGAGATGCCGTCGACCGCTTTGCTTTTAGATTGTCTTTTGAGCCTTATGTAAGGTTTTAAAAGGCAAGTTTTGGTTTCTGTGCTCGGAAACTGCATTCCCAACCAGCGTTTCTTCCTCAGGTCCCGAGTGCTTTCTGATCAGAAACAGTTTGGTAAAGAGCCCTCTCTTACTGTATGGCTGCTATATAAATGCTGTTTTTAATAAGTACCAAAAATGTATTGAAATTGTCCTTGGATGAGAGTTTATCATTGTTGGCCTTTGGGTGAACTTTGAGCCTGAGCTGTTTCATTCAAGGCAACATGATGTCATTTAACTCACAAATTTCTCTTTTGCTATAAAAAGGAATGTTGTTACCCTAAGTAACGAAAAGGACCGATTAATGCCGGCACAACATCATTCACTTCTCAGGTCTCCACTGAAGACTTCAGCATGGCGAAGGTTTTATTGTTTGCGGAGGGTTGGTGGGGTTACGGTAGGGAGTAGGAAACAAGCTGCATTTGGTCTTGAATCTGCGAAGAATATTTTGCCTCACTGCCCACACGGCCTCCAGTCTGACCCAGCTCGCACTCCCTCCTCCAAATGAAAACCTTTGGATCCACCTTCATTTCTTTCTATTAAAAGACTCCCTAAGTCTCTTTCTAGATTTATATGTTCAGCTTATGAACATCTTGTAGGTTTTTCAACAGGAGCTAAAGCAGAGGGTTGTATCTCACATAAAAAACTAGATACCAGTTGGACTAGCATTTTGCCCTTTATTTGAGAAGCAGATTTCCCTGATTCCAATAGCCTTGAGGTTCATTTCAAGGAGAAGAGCTATTTACCATCCCCTAGAGCTGGGAGTGTGGAGTTCACTGGCAACAGAACCTGTAGTTGATTAGCTATGTCTTCCAAAGCTTCCAGAGCTCCGTGTAAGAGAATTTATTACTGGGAGTTCAAGAAATGCAGGGAAGAGTAGAACAAGAACAGAACCAAATGGATTTTTCTTTCATTGGCTTCACATTTAAGTGCTGCTCATTGTTCAGTATTATGCTTTGTGTTAGTTTATGTAAAAAGGATGCTTATAACGTGTAAGTGGTTTATCTGTTTATTTCGATATGCATTGTCAAATCTTTTTTTCTTTCATTGCTTTAAAAGCAGATGGTGCTGGGAGCAAATAATTATTCCATTTATTCTTTCATCTTAACAGAATACCTAGACGCTGTGCACTGTGTTGTAAACTCCACAGTTAAGAGATCTGGCTTTTTTCTGAATATCTAAACCATGCCCAATATGCTAAGAAAAATAATTACCTGCCCTAATATACTCAATATATTAATGGTAAAAACTTATTTTCTAACTGGAAGACTAGATATTTTGCCCCTGAACCTAGGTTACTGAGATCTAGTTATTACTTTTTGGATATTTTATTTTATTTTATTTTATTTTATTTTATTTTTTTAAAGATTTTATTTATTTATCTGAGAGAGAGAATGGGAGACAGAGAGCATGAGAGGGGAAGGGTCAGAGGGAGAAGCAGACCCCCCGCTGAGCAGGGAGCCCGACGTGGGACTCGATCCCGGGACTCCAGAATCATGACCTGAGCCGAAGGCAGTTGCTCAACCAACTGAGCCACCCAGGCGCCCCACTTTTTGGATATTTTAGAAAGAATTTGGTTCCCTGGAATTGAGGATATACTGTTCTTGTTTGGGGGAAACATTCTGAAATGTCAAGAGGTTTAAATTTCTCTAGGACTGGTAATAACTCATTTTTGGAACCTTGATTTAATCTTACATATCCTAACCTACAAGTCATAGTCTATATTCATTCTATTAACCAGTGTTAAAAAGAAGACTTTAGAGTGTCTTTAGATGTCTATTAATACAATGTTTATAACTCTTGGGGTGCCTGGGCGGCTCAGTGGGTTAAATGTCTGACTTCAGCTCAGGTCATGACCTCAGGATCCTGGGATGGAGCCCCACATCGGGGCTCTGCTTGGCAGGGAGTTGGCTTCTCCCTCTGCCCCTCCCCCCTGTTTGTGCACGCGCGCTCTCTCTCTCTCTCTCTCTCTCTCTCGCTCGCTCTCAAATAAATTTGTTTATTTATTTGAGAGCGAGCGAGAGAACATGAGCAGAGGGAGTGGCAGGCAGAGGGAGAAGCAGGCTCCCCACTGAGCGGGGAGCCTGGTGCGGGGCTCGATCCTAGGACCTTGGGATCATGATCCAAGCTGAAGGCAGACGCCTACCTGACTGAGCTACCCAGGTACCCCAAATAAATAAAATCTAAAAAAAAAAAATACAATGTTTATAACTCTTTAATTTAGCAGTTATTATTTGAGTAGCTTAATACTTTGTAGCTTAGTTTAACAGCATCTAAATTAATACTTTTAACTTTCTCTAACTCAGAAATACCATATTTTATATGGGTAATTTGTAAAAATTCTATACTGATTGATCCTTACATTATAGTGCAGAAGACATCTAAAATTTCAAAATTTGCACAGAACTTGTGCAAACCATTTACATATCTGAGAAGTTATATTATATTGACTTTTTCCACTTTATAATATTGAGAATTTTGTTATGTGGGATTCAGACTTAGGGTCATTATCAAGGTAGCATTTCATCTTTCTGTTCATAATTTTACTCATATTGTTCTACTGACCTGGAAGTTTTTGGGGTTTAGATTAACAGGACTAATTTGCAAAGGTCGGCACTGAAACAGATTTGTTTTTGTTTGCTTTGCACATAAACACATATTAAAATATATAAATATATACATAGAAACACACATTTGTATACATAGACACACCCATATATCACTGTAAGACAGCAAAATACACTTCGTGATTTTTTTTTAGCATTTATTTACTCACTAGAAGCATGATCTGCTTTCCAGAGAACACAGTATAAACAGTCTGGCTCACAGTTACCTCATAATGATCTGCTCATCCTGCCCTTGCTTGTTGATCTATACTTACCACATGCCTGTGTGTAGAAGCAGTACTTTTGAAGTTGTATTCTCTAAAGTAAATTGGCAGTGTAGCCTTTCTAGTTAGATGGATAGGTTTGTTTTAAATTACTGCTCCTAAGGTAGGGAAGGAACATGGCAGAGATTTTTATTACAGAATTCCATATTCTTTTCCTGTCTCAAGTTTATTAATGATCTAAGAATAGTTGGTACATGTAAAAGATACTAAACATTTTTCTTTATATAGAAAGATGTCTATGTTGGTCCATTAAACTCAGGCTTATGAGACATGGAACTTAATTTTTTTCTATAAACAAATTCTCTTATGTAATTCTCTTTTGTGCCTTCTTTCTAACAAGTGTGGAAAAATTAATCTCAATCAGTGGTACCTCCTCCAAAATTGCTTCTAAATTCTATAGGACTTTCAGAGTGCAAAGATAAGAGATGGGAGCGTTGGAGACATTTTATCCTTATTGTCACCACTGGGATGTCCCAGTTCCCTACCTGATCACTGGTTACTGGTTCCGCTAGGTCTCTGCAGCATCCATCCTTGTTTCTACTTCAAAGCCTTTTCAAAGCCTGTCAGTTCTCTGGATCTCGTCCATGTTCCTCTTGTACACATATGAAATACTATTCTCAGCTAATCCACAGGAAACTTGGAGAGGTTATCACAGACTTGACTGTGTAAACAAACTGTGTGCACACCTCTTCTTCTCTTGAACCTTGTGGGATCTCTTGCTACTTCCTTGAGCTCTACCCAAGAATGAAGATAGGATTTTTCACAGATGTTTTATCCCTAAACCTCCTGGGATTCAGTCATTTTTCCCCTTCCTTAAGGACTCTCTTTTTACCCCTTTCTGCTGATGGCACTCTTGCTTTAATCTCAATCCTTCCTAATAATTGGCTGGTTAGAGAGTATGGAAGCCTTGCTCTTAATTATCATACTTTCAGGTTTTTTTCCTTATGCCAGGGTCAAGGTTTTGAATTCTTTTTTCATTGTGACTTGGTATGTCATTGCTTCCTTAACATAGTGAACATGGAATGTACTTCCCACCTGGATTGGGGAAAATTTTTAAACACAAAGTAAGGGAGAGGGAAGGATATTTATTTGATGTTGAAAATGTTATCCCATCCGACTTGTGTTTTATATTGTGAATCTTCTGGATGCTTCAAAGCTATTGGAAAACTATTTTTTAGTGAACATAAGGTGTGGAACTCTTAAAATCTCTATTTAGGAATTCAGGATTCAGATTTAATGTTTCATAGGTATGTATTTGGTATTTTTATCACTTTCTTTGGAAAGTAGGGGGACGGTTGGGAGGAGGGGAATTTTTTTTCTTTTTCTTCTTCTTTTTTGAACTTTTTACTATGGGAAATGCCAAACATACACAAAATTAGAAAACAATAGTATAATAACTCTCCATGTACCTATCATCCAGCTTCAACAACGATCAACTCATGACTAATCTTGTTTCATCTACAATCCTACTCCTTACCCCTTCCCTGACACTGTATTCTTTTTAAGTTTATGCCATTTTGATAATGGATAAATAAATGTCCAACTATTCTGATCTCCTCGCTTAGTCCAGAATCCAAAATTCCATTCACTTAATACCTAATAGAGTGCTCATGCTGTGACATCCCAACCTGGGGTCAGCATATATAGAATGCAACATAAACTCTTTGAAAAGTTCTCATTAAATGGTAGTTAGTTATACAAGGATGTAATTTCTCACTTCTCTTTACAACTTTCTAATATCTTTTCATCACATTACCCTAGCTTTATTGGGGGAAAAAAGCCCTAAGCCATCTGCTGGTCCTCCCTCCCCACCCCCTTTGTTTTACTGAACTCATCTTCCACTTTCAACCTGCCTCACCACACCCAACTATGTCAGCCTCCTAATAATTACCAAAACATTTTCTTTTTGCTCCCACTTCAAAATCTTTGTACTTGAGATTCTCTTTGTAACGCTTTCCCCTCACGTATCTGCATAGCCTATTCATTCACCTCCTTAAAATCTTCTCCACCCTCAATTCCTTTCCAAAGTATGTCCTAACCTTTAGATATTTGTCCTTAGTCACTTTCTTGACTACTATTTATGGAGGTTTTGAAGGATCCACTTGTTCTGTTTTGTCTTAAGAACTTAATACAGGGGCATCTGGGTGGCTCAGTCGGTTTAAGCATCCGATTCTTGATTTCAGCTCAGGTCATGATCTCAGGGTTGTGAGATTGAGCCCCACGTTGGGCTCAATGCTCAGTGGGTGTCTGCTTGAGATTCTCTCCTCCCTCTGCCCCTTTCCCCTGCTCTCTCTCTCTCTAAAAGAAATAAATAAATCTTTTAAAAAAAGAATTCAATATAAAATTTATTTATTGAAAAGATAACAAATGGCTTAGGAACAACTCAGCCTTCTGCAAACATAAATTTACTTAACAGTTTTGCAATATACACCAAAATTATTCCCAAGAGGATGCTTAAATATTAATGAGATAATTATTATGATACTCTTTTCTTCATGATAATCATTCAGAATCATAAGAAATTACATGTTTTCCTTCGGTGATCACTGGTGTTTTGTGCCAAATGCCAGCATGCCTGTCAAAGTAGAACTATGATTTTGAAAAAATAGTGGCTAATCATTTTCACCACTGCAAATCTTAACACTTTAATACCGTTTACCCCCTTCTGAATGGTAATTGATGGCTTAGGTACCACTTCTCCTCCGCCAGCAGTTAAGTTAGGTTTTTTTTGAGCACGCATCCTTTAAAATCTTGCCCTAGGTTCTTCGCCTCTGTCTACTTGATTTGAATCGGTTTCACTCAGATTTAGTTCTTCGGAATACCTTGTCTGGCAATATTCTCAGTCACAGCTCGGGAAGGAACTATACACCTGTATAACTCCTAATCAGCATTAGGAGATTTAAATATGTTCATATCCTTTTATTTCATTTTTGGGAATGTAGCCTAACAAATGTAGCACATGTAGATGCATACAGACAAATCTCTGGGTGATGGAAATTATGAGAGGATTTTCTGTTTCTCATTCTTTTGTATTCTTTTTTTAATACTCACATACTTCCTCCTTTTTTTTGCCTTTTTTTTCTACTTCCCCCAGTACTTCACTGCTTTATTTCTCTTGGTATTAAAATCACAGATAGAGGCAGAGAGTATATGAGAAATCATTGTGTCTTCTGCTCAGTTTTGCTGTGAACTTAAAAGTATTCCAAATATTTGGGGCGCCTGGGTGGCTCAGTCAGTTAAGCGTCTGCCTTTGGCTCAGATCATGATCCCAGGGTCCTGGGATCAAGCCCTGTGTCAGGCTCTGTGCTCAGTGGGGAGTCTGCTTCTCCCTCTCCCTCTGTGTTCTCTCTCTTACTCTCTCTCAAATAAAGTCTTAAAGAAAAAGTATTCCAAAAAATAAAGTCTATTTTATAATAAAAATAAGCAAATAAATACTATGGGACTTTAAAAAGAAGAGGCTAAGTTTTTATTGGGATAATATTTGGTTTATAGTAGGAACTCAATAGACGTTTGTTGAATAATTTTATTGCTTTGACTAAGCAAAGGTTCTTCCTTGTATAAGAAAATAGGCTCTTGTATTTTTTTTCTTTGTGTTTTAAGACTATATTCTACCGCTTAAGAATTGGGGAAACTACTGAAGTATCCAAGAAAATGAAATATTTCTTTGGATAAATGAAATGTTTCAGAAACTAGAAGTGTTTTACGTTAAAAATGCATATTTATGCCTTTTAATTGATGTGAAACTACTAAATAGACTCTCAAAGAATCTTGACGTTTGTTTTAATAAAAATTCCTCCCCAAATTATAGGAACTGCGTCAAATTAATTTCTTTGTTAATTGGAGATGATTGACATGTCCTGAATCCCGAGCATGTGTCATGGAATTGCCACTGCTCCTTACTGTACTCGTGCTGCTAAAGGTGCAGCTGGTTGTTTATTTCTTTTACACTGATATCTGTCATGACGAAATTCCTGTAGATACTTTTTAAAGTGTACTCTTAATTGGAGATCTTTCTTACTCCTAAGAAATTCAGCCTTTCGGGGCGCCTGGGTGGCTCAGTCGTTGAGCGTCTGCCTTCGGCTCAGGTCATGATCTCAGGGTCCTGGGATCAAGCCCCGCATTGGGCTCTCTGCTCGGTGGGGAGCCTGCTTCTCCTTCTCCCACTCCCCTTGCTTGTGTTCCCTCTACCACTGTGTCTCTCTCTGTCAAATAAATAAAATCTTTAAAAAAAAAAAAAATTCAGCCTTTCTTGTTCCTTAATTATTTGAATCGCCTTTGTGCATTAAACATCATATTTTATGTTAAAATTCAACACAGTGTCCAGGATGGTTGCAACCACGTGAATTTTTCCACAGCATGGGTTAAAGTTGTTTAAATATGTTTTCTTTCTCCTACAGTGGCTCCCCCTGGAAGTCCGGGGCCCATTACTCGGCATGGGTCCTATGACAGTTTAGCTTCTGACCACAGTGGACAGGAAGATGAAGAATGGCTTTCTCAGGTAAAACTCTAAAATGTTTGGCCTATTAAAGTGAAAGAAAACAGAAATCCATTGTCTGTGTTTATTCTTCAATTCTAAAAACTTAAAAATTATTTTCCTTAGAAGAAAATGGGCAGAATTGGGAACTCTTTGTGGGATCACCAAGAATTAATCAGTTGTCTTGCCATATGAAGAATTTCTTATAAATACTGCTGCAAGGATACATATACATATATTTTATATGTATTGTACACGTGTGTGTGTGTGTGTGTGTGTGTGTGTGTGTGTACATTAGCTTTCATACAGAGGGCATAAAATATGCATAGCTTTCAAACAATCCATGTATATCCCTTAGAACCTTTGGGTTTTAGATGGACTGTTTGGATTAAAATGAGAATTGGCCTTGTTGAAACCATGAAGCCTTTCAACAATATGTGGGCTATGTTTTGTGGAGCCAACATTTTCTGAAGATTGGGCCCATACTTGGATTAGAAGAGGTCAGCCTTCTACTCTGCACACGTCCTGATTGTGCCCAGCTGGGTTCCTTTCCTCGGCTCCCGTCCTGCTGCCTCCCGTGGTCCCTCAGCCAGGCCTGTGACAGCTCCAGCTGACCCTTCCTCCCCTTGCCAGGTGAGGCTGTCTTCATCGCAAGGGCTTTGAAATAAAAGATACTTGGGCACATTTCAAAATGATGAGATTACGAATGACTTCATTACAAATGCTGTTATGTCTGCCTCAAGTCTGACATCACTTGGTGAAGTTAATGACCTGTCTCAGATTACCAATCCAAGCGGCTTTCATCAGACAGGTGCCTCCGTGGAGGTTCGTGCAGTTTCCCTGCTTTCTCGGGGAGGGTAGCCTGACAAACTAAAGGGAATCTGGAAGCCGGAGCATCAAATTGTGTGTAGGTGACATACGTTTCATTACACCTAAAGCACTCACGGGAAGCTCCTTGAAGGAGGGTCCATGCTTCGATTCCTGGTCTGTGGAGGTGCCTCCTTTCTTGAGGATACCATGGTAAAGTAAAGAGAAAAAAAAAATGCTGGCAAAGAAACCACTGTCCTTCACTTCAACTTTTCAGTTAGAAGAAGGGGTAATGTGTGCTGTCAGTGTGAAAGTATAGACAATATGTTTGTACTGCACACACTAGGAGAGTGAATAGGAACATCTGGTCATTGCCTCAGTGAAACTGTATTGGCATCTGTTTACCTCTCGGCTCTGTGACACGGATGGTTCTGAGCTTAAAATACACAGAATGCTTTATCTGTGGCCTAATTTACATTGCAGGATACAGCTACTTGAATCAGAAATCGCTGTCCTAAATCTGAGTATTTTTTGCCCTGTGATTAGTGGGAATGCGAATGTTGTTCCAAGACCATGATGCTTTTGCCCTTTAGGACTTGCCAAACACAGAGCTGCACTCTGCGAACCTTTTCAGTTGTGTTTTGTTAAGAATTAATCACCGCAATCAGAGAAATGTGATTAAATATGAAAGAACTCAGGGCAAAACTAAGGCACATGGGAAGTCAGTTCCGTAAAGTGTATATGCAGACGTGGATGCAGCAGTTAAAGACTTCGAGAGGTAGTCTTTCACCAAACGTTTGCATATTTAGTCTCCTCATCAAGTTGCTCATGTATAAAATCATATGATATGTTTATCTTCAGGTTTCATTCTGTATCCTCTACTCTCTGCTCTGTCTTTAAAGTCTTTAATATTGGCACCATTCCCTATCCCCTCTATAGAGCATGAAATTCATAAACCTTTTAGTATTACTGTTTTGCAGCACTTAAAATACCTGTGTCAATGTTCATGGTAGTGGAGGAAACGTCCTAATTAAATAATGGTGTTTTGAAGACAAATCTAGTCTGAGAGAAAGTATATAATACTCTCTTCATTTAAAAGTTGACTTGGGGGGATTTTGAGGGTAGCATAGTAAATATTATGGAATATTTACTGGAAAGAAACTGGCTTTGGGTGTTGAAAATTATTTCAGACCTTTTCTTTTCCTTGGATAGTTTAAGAACAACTTCAAGTTTGTCATGAGCTTGATCCTCCGTGAAGGAATTA
The DNA here is from genome assembly GCF_964656455.1 of Halichoerus grypus. NCBI lineage: Eukaryota > Metazoa > Chordata > Mammalia > Carnivora > Phocidae > Halichoerus > Halichoerus grypus. The sequence goes on from NC_135713.1 coordinate 174,765,270, forward strand.
CTTTTAATCTGTGGATTGATAGGTGTAGTATTCAGTGCATGCCCACAAAGTGGTAAGTACTGTCTAGAATGAAAAAACGTAGTCCCTAGGGAGTTGATGCTAGTTATATGAGGCAGGCAACTGGTCCTTTTACTCTTTGACTTTCATGTTGTATATGTGTGGACTGTGTGTATGTGTGTGCATGTGCATGCTCACACCCATATAAATACATACACACACACACACAATGAATTTTTTGTTTATTTTGGTAAAAATCAGTGGAGGGATGTAGAGAATGTCTATCTAGGCTGTGACTCTCATTGCCTTTTGATTGTGGATGCCCCGTACCTCTCCTACTTGGTTAAGATGGGCTTGGAGGGTGTTCGGAGACAGGATGGGGGGGATCACGAAAGGCTCTTCAAAGGAGGTCATAAGACATTTAAATCATGATTCGTAATCTGTTCCAGGTAGAAATTGTAACACACACTGGACCCCACAGACGTCTGTGGATGGGTCCCCAGTTCCAGTTCAAAACCATCCATCCCTCAGGCCAAACCACAGTCATATCATCCAGTTCATCTGTGTTGCAGTCTCACGGTCCAAGTGATACTCCACAGCCCCTTTTGGATTTTGATACAGATGATCTTGATCTCAACAGTCTCAGGTAAGAAATAAGAACTAGGGAGTGATTTGACTAGATTAATATATGCATTTTTAATGAGCATCTTAGCTAATATTGACATTTTCCCTTTTGGCACAGTTTTATGGTGCAAAATACATCCACTGTAGCTTGTGATTCATTATTACTGCTGGGGGTCTTATGTGGGATCTCCTTACATTCAATAAATATTTGTGTTTCAGATTGTATTTCCCCAAATCTAATATTCAGTGCATTTTTAAAAAAAAATCTCATTTTATGCTGCTTTCCTCATATTTATAACTGCTTAAAGTCTGAGGGTGCCCTCCTTTCCTGATCTTACTGACACTTCATCTTTCGACTAACCTTCGTCTAGATCCTGCTTATTCCTTCTTTTAGGCTTTAAAAAGTTTTTGGATGAGAAAGAATTGATATAAATTCACTTATAGTTTATCATATATATATAATCATCATATATATTCTCTGACCCTCACTTGTAAGAATCATAGTACAAGGTTTACAGAATATGCTTTTTATTATTAAAGATTTTTTTCTAATGCAGCTGAGAACTTTTTGACTTTTGTAGTCTCAGGTTTGCTTACCAGTTTAATTTGTTACATCCAGCCCTGACACATTCTGGTATAACAATGAAAGGCTGAGTCTAATGCAGTGTAATCTCCCTTTTTTTTTTTTTTTTTAAAGATTTTATTTATTTGACAGAGAGACAGTGAGAGAGGGAACACAAGCAGGGGCAGAGACAGAGGGAGAAGCAGGCTTCCCGCCGAGCAGGGAGCCTGACGTGGGGCTCGATCCCAGGACCCTGGGACCATGACCTGAGCTGAAGGCAGACGCTTAACAACTGAGCCACCCAGGCGCCCCTGTAATCTCCCTTTCCTTGTCTTCTCTTATAAAAAATTCTGTAATGTATCTTACTTGAATCTAAAATAGACCTTTTTCTTACATCTCTTTAAAAATTATGGAAAAATGTGTCCCAATTATATATTGGAAATATATTTTTATATATCTTTTTGTCAGTATCTGTTTGTCTAACAATGCAAAAGCTGTTGCAGAGGTAGATTAGGCCTAGATGTTTCTTCCTTAAGAGTAATTCATGGGGTGCCTGGCTGGCTCAGTTGGTAGAGCATGGGACTCCTGATCTCGGGGTCGTGAGTTCAACTGCACAGAGGGTGTAGAGCTTGCTTTAAAAATAAAAAAGTAATTCATGTAATGGAAGATGTCTCCTATAATACCTTTTCCAGTGTCTTAATTTTTTATTTGTTTGCTTTGTACTTTATTTCTTCCATACATTTTTGCTTTTCTTTTTTTTTTTTTAAACATAGCATGTCTTCCAGGTTTTCAGAAGTGGAACTTTCCCCCCAAGATGTCAGGCAATAGTGACAATACTGAGTACTAGACCAGTTTTCACTGGTACCAACTGTAAAATGTAATCTGGTGTCGATAGTCCATTTTCAGGAAGTTGTCAGTCCTCAACTTAATGATTCAGCGTGTAGTCATTCATGTTTATAAGTCATTTGGGTACTCAGATGTTAATAATAAGGCATTTAAAATAGACAACCCATAAAACTATGTTTATTCTCTTTATTGAACTATTCACAAGATCCTTTTTTCTTTTTTTCCTCTGATGACTGTCACCTGGTACTATAATAAGCCCTTGTCCCTCTTCTTTGGAGGATATCTCTAGTCTCCTATATATGCGGCTCTGTTCCTTTGCTTTGTGACCTCCAGCTTGCTTAATGACTCTTTACTTCAGACATAGCCCTTCATCTAAGAGCTCTCTAACTTGCTTCTTCAGACAGCTATTGTCCTAAATTCATTCTAGAATGTTCCTCAGGGGCTTTCCTTTTTCTTATGCTAAAGCATTCCCAGTATTTGTCATTTAAATGATTTTAAACTGTATATATTTGATTAGAATATTGTCCTTTTTTGTTTTTTATTTTTTAAATAGGCTCCACACCCAGCATGGGGCCTGAACTCACGACCCCAAGATCAAGACCTGGGCTGAGACCAAGAGTCAGATGCTTACTGAATGAGCCACCCAGGCGCCCCAAATATTGTCCTGTTTATTGGATACATCTAAACTTTAGATACCTTTATTGGGGGTCACAGGCTTATACATTTGTTTTGATTATCTTGTAATTTATATTTAAAAATCAGAGCATATAGGCCCTTGGTTAAAACCTTAACTTCCATTAGAACACGGTTTTGATGGGAAATTCAGATTTGACTTACATCATTTGAATTATAGTGGCCTCTTTAGTACCATTTCCTGCCCAGCATCCAATTAGAAATCCAGCTATTTATATTCTCTTCATTCCTGTTTTCCTATTGCTCTGAGTGCTTCACCTCTATTTCGTCTACATTTCTTTAGGCTTATGTACAATGGTACTATGGCTGTTAGCCTTACTTTCTCCTTCAAACTGTAAAAAAAAAACTTTATTTAGATGTTTTTGATTCAGCTGACCCTTTACACCTGGTACCCTGTCCTGTACTCCATAAGATATCACTAAGAATGATGTGGTGCTGTGATATTCTGCCTCCCTATATCCTAACCTAAGGGGGGAGCAGGCAGGTATAGAGTTGACTGTCATGTCCATAAGGGAATCAGGGATGGCCTAAACTCATGGCAGCTCCTTACTTGGAGCAGGGATTTAAACTGTAAAAAAGGTCAATGAAATATTTATTTTTAGATCTGAGAAAGAGATCATGTAAAAGAAGCTAAGATACGAAGTCTAGTTTTCTACTCAAGATTAGCTCCTTTTACTTTATTATTTTATTTTTTCATCTAGTTACTTAACACATCCATCAGCTCACATATTTAGTATATATGTGTTGTGATTATTTTAGTGAGGCTCTTTCATTGAATTTCAGTTATGTAGTACAGTGTCATCAACCATAGTAATTGTGTTATTCATTTGATCCTCAGACCTTATTCATGTTATTTTTTTTTCAGTGATCCATAATTCACCTAACATAAAATTCACTGTATAATTCAGCCAGTTTTTAGTATATTCACTATGTTGGGCAGTATCCCCACTATCCAATTCCAGAACATTTCCATCACCTCTACCAGTTTGTTTTTATTTTTGTCATTTTTATTATGGAAAAATTTCACACATATATAAACATATTTAAAGTTAAAGAAAATAATAGGATAAGCCCTCGTGTATCTGTTGCCAGCTTCAACACATCCATTCATGGCCAGCCTTGTTTCACCTCACCCACAACTCTGGATTATTCAGAAACCGTGATAGAGATTGAATTAATAATAGGAAATTTATTAGTTCACTTAAGTTGTTTAGACCGGGAGGGGGCTTTAGTTTGGATGAACTGACCATATCTAACTGTCTAGCTTCTTATTTCTGTTAAGAACCAGAAAACATCTTCTCCAGACATTTCAAATAAACAGCTCCTCTTTTCTCACTGGCCCAAATTTGCTTAGGCCTACCCATCCTGGAGCTAATTAATCTCTGCCATGAGCTGATGGGATTACCATGACTGGTGTAGCAAAATCAGCTGGGGTAGAACAAAGATTAGGTGGTACGTGATGTCTGTGATGTCCGCAATAGCAGCGACGAGAGTCTTTGTTCTCAGTACTTTAGGCTTCCAGCGCTGGATCAAATGCATTGTCCTTCACCTACCTCCTGGTTCTTTTTTTCACACAACAAATACACAAACATTTAAACCATGCTTTCAGGAACTACTCTTTTTCTGCAGTCTATTCTTGGCATTTCAGGCTTCTATAATCTGTCCCATGGCGTTCATCAACCTCTTCTCGCCCACCAGGATCCACTGGGAACTCTATGCTTCAGCCAAATCATGCTCCTCAAGCTGCCCTGCATTTGTCAGGCTTAGTTACCAATCCAAGGGTCTGCTTGTTTCATTCTATGCTTAAGGAACACTTCTTGCTCCTCTGCATATATACATATCCTATTACTGCATACATATCCAATTCCTATTCCACCTCCATAAGATCTTCCCAGTCTGCTGTGGACCATGTATTCATTACCCCGTTTTCTCATTCTGAGCTTTAATTGCCTGTTTCACTCATTTTCACCCTTTTCTTTTGCATCAGTCATGAATGTCCATGTGCTAGACCACATATCCACACATAGACCTTCTAGTTCATGTTTTGTTTCTGCCTGTCCCTAGAATAATACTGACACATGTTTAATATTCAGCAAATACTCATTGAATGAATGAATTACCAAAAATGCATGCTTATATTGCTATAACAGGTCTTTTTTCCTCTAAGTTGTATGGGGGTCTCAGATTTTCTAGTCATACAGATTTTTTTATGTTAATAGTATTTATCTAATACAGCTGGAGAGAGACTCTTGGCATTTATAGATTTATCATTCCTAAGCAACTTGAAATTATATGTAGTAAATTGCAGTTTTGCTGAGACTCTAATTGATTCTTACATGCTAATTGGTAATTTTATGGAGGTAACTCAGTTAGATAATAGTGATCCTAGTAGCTAAACCTGTGGCCACCACATTCCAGCACAGCTTTGTTTTCCTATGCTTCTTGTCATATATAAAGTAACTTTCATTCAGGATTGTAAGGGAGTTCCTCAAGATTTTGTATCTAGTATATGCTGCCTTTTATGGCAGGTTTTACTAGCTATGGTGCTATTTGTCAATTTGAAGAGTATCAAAACTCTTCAGATCTGTCCCTTGGAAATGTCAAAGGTTTTGGTATAAAGTATTTTGTTTCCTTTCCCGTTCTACTAAATTTATCCCTTTCAATTAATGTCAATTTTTCAACCCCTTACTTAAAATCTATTGAGTAATTTACAAAGAGGAGAAGAAGTCTGGAGTGTAGGGAATGTTTGCAGTGCGTTAGCTTTGTGCAAGAATTAGGGACTGCAGTTCCCGTCTTTGTCTTGTTTTAGAATGAATGGTTCTTTAATGGATTGGCCTAATCCAGCATTCCTGATTTAAGGTCTGTTGTAGCACGCGACAGTTTTGATGCCGGTAACATATGTGAATTAAATTAAATTGCCTTGCAGGATCCAGCCGGTCCGCTCTGACCCAGTCAGCATGCCAGGGTCATCCCGTCCAGTTTCTGATCGAAGGGGAATTTCCACCGTGATTGATGCTGCCTCAGGTAGAAAACCACCTCCAAAATGTGTGCTGGATAGTTCTGTGCATTTTCAATTTCTTTTCCTGCGCAATGGAGAGAATGATATTTTTTGCCTTCCTCTTTTTGTTTGTTTGTTTGTTTTGGGATGTGCGTGCATGCTGTGCATGCATATGTGTATGTGTTTGTTAAAACAGTACCGTGCCGACATTTGTTGCTAAACAATGCCATGCATTTAAATATTGTTAAGGTTGTGAATGATGCGATGGGGTTGGCACTTGATTAAATGTAATGAACACAGTATTGAAGGCTACAGGGTTGATGACTGTTTTGCCTTTGATCTCTCAAATGTGGAGAAGCAACCTTGACAGAGAACGTAAATACAATATATGGATTCAATTTACTCAACCTGTTGAGTATCAAAATGCCTGATCTGTGGAAGTAGAGAGTCCAAATGCTGTAGCTTAAATGGTTTTATTATTGAAAGCATAAAGTTTAGAAATTCATTAACTTAACTTTAGTCTATCTATCACAGTTATTAACCTCCTCTCCTTGGAACCAAGCCATGAATATGTATCATTAGTACCTGGGAGTAGATCTTTGCCTCTGTAGGTGATAGTTGCTACATTAGTATTGTCAAACTGTTTTCTGCCACGTCTGCCAAATCATAGACCTGTTTATAGTAATACATTTTTCATCTCTACATGTATTGATAAAATAAGGACAGTGATGCTTTCTGTTATGGTGTAGCTGCAGAGCATCTGAAGAGAGCATACAGCAGGGTTTCATCAAGAAAAAGTCTCTTATGAGTAGAATTATTAAATACTTGGCATTAGTCAAACAGTTGAGTCAGAGAGGATTTTAATCTATAGCAATTTCAAAATCCCCAGAGACCGCTGATTTGATTGAGGCTTAAACTGTGAAAGAAAATGGAAACAAACACAAAACTGATTTGTGAAGGTCACTTTTAAAAGACCAAAGCTTCTGTTTCTGATTCTGTGTCTGGATGTGTTTTGAAGTTTGAAAGCTAAACGGTTTTGTACGTTTTCTTAGCTTTCTGATTTTTTTGTCAGTGGATTGTACCTGGTGTCTGATTTACCTGTCCACATCGAGGGCTGTGCCTTCATTTTTAATGTAGACTCTTACTTTAGAAAGCTCATACTTGTCCCTCTGCTTTCTCTTGGCAACCATGGTTCGTCCCTTGGAAACAAGCACAGAAATGTGTGAAGTCTTTATCCTTGCTTCCCTGCATTGAAAAATATTGAGATGGGAGACTTAAACAATAAATCTTTTTGATAGTTTCAATCTGAGAATGCTAACAGATCCTGCTCATCTGGAATTACCATTTAACCATCGTGAATCCTGGAAGCGATGTATTGTAACCTAAAGTATTTGATTCAAGATTATAGTAGTAGCCTTTGTTGGGGTTTTTTTTAACATTCTTAAACTGCCATATTATGAATGTTTTAGAGTCAAGTGACGCCCAGTCAAGTGAAACACATGTCCCTAAAGCAGTTATTGGTGTTATTAGAAGTTGCCATATTCAGCACTCTGCTCTGAGGTAATACTCCATATTTATCATGTAGCACTATCTCAATTTTAGCTCTTTGTAAAGTTACATCTCATGCCACAGAGAGGAGTTTCATTGAGCTATTGGCAACTGTCATTTGACTTAAATCTGCTGGGAGAAGAGTTTTTATTTTTTTTTATTTTTTTATTTTTTATTTTTATTTTTTATTTTTATTTTTTTTAAAGATTTTATTTATTTATTTGCGAGAGAGAGAATGAGAGACAGAGAGCATGAGAGGGAGGAGGGTCAGAGGGAGAAGCAGACTCCCTGCCGAGCAGGGAGCCCGATGCGGGACTCGATCCCGGGACTCCAGGATCATGACCTGAGCCGAAGGCAGTCGCTTAACCAACTGAGCCACCCAGGCGCCCGGGAGAAGAGTTTTTAAATTGATGCTTGAAAAAGGAAGTAGATCTTTGCCCTTGATTTACTTACATTTGCATCAGAGACACATTGTAGGAGATCCTAGGATATTGTTCTACAACTGTGAGCCTCTGCCCGAAAGTACTAATCTTTTGAGTAGAGAAAGGACTTCTTGGTGACTAAGCTGTTGTTATTTTTCTAAGCCTATTTTCATTCCAGAAAGCCATAGTTCCTTTGAGACAGAACAATGAAATATGTGTGCTGCTCTCTCTAACTTTGAGCTAAAGAAACCCTATAGATGAGGAATTGGACTGTTACGAATAATTCTCTACTTCTCCAATGGTTTGGATCCCTTTTGTTAAACGCATTTTTTTAAGTGAGTGAATAATGTTTTGTTGGGGAAACTTAATCTACTTTATCTGATAGGACCACTGTTGTAACAGACTTTTCTGTTGCTATTTAGGAAGATCAGAGACTAAATGGTTTGGGTTCCTTATAAAAAGAAGTTAATAATGGGAAAATTCTGCTTTAGATTCTTCGATTAAGAAGAGTCTAATAAATCTGTACAAGTGCTCGTGACCCAGGAAGTGCTTCTCTGATTATGACCCATGCGTTGGAGTCAGCTGCATATGGCGAAGATGCTTTTCTGGCGTTTTGATTGCTTTTGCTTCGAGATACGACTACTGTGGTCCCTCCTCTTATTGGGCTTCATTGCTTTGTCTTACCTTCACGCAATACAACTCAGTGTATTGCCTTTTTAATTGTTCCTGTGGCACATTTTATAACCGTCCTTCTGTTCCAGTGACAGCTCTTGTCCTGTCTAAACTAGTGATGGTATAATTACTTTTCATGTGATTACTTTTCAGAGGCATAGAATTTCGAAATTTAATGTGATGTGAGTAAATTGTTTGACAGTTTAACAGTGTTCAAAATGAAAATATTTTATTTATACCTTGGGCCAGCCTGTTATGTTTTAGATATCTATATATTTAGCTGGCAGTGTTATTCTGTTGAAGCTAAAAGAGATCAGCAGAGCCTTGTACCACTTTTGCTAAGAAATTTTGTTATTATAATTTCTTGATCATCTAGTATATCTGTTCTTCACTCCTTCACATAGAAGAACATTTACTAAAATATGTATGTTTTTACTTATTGACTTCAGTGATTTAGGCATGACATAAATCCTATGCCTTTAGATACCTATGAACCAACATCTTACTGTCTCTTTATAAATATGTGTATTTAGACTGGCAGATCTATAACTGCTTTCTAAGTGGATGTCATTCCCATAACATCTGACCTTTGGTGATTCAAAAGGGTACTATCCTACCTAAAATTTTGAGTTTAGATAATTATGAGATGTTCCCTTCTTGACTAAGAAGAAGACCATTCTGGAAAGATACTTTATAGGATTTTACCCTTATACACAGGCTACCCGGAACAAAGGAGATTTGAAGGAACCATTCCATTTTTCATTAACATCAGTGTCTCTGAATCATAGATAACATTTCTAGACAAAATACTTTTTTTCTCTGTACATTCCTTTTGGTTAGGTATCTAAGAATTTCTTCCCATTGTTTGTTCTTTAACATGTGTCCTTTTGATAAATGTGTAGGACCTCTGAAGAGAAAGTAGAAAGATAGCTGTCCATGCTCCATTCAAACTTTGTTTCCCACCTTGGTGACTGATCCTCTTGTTCCCAGACTTGTGAGCTGTACCTGTTGGGTAACTTAATAACAACTCTAAGGTCGCTTTTGAGTCATCCAGACAGAAAGCCTAGAAAGATCTAGTTCATCCTAAGTTTGTTTCTCCTGGTTTGTGGTTTTACTATGGAAATTGATGTTTACCAAGAAAGAACTCAAAGCAACTGAGATTGAAAGACAGACTTATGCCTGACTCATGCAGAGAGCAGACATCTTTGTCAAACTCTACTAGAGTAAACATTGTAACATTGAAAACGTTATTGGAAGTGGTGGGGGCAGCATTTATGTACATTCCTATGGAAGATGATAGTAGGAGAAGGAAAATTGTGACAGTTACGTAAAATGAGTTCTTATCCTTTAGAGCAGGCTTTGATAAATCAGGAATTAGTGTTACAATAAACATTTCTATAAATAGGGACAGAATTCCAGACCTGGTATTTGTTGTTGTTCTTGACTCAAGATAAATATTATTTTAGTTGTACAGTTGAAGTAATCTAAATAATTTCTAAGAAATTCGTTAATCCCGGAGATATTTTTCAGCACCTAGTTTTTCCCATTATCAAAATCATTTGTTTACTGAAGAAAATGAGACACTTAAAAACCCAAACAGGTTTGATTTGATTCATTTTCTAATGATCATTTATGCCTGCTTTGACTGATTTTTAATGATCATTTATGCCTCCTTTATGTATTTGGCATTTGGTGCATCGGACATTTAAAAAAACAAAATAATACTTATTAAAGAAGTATGATTGGGTAGGGAACAAGGAGATTATTTAAGTCAAATCTCTGCTGGAGAGATGTTCATACAGAGGCATGCTTTTATTTTACAGAGATTTTTCTGAAGTGCTGGGGGAAGAATATCCCTAAGGATTATATTTCACTGTATCTACAGTTGTCATTCCAATCTGAGGCAGAAAGACTTAGTCACTGTCTTACAGCCATCAGAGACACAAGAGATGCTGGTGGTAAGAAACAAAGAGATTTGTAAGAAACACCGTTTAGTCATCCAATGGTGAGGCTACTTAGCGCCATGATTTTAAAAGCTAGAGTTGAACGAGAGAACCATGACCTTGTAATCATGGCCTTGAACATTTGGCTGAAACTTTCAACAAGCGATGTTTCCTACCCATCCGGTCTTCTCTGCATTTGTAAAAAGAATTTAGGGTTCCCTGTGCAAAAAACTGTTTCACTTTTTTGGGCAGGGATGTGTTCGTTATTCCTTAAAATAATTCTCAGATATAAAGGATATCAAGTTCTTTAGAAATTTTGAGTATTTCTTTGAATACGTGATGTGGTTTTCATTTAGTAGACTTCCAGATATTCTTTGTGATTATAAGGTGACGAAAAGCCCAGGCATACTTGTACCTTGAGTATTCAAAGCCTGTGTGGGATCAGTAAGAGGATTATGGATGAGGGCGAAATTAAAAGAAGGCTTAGTCGTGACCTGTGAACAGTCCCTCAGAGGGGAAAAAGGAGGTCAGTAATTTTACTTTGACACTATTTCCACTTGAAACAGTTAGCAAATATTCAAACTCAGATGTTAATATTGGTTTTTTTTTATTAGAAGAGAGGACATTTATGAATTATTTCAACTTTAATCTAATGAACACCTACTTGTCTGTATAGTATCAAAAATAAGTGTTAGAGATTAAGAGTATAGGGAAAAGACCTGATTTTGCCCATGAGGAAGGTGATCGGCCACATCCCTCTCCTTCTGGTTTAAATACTCCTCTCATTCTTCTAATATTTATAGGATGTTAGAGGATGAAATTCAAGTTAACAATGTGGAAAATTTTAGCTCAGCACAATTAAGAAAAAAAAAAGATTGCCCCACTTGAAGATGAAGAAACTGTAAACAGAAGTAGAAGAAGCTGTTGGGAAAGCTTTTTTCTGATGACACATTGCTTCTTTGAATAAATCTTTGTGTCAACTAAAACCTCGCCTTTGCTTTCCCTATTGCAAGCACCAAGTCCTTGACATGACTTTAAGTCTTTCCTAAGCATTTTGAGAAGGAATTGATGGAATTCTCCCCACTGTTGATATACTGGGGTACCACATATTTACAAGGGGCTTTTGGCCAAAGGACCGAACTTCTCTTTTTTGTACCTTTATTACTATATCTTTAATACAAGGCCGACTGTTTATGTAGTCTGTTGCCTGAGACCGTGGTGGCAGAGGGACAATATTGGGGGCAGTATTAGAATTTGTTTAAGTCTGAACCGGGAATTCCATTAGTCTTAGTGACATTAGTGTCAAACTGTTAGTGCCGCACTATTTTAAATTGTGTCCAAGAGCCTGAGAGGCTTATGCTTATAGGTGCCATCTATAAACTTAGAAAGAAACAAAAGAGTCTCTCTCCATTGAATATGTAAGCCCAGTGAGCAATTAAAAAGCAGCCTGGGACCTCACCCGGGCAACTAGTCGGAACCAGAGCTCATGATAGCCCCCTGGATATTGTTGAAAACTGTCAGAGAAAAGCTAAAGCAAATAATCGAAGGGAAAATAATTGTTCCCTGGAAAAGTCTTGTTTTGGAAAGTTGGTGTCGTGGAAAGAATAGAGACTAGTAACTTATGGATCTTTGGTTCTAGTCTCAACTCTGCCTATAATTACCTGTTTGGTAAATTACTTCGAAACCCAAGGCTTTCTTCCCATAAGAAATGAAGGAATTGAAGTAGATTATTTTCAAAGCCCTTTTCAGGTTGAAAAATCGATCAATGTGTACTTTGGATCACCTTTGAAGAATTTTTTTAAGTTAAGGAGGGTATAATTTACATATAGCAGAAATGTACATATCTTAATCATACAACTTGATGTGTTTTTATACCTGTATATATCACTACTCAGAACAAATTAGAATATTTCCATCATCCCAGAAAGTTCCCTCATGCCCCTTCCAGTCAATATACTACCTTTGACCTAGAGATTATCACTATGACTTTTATCATCATAAATTAGTTTTGTCTGTATTGAACTTCACGTAAATGAAATTATCCTATAGATACTCTTTTGTGTCTGGCTTCTTTTATTTAACTTAATGTTTTTGAGACTCATCCACGTGTTACATGTGACACTAGTTCATTTTTTTACATTGCAATGTAGTATAAATATAACACAGTTTATATATCCATTGTCCTATTGTGTTCAGCTTTTAGCTTTTTATGAATAAAGCTGTTATAAGCTTTCCTGTACAAGTCTTTTTTTGACTATGCATTTTTTTTGCATGTGAATTCATATATTTTGAGCATATACATAGGACTAGAATTGCTGGCTCACAAAGCAGGCATGTATTTAGCTTTATTAGGAACCTCCAAGAAAGTATTCCAAGATAACTATACCATTTTTCATTCTTAGCAGTGTATGAGCCATTCTTGTAAATGTAAACTGTAGTTTTAATTTGCTTTTCTCTGATGAATACTGATATTGGGCATCTTGAATATACTTACTGGCCAGTTAGATATCTTCTTTTGTAATGTATTTCTGTACTTGTGAAGTCTTTCACCAACTTTTATTTGGCCTGTTGTCTTATTGAATTTAAAATATTTAAATATTTTGGATATAGTCTTTTGTCAGATATTTGACAAATATTTCCTTTCAGTTTATTGCCTTTTCACTTTCTTATTGGTATTTTTTGACAGGCAGAAGTCCAGTTTTATTGCTTTTCCTTTTATGTTTTGTGTTTTGCACAAAATTTTTTGCCATTTCACCCAGTCTTGAAGTGATGCTTTTCTCTAGTCATTGTGTAGTTTTGGCCTTTGCATTTAGGTAAATGATCCTTTTCAAATTATTTTTTATTATGCTATGAGGCAAGGATCAAGATTCAGTTTCTTCCATGCAGTTTCTTCCAGCACTGTTTATCAAAAAGATATACTTTTCTTCCAAAGATTTCATTGATGCCTTTTTAAAAAACGTATTTTTCCTGGATTCTCTATTCTGTTCCATTGATATATATGGTGCGTGTATCTATCTTTACACCACTATCACACTGTCTTAATTACTGTAGCTTTTTAGTCACCAGCAGTCTAATGCCTTCACTTTTGTTTTTCATGTATATCTTGGCTATTCTAGGTTCTTTGCATTTCCAAACACATGTGTGTATGTATACGTACCAGTAATTCGTGGCTTGGTCCACTGACCTCTGGAAATACCCAAGACACTTTGAAGGGGTCTGTGCGTGAAAACTATTTTTATAGTAATGTGAAGTTATTATTTTCCTTTCTTTTTTAATACTGTGTTGATATTAAGTACAGATGGTGCAGAAGCAATGGTAGATAAAACTGATGGTGTCTTAGCATAGTAAGAGCAGTGGCACCAAACTGTGCTTCTAGCTAAGGGTATTCACTCATAGTTAAAAAGAAAAAAAACTACAGTTACTTATAATGTTGGGCACGCCTGGGTGGTGCAGTCAGTTAAGCATCCAACTCTTGGTTTTGGCTCAGGTCATAATATTGGGGTCGTGAGATCAAGCGCCGTGTAGGGCTCTGCACTCAGCTCAGCGTCTACTTGAGATTCCCTCTCCCTCTCCCTCTGCCCCTCCCTCCCACACTCTCTCTCTTTCAAGTAAAGAATCTTTAAAAAAAAAAAAGAATGTCAATGATACAGGGCAGCTGGCTGGCCCAGTCTGTAGAACCTGCAGCTCTTGATCTCAGGGTTGTGAGTTCAAGCCCCATGTTGGGCATGGAGCCTACTTAAAAAAAAAAAAAAAAAAGGAATGTCTATGATACAGTCAAAATCATTGACATATGACAATTTTATTAAATTTTGCTGCTTGTGTCCTTCTTTTTAGTATTCTGTATGTCACAGTGGAATTAATGCATGATAGTTGTCTGGACAAAATGACCTTGTGTGATTATTGTGAACTGAGCTAGCATCTGTCATGGAATACCATTTTATGGGAAAGAACAACTGACGAACTTTGTTTATTCAGACTTGAGTATTTGGCAGAAATTTTCTCAAAAATAAATCAAATAAGCCTGTCACGTCAAAGAAAACAACTGACAATATTTGTTACCAATGATAAAACTCATTTTCTTTTTTTAAAGATTTATTTATTTATTTATTTGTCAGAGAGCGAGCACAAGCAGGGGGAGGGGCAGGCAGAGGGAGAAGCAGACTCCCTGCTGAGCCCAGAGCCCGATGCGGGACTTGATCCCAGGACCCTGGGATCGTGACCCAGTCAAACGCAGACGCATAATGGACTGAGCCACCCAGGCGCCCCTGATAAAACTCATTTTCAGTTACAAATTGGAAATTTGGAAACCATGTATCCATATATCTACCACTGCTTAACAGGTTCCCAGTACTTAAAGACATTTCTGATGAGATAGGTGGTATTAATAACTAGTGTCATACTTTCATATCATATAATAATAAAAATCCACATTTGGAAGATCTGAAATATTTTCCGAAAGACCAATTTTATGATATTACAAAAGTATATGTGAGTAATAGACTCATTCCAAGTGCAAGAAAGGACAAAGGATTTCCATGTAACAGAGAACAAAAGTTAATTGATATAGTTTCAGGTACAATTGCATCTAACTTGTTAAGTGTCATATCAAAGAAGAATATCCTCAGAATCTGAAAAGGCTCAGGATCTTCATATGCTCCATCCATTTCCAATTATATTTTTGAATGAGGCCAACTTGTCCTCACATACTTAACCAAAAGAACATATCACAACAGATTGAATACGTAAGTTGATATGAGAGTCGACCTGTTGTTTATTATAAAAGTTTCTGTCCAAAAAAGTTAAAAATGTCATTTTTCTCAATACTATTTTTTAGTTTGGAAATTTTTAATTAAAAAAGTCATTTATGTTAATACATAGTTTCTTGTCTTTTAATGAGTTAGTACATAAACATTTTCAATGTTGATAGATGTAAAACACATAAACCAAAGCTCTTTGGAGATCTCAATTTTTAAGAGCACAAAGGGGTCCTGACTGAAAAAATGTTTGAAAACCACTGAGATATAAATATATCCTCATACACATACACATTAAGTAGATATTTATCTCTATAGAAATTTAGATGAGATTTGATTGAAATCTCATTGAATCTGTGGATCAAATTTGGGAGAATTGCCGTCTAAAAATGTTGAATCTTCCAACACATGAACCTTTTATATCTATCCATTTAGTTAGCCCTTCTTTAATTTCTCTTAATACTTGTTACGTTTCAGTGTAGTAGTCTTAAACATATTTTGTAAAATTTATTTCAATTATTTGATGTTTTGATGCTAGTACAAAGTAGCATATTGTGTTTCGTTTTTCAGACTTTTTTCATAGTATATAGAATACAATAATTTTATTTGTATGTTGATTTTGTATCCAGAAACCTTTCTCTTTTTTTCTTCCAAGTTTTTTTTTTTTAATCTTCAAGTTTTTATTTAAATCCCAGTTAGTTAACATACAGAGTAATATTAGTTTCAGGTGTAGGATATAGCGATTCATTAGTTACATACCACACCCAGTGCTCATCATGACAAGTGCTCTCCTTTCTAAATTCATGTGTTCTAGTAGATTCCTTTGGATTTTCTACTATGCACTCATGTGATCTGCAAATAAAGATGGTTTTATTTCTTTCTAATCTTTATGCCTTTTATTTCTTTTTCTTCTTTATTATACTTGCTTAGACATTCCAGTACAATGTTGAATAGAAGTGAAGATATTAAACATTCTTGTCTTTTTCTCAATTTTAGAAAGAAGTGTTTAATATTTCTCTATTAAGTTTAATGTTAGATGTAGTTTTTAAAATGAAAACTTACATTCTAATATTATATCATTCCTTTATTGGAATTAGGAAGAGATGGATAAAATCCATAAAAGAACAAAACACATTCTAAAACTGAAATATACATCTTAAATGATTTGTTGAATGGGCTCAATAGCTGACTGGATGCAGAAGAAGAAAGGATCAGAGACTCAGAAAAAGAACTCAGTGTGAGAAGTGTGTGGGGTAGTATTAAATTGTTTAATGTATGTGTGATTATTACACATGGATGACAAGGAGGGAAAGGGCAAAGAAATAAATGAAGGGCTGAAAGTCTTCCAAAATTAGTTAAATACATCAACTCTCAAAGTTTCAAGAAGCTTGGTGTAGGGGCACCTGGGTGGCTCAGTCGGTTAAGCGTCTGCTTTCGGCTCAGGTCATGATCCCAGGGTCCTGGGGTTGAGCCCCGCATCGGGCTCCCTGCTCGGCGGGAAGCCTGCTTCTCCCTCTCCCACTCCCCCTGCTTGTGTTTCCTCTCTCGCTGTGTCTCTCTCTGTCAAATAAATAAATAAAATCTTAAAAAAAAAAAGCTGGGTGTACCCCATAGGATAAAAACAAAGAAAATCATACCTAGCTATATCAGAGTCAAACTGTTGATATCCTGAAATCATGAAGCAGTTTTAATAACCCTACTATATTTATTTCTTAGGTTTATATTTGGGTGAGTGTTTAGAATTTTGACAGAATTAGGGTGATTCTTAAATTTCTTTGGCATTCTGAGATCCCCATCTCCCAGTGATCCAGGAGGAATCTTCAGGGTATTCACCATTAGATAGAAGTAAAAGATATGGAGAACCAATGTTTATTGATAAACAGCTTTGTGCCCAACACTGTGCCAGGTGTTTTTACATGGCTTATCTCATTTAATCATATTTAATTAGGATCACAGGTCCATTTCAGAAATATGCAAAGCGCGGGACCTAAAGATACCTAGCTCCTGATACTTAGAATTACGTAAAGTGCATTAGGGTGACACCTCAAATAAGTCCAAACCTCTTTTTACCCTGCCTGATCAAATATTCATTTCAAAACACTGTATGCTGGAATGAGCCACGTGGGAGTTGAAGAGAATCAACTATTCAGGTGGTGAAAATGTGTGACTGCCGCTGGCAGATGAGGTTCCAGTATGATGAATTCCCAGCTTGTCCTTATTGCTTCAGGCAACAACTGACAGGCCTGACTGGTCATTGGCTTTCCAGCTCTGGCATTGATAGGACTGAAAATTCTTAGTGTCACAGATACTTAAAAGCTGCCCCTGTTAGCGTGGACACGGACAGTGCTGGAGGGTCCTGATTGCCGAGAGATGTAATCAATATAGTCTAGAGTTCTTGACCTGAACCTATAATTATCTGGATGTTATAAAGGTGGCTTGTTGTTACAGAAAATGCTTATATTCAGAACTTTGAGGCTAATTTGTGAATGGAGAGAAGAAAAATGGGAGCTTTGTCCCTTTTCCTATACTTCACAGTATTTAAGAGGCTATTAGAGTAATCACAGACCAGGGTATTCTTATAGGATTAGAACATTGTATCATCAGGATTTGGGGTGCTGAAGTTTAAATCTTACCTCTGATGTGTTCCTAATACCCTGCAAAAGTTGTGACTTTAATGTTTTGCAGTTTGTGAGTTTTTGAATACCAAAAGAGAATATTTTTTTTCATTGGTCCAAGGACCTGGATTTGAAGTGCAGCTTTAAATAATAACACATTTGAGTCTGATATTTTCCGGAAGCTAAGTGTATGGTGAAAAACAGCAGCCGAGTAAGCAGATACTACAGCATCTGTGATCATCCCTGGGCAGGAGTGAGTCTGGATTGACACTGGTAGCAGTTCTTAAGTCACTGTCTGTACTGATGCTTTTAAGTATATCATGATCAAGATTAATTTGCCTGTGAAAACAGTGAAAAAGAGGCATGAAATGACTTAACAGGAGATGTGGATCCTGATTGCTCTGTCACTGCTTGGCTTAAGATAACTCTGGTTGGCATTATTATTGGATTACCCTATGGACAGGATGCCTTGAAAAAGGGGGAGAAAGTAATGCCTTGTAATAGAGGGTTCTTTAAGAACAAGGGTTGTCTTTATAGTTCTCGTGCCTGGTATCGGTGCTCGCCACAGAGCAGATAATCAATATTTGTTGCATTGTTGACAGAATGGATGAACAGAAAAGAGAGAGGCGGGGAAACAAAGTATGAGAGACTCTTAACTATAGAGAACAAACAGGGTTGATGGAGGGCAGTGGGGTAGGGAATGTGCGAGATGGATGATGGGCATTAAGGAGGGCACTTGTGATGAGCACTGGGTGTCATATGTAAATGATGAACCACTGAACTCTGCTCTTGAAACCAATATTGAACTGTATGTCAACTAACTAGAATTAAAAAAAAAAAGAGCACAAGGCTTTAAATATACCATAAGCTGATTAAAATTTAATAATGCCACATCTTCATATCTCCATTACCTCGCTTAAACCTAGAAAATGTGATCTTGGCCTAGAGTCCTTTATTAGACTATGTTTATCGTCACTATTTCTTTGTTTGGGCCTTTGGTAAACTGTGATCAGATGGAATATTGGGCAGAGTATTTCAAATCATCTTTTATGTCGTTTTTAAAAGAAGCATTATGTTTAAGTAGTATGTTTCTCATCTTTGATAGCTTTTACATCACCAGATAATAAAAATAAAGGAATTATGGCCCTCAAATCAGTTGTGTTTTGGTGTTACTAGGCTGGCATGTGAATTTGTGTTTTAAGGTTATCTTTATAAAGCATCCACTGTAGCAAATTCCCACTTTCTGGAATCTGATGTCAATCTTGGCAAACATCCACTGAAGAGAATGGACTTGCTTTTGTTTTCTGGTCATCCTAGGCTAACTTTTAGACATATCATTGTATGGTTATTTGGGGCTGTCTTTTAAGCTCACCCATTTTATACATGAACCCAGGATATTAACATGTAGGGATCTGACTTAAATTCCAGTAAGCCAAAATATTTTGTTGAAGAATTGCCACCATTTTGGCAATGTCATTACAGTTCAGTGACTTGTACTTATGCTCCAGGCAGCCCTGCGAGACACGGTATCTTGAGTCTTAAACTGGTTTTACTTTGGTGTGCTAAGAATATTGGAAAGACCACAATTATTTAAATGCTCCGTGTTGAGATCAGAGAGAATACCAAAGTTACGCTTGAAACTTTAATTGAGTTCCCCAGTTAGTAATCCCTTTTTTAGATGAGTTATATACTTTTCAAATGAAGAATGTTTGCATGATTGGGAAGAGAAAAGACTTTCGTTTCACCCTTCTGTTTCTGTCTACCTAAAGAGGACACTTACAGCATCCATACTAGTCCCTTTGACATTCTGCTATTGGGCTGACTTTTCCTGTGTCAGAAATTTTTAGCCATGAGTGAATACCTTTAAATAGAGTTTTTATAGCCATGGTAGGATCCCAATTCCTGAAGCAGGGGGCCTAAGCTAGAGAGACCTTAGTAGAATTTTGGTATGGTGCCTGAAACTTTTCATTTGCCTTGAAACCTGTTCTTAATTTTACTCTTTATTCCAATTCACCCCATTGATTAAATTAATTACTTTCTCCGCTGTTCTTAAACTTTTACTGTTGTGTTTATCGCCTCATATTAAAGTTAGTTGGGAACCATTTCCCATTCTAGACTGTGAGCTCATCTTTGTACTCCCCACAGCACCCTGAACGGCTCTGACACATAATAGGCACTCAATAAATGTTAATGAATTCAACATTTCAGCATGGAATATTGAAACCAAATTTTTGCATTTGACTAGACACAGTAGTTGAATTCTAGGAGAGGAACTGAGTGGCTAGGGAACAGAAATGAGAAGGAGATTTTTTTTTTTTCCCACTGTAGTCTTTTAGAACATGTGCATGCATTATCCACAAAACATAAATGAAACTCTTTAACACCAAACATATTTTTCAGCATTTGACAGTTTACCATTGCAGGTAAGGTTAAGGGATGTTAAATAACTTGTCTATTGTCATATAGCTCATGCATTGGAGCAAGGATATAAATCTGTGAGACCTTCATTTTTCCAGAATATTAAACAGCATCTTGGCCACAGTAGCCTACCTTGATTTCATTCATATGATCAGCAAGTAGCAGCATTATATCTGACCTAGGAGCTGTCCTTATTTATTCTTTATATTATATACTGTGTACATCATAGAAGTCATCAAATACGGCGCCTCCACTCCTGAGTGGCATGTCTATTTTAAGGGGCCATTGGCCAGACCTCCTTGATAGGGTTTTGATGACTGAAGACTGTTTTACCCATGGCTCACCTAGGTATCCCTGCTGCTGGCAGAGAGACTCTTAGCCTTTAAGCAGTAGACATTTATTTTCAGCTAGGAAAGCCACTATCAATCAGGTAATGTTTTCTCAAGCTGAAAAAGGCTTTCACTAAAGAATAGTGATTGCCCAAGGTCACATTTCTTTTCCATCTACTTGTGGGCAAATGCAAACTAACAGAATATTAGTGTTTGAAATTCATAATTTATTCTATATTTGGGGCTAGGGGAGAGGGAGACAAAGTGATTATATTTCTCTTAGAAATATTTTTAATTGCTTTTTCAAAATATGAATTAAAGCATAAAGAAGCCAAAAATGCCCTGATCCTAAATGGACCTGACACCTTGATCTTCTATCATGGCATAACATATGAGTGGGGATTCCCAAAGGACCTTTGTACACTACAATATTTATTACTATAAAGATCTAAGAGTTCTTAGCCACTTTGAAACTTATAAGGGTGTTCAGATCCCATCCACTGGACTTGTGTTTTCACATGTTTAAATTATTCTGGTTTGTTTTGTATAGTTTATTCAGAAATAACTCCCGCTTCAAATTCTGGAAAATAAGATTTGGTCTTCCAGGGCGCCTGGGTGCCTCAGTCGTTAAGCGTCTGCCTTCGGCTCAGGTCATGATCCCAGGGTCCTGGGATCGAGTCCCACATCGGGCTCCCTCCTCGGGGGGGGAAGCCTGCTTCTCCCTCTCCCACTCCTGCTGCTTGTGTTCCTGCTCGCTATCTCTGTCTCTGTCAAATAAATAAATAAAATCTTAAAAAAAAAAAAAAAGATTTGGTCTTCCAGTAAATGTGGAAAGAAGAACTCAACTCAAATGTGAAAGTATACTCGAGAGGTAAATGTATTTGCTTGCTTTTCTTGTCCATTAATGCTTGAGAACTATAGGGTCTTTAACCAGCCCATTTTGTACCTCCGTTTTTTCATCTTGAAAATGGTAACTAAATACTGCCTTCTATTTGGTTGATATGAACAAAATACTAGTAAACTGAAAGGCTCTGGATTGATACCCCCATCAGCTCCTGCTATTGATGGTGGAATTTTCATTGTAGTTTGTTCACTGTGGTTTCAAGAATAAACATTATGGGTTGTTTTTGGTTTATTCTGGTTTATTTTTTAACAATATTGTCTTAAGAATAAAAAAAGTTACTAAGGAACTTTAGTGAATACAGAACAATTCACATTCACAAAACTAGATATAGGCAAATTAGTAGATGTCCTTGACTGAGACAACAATATTTTCAGGTTGTGATCTTGAAAATTATCATCATTTTGAATTACGTGCATCCTTACTGCTGAAGAAAACCTAACTGGACTGTGTATTTAGGGAAAGTTGTAACATTAAAAGACAGTAAATAGGATATTTAACATCTTTATTTAAATCTCGAGTTACATGCAGCCCATACAGTTCCTGTGCTGCATATTAAATTTTATATAATGAATTTTATATAATGAATAATACTGGTTTTTTATAATATTTGATTGCTCAATATACTGTGCTAAGTACTTCACATACATTAGCTTCTTTATTCTTCACAAAATTCTCATGAGGTAAAGGTATTGTTATACAGTTGATCCTTGAACAACATGGGGGTTAGGGGTCTTGAGCCCCCACTGTGCAGCTGAAAATTCACGTATAATTTTTGACTTTCCTAAAAGTTAATTACTAATAGCCTACTGTTGTCCAGAAGCCTTCCTGAGGACATAAATAGTCGATTAACCCATATTTTGCATGTTTTATATATATATATCTATATTATATACTGTACTCTTACAATATAGTAAGCTAAAGAAAAGAAAATGTTACTAAGAAAATCATAAGGAAGAGAATATACATTTATAGGTCTATACTCTATTTATAAAAAGAAAAAAATCTACATTTAAGTGGACCCATGCAGTTCAAATCCATGTTGTTCAAGGGTCAACTATAATTCCTTTTTTTCAGAGTAAGGAGCTATGGCTCATAAAAATTACATACACTGTACTACCTTCCACTTTGGCAGTGTCATCTGAATTTCTTTGTCATGAACATGTTTTATACAGCTCTTTATTAAAAAACATATATATATATATTTTGAAGATTTTATTTATTTGTCAGAGAGAGAGAGAGCACAAGCAGGGGGAGCTGCAGGCAGAGGGAGAGGGAGAAGCAGGCTTCCTGCAGAGCAGGGAGCCCGATGCGGGGCTGGATCCCAGGACCCTGGGATCATGACCTGAGCCGAAGGCAGACGCTTAACCAACTGAGCCACCCAGGCGTCCCAAATATATTTTTGATAGATGCATTTTTAGAATAGGCAGGTGTGTAGTGGAAGCACATGAACTCTGTGGTCAAATGTAGGTTCTATCTTTATAGCCAACCAGGTATATGACCTTGAGTCTCTTTGTCCTCAGAAGGATATAAGAACACCTGTCTCCTATATTGTGAAAATTAATAGATGACATTTGTAAAGCTTCTGGCCATAGTTCAGGTATGTAACAAGGACTCATTAAATGTTCTCTCCTTGTTACTTTATTTCAATAATAATAATAATGTCAATAACTCTTACTATATCCCAAAGTTTTTGTTTTGCTCTTTATATATGTTTATATACCTATGGGGACTGGTTATAGTATTGTCCTCATTTTATGATTAAGGACACAGACTTAGAGAAGTGGTAGATCCCATGGTGGAGGCCAGGCAGTCTCATTCCAGAGCTTGTATTCTGAACTAATATGTGATTTTTTTTGAGGATATGTTCCAATAACAATAGGTTAGATTCTGATATTTCAGGCAACAGTTTAAGTCTCAGAAATGATTATCCCACCCATCCCCCATCTAGTTCTTCCAGTTTTAGATTGTGACAATATGACAATTTCTTTACTGATACTCACTTGATTCCTACAGGAAGTTTGTTAGATTAGATATTCAGAGACCCTTCTGATTCTAAAATCTGTGATCCTATATTGTTTGGTTATATTTGCAGTACTCTGAGGCAGCTCTGATAGTCCTTTAAGGGAAAGAGATTCATCACCCTGGCTTAAAAAGGAATACGTTGACTTCTCTACTGAACTGAAATTAGCCATTTCGTGGGGCTTTTGGTGGGGACTGCAGAATTTACTCCGTAAGCTTCTTCGCTCCTTAAAAAGAAGAACCTCAGGGGTGCCTGGGTGGCTCAGTCAGTTAAGCATCCAACTCTTGGTTTTGGCTCAGATCCTGATCTCATGGGTCCTGGGATCGTGCCCTGCATCCAGCTCTGCACTCAGCAGGGAGTCGGCTTGAGGATTCTCTCCCTCTGCCCAGCCCCTCACTGGTGCACTCGCTCTCTAAAATAAATAAATAAATCTTTGGGATGGGGCGGGCGGGGGGGGGGGGAAGGAACCTCAAAACAGTTCTGCCCAAATGGATTTGACTTCAATGACACTTGTTTTAGTGTGTAAATACATTTTGCTCAGTCTTAAAAAATGGAGCTGTTTTGTTTGCCAGGGGAGCAGATGACACTCCTGAGTGTGTTAGATTGGCTATTTACATTTGCTTTTGACTCTGTCTTGAACTGTCACTGCCTCTCCTTCACTCTTTTTCCCCCTCTGTCTCTGTGTCAGTTTGTCTTCTGTTTCTGTTTCTCCCTCCTAGCTTCTCTCTTCCTATTTGGATAATTCTGCTTTATTTCTGTAAGTGAAAGACTCTCCCAGGATGCTGAATATGTCATTATTGTTATAGCGCTCCTTAAATGCACAGAAGATTTTAGCTTGGCTGTAAAGCTTGCTCTTGGCATAAATTTGGCAGATAGTTTTTAGCCTGGGGGAGACTTTTTATTGGGATCATGAAAGTGTTGGGGCGTCACTGCCCTCCACTTTTCCTGCTTGAAGTATGACATTAGTGGTTTTAGCTCTTGTTGACCCTTCTTTTTAAACCAAAGCTTTATAGCTTATTAGTGCACAGTGCGGAATTTTCTTATGATATGTTGGAGGGAAAGAAAAAAACTCCTCTAAGGTTACAAATGGTTTCACTTACCAAAATGATTATTTCTCTTGGAAAGTTTTGTCTTTTCTTTGAAATTTCCGGGAGTTGGGTGGGCTTGATGTCCTCTTTCCCACTCTTTCCCTACCCACACTCTCACGTTGGCAGAAATGCTGAGAGCTTTAAGCATAATTCCAGACTTCTGGGAGGCAAATCATTGACCAAGGAATAACGAAGACACACTTTTCTGCTGTTATTTTAAAGAAATGTTTTCGGTCAAAATGGAAGTAAGGACAGAATACTGCAGGCTGTTTTTGACTATTTGTTTCATTTATAGAATGTAGGACAAATGCTTTGGAACATCAGTAATTACTATTTCAAGCCACCTTTGGGAATTGAGATCTGTGCTTTTCAAATCTGTACTTAATCTCATACCTCATCATTTATTGGATCAAATACCAGCCTCATTTGCTCAGCATCCAGGTCAGCGCCTTGAGCTCCAAATCAGGCATGACATGTCACCTTATGAGAGTTTCTCTGCATTACCCCTATCTGTTTCTGCTTCATGAAAGGACTTGATGTAAGCATCTTCATTTTTCCAAGGTATCTGAAGGCTTAACTGAAATGAAAATTCTTTGCCCTCTCCCTGAAAATAATACTTAAAATACTTTTATCTTTACATTTTGCTTATCAGAGTTACTTTGTCCAGCCTTGGAGCAGAGCATTCTGAATGTGAGCCCAATAGGTCTAAGCTTCTGATGGGTCCACAAGAAACCGCTGAAGAAATTTAAGGATTTCCTGGCCAAAGCAAGCAGTGTCCTTCAATAAGGTTTCAGATTATAACATAAACCTAGACATATCTGAGAAGAAGAAGAGTTGTGAATTTTTTTATCATCACAAACTGTATAATACATACTTCCAGTGACCTCCATGGGTTGCCTGTCTGCTGTTGGCTCAACTGGATTTTAATGGAGCCATTCCTGCACTTCCACTCTTTCATCCCTCCCTTTTAATGGGAATAAAAATTAAATTGGGTGCTATTTAAATATTCTCAACTTAACGTTTATTGAAAACCACTCTGCCGCAGGGCATAGCACTTTGAAAAACTGCCTTGCACCAGACCAGTTTTCCAGCCAGCTGGTTTACCCCCAAACCTGGAGTTCGCTTTACTCAGGCTTTTAATTTCTTTAAACCAAATGATCACAGAAAAACTTAGGAGAACCCAGTTTCATTTGTGAGGTTTTTCAATAAAAGTGAAGTGGAGTGTGGCTAGAAAACCAGACCGGTGAAAAGCCATGACTCTGCTGACACTAGAGGAAAAGCGACAGAATTCTGACACTACGTGCTTCCAGTGTTAAGGAGAAAAGAAAACGAGGAAGGTGGAAGAGCTTTAGGGCTGGTCCACTTTGCGAAAGCAAGGGAGCAAAGAAAGTGTGGTTGAGTTCTTTTGTCCCTTATAGGTGCTTTATTTAAAAGTTTCTCCTGGGGAGCCTGGGTGGCTCAGATGGTTAAGCATCTGCCTTCACTCAGGTCATGATCCCAGGGTCCTGGGATTGAGCCCTGCATCAGGCTCCCTGCTCAGCGGGGAGTCTGCTTCTCCCCCTGCCCACCCCCCCCCCCTTGTGCTCACTCTCTTTCTCTCTCACATGGATAAAAAAAAATCTTTAAAAATAAGTTTCTCCTACTTTTATGTATATGTTCTTTCTAGAAAATTTGGAAAGTACAGAAATTATAAAGAATAAAATTTAAAAACTCAGGTGTAATTATTCTTAACACTTTGGCATATAAATTCTTAGTTCCTTTTTTATTTAAAAGGTTTTAAAAATTGGCAATATATTAAACAGTATTTTGTAACTTGCCTCATTTATTATCAGATTTCCTTCAAGTAATTAAATATTTCTCAAAACATAGATAATTTAATAGTTATATTCTTTGAATCACTTGTCTAGTTTTCTATCATTAAACTTCTTGGTTTCTGATTTCTTTACCATACTAATTAAGAATAAATAAAATTCTTACATATAAATCTTTGGCTTATATGTTTCCAAGCATTTAAAGAAGAATTCATATCAGTCCTTCTCAAATGCTTCCAAAAATAGAAGAGGAAGGAACACTTCCAAACTCATTTTACAAGGTCAGCAAAACCAGGTAAGGACACTATGAGAAAGGAAAATTACAGGCCATTATCCCTGATGAACATAGATACAGAAATCCTTAATAAGCTATTAGCAAACCAAATTCAACAATACACTAAAAGGATCATATACCATGGTATTGGGATTTATTCCAGGGATGCTTGGATGGTTTAACATCCACAAATCAATCAATGTGGTACAGCACATTAACAAAATAAAGGATACAAATCATATCTAAGTAGATTCAGAAGAAGCACTTGACAAAATTCACCTTCCATTTTTTTTTTTAAAGATTTTATTTATTTATTTGACAGAGAGAAAGAGAGAGACAGCAAGAGAAGGAACACAAGCAGGGGGGAGTAGGAGAGGGAGAATCAGGCTTCCCGCTGAGCAGGGAGCCCAATGCGGGGCTCGATCCCAGGACCCTGGGATCATGACCTGAGCTGAAGGCAGACGCTTAGTGACTGAGCCACCCAGGTGCCCGTCACATTCCATTTTTGATAAAAACTCTCAACAAAGTGCGTATAGAGGAAGTGTACCTCAACATAATAAAGGCCATATGTGACGAACCCACAGCTATAACCCATTATACCCAATGGTGAAAAGCTGAAAGATTTTCCTCCAAGATCGGGAACAACACAAGGATGCCCACCCTCTCCACTTTGATTCAACATACTATGGAAGACTTAGCCAAAGCAATTAGGCAAGAAAAAGAAATAAAAGGTATACAAATTGGAAAGGAAGAAGTAAAACTGTCAAAATTTGCATATGACAGATATTATATGTAGAAACCCTAAAGACTCCACCAAAATGCTGTTAGAAGTCATAAATGAATTCAGTAAATTTTGCAGTATACAAAGTCAGTATATAAGAATCAGTTGTGTTTCTATACACTAATAACAAACTAACAGAAAGAGAAATAAAACAATCTCATTTACAGTTGCTTCAGAAAGAATGAAATACCTAGGAATGAATTTAACTAGCAAGGTAAAAGACTTGTAAACAAAAACTATAGGACATTGATGAAAAAAATTAAAGACACAAATAAATGGAATGATAGTACATGCTCATGGTTTGGAAGATTTAATATTGTTAAAATGTTCATACTACCCAAACAATCTACAGATTTGATACAATACCTATCAAAATTCCAATGGTATTTTTCACAGAAATAGAACAAGCAATATTAAAATTTGTATGGAACCACAAAAGACCCTGAGTATCCAAAGCAAACTTGAGAAAGAACAAGGTTGGAGGCATCATGTTTCCTGATTTCAAACTATATTACAAAGCTATAGTAATCAAAACAATATAGTATTGCCATTAAAATAGACACATAGATAAGTAGAACAGAATGGAGAGCCCAGAAATAAACCTACAGATATGTGATCAATTAATTAATGACAAAGGAGCCAAGAATATACAATGGGGAAAGGACAGTCTCTTTAATAAATGGTGTTGGGGAAACTGGACCAGTATCTTTCAACTGAAAATGGATTAAAGACTTGAATATAAAATCGTTTAAAACCATAAAACTTCCAGGAGAAAACATAGGCAGTAAACTCCTTGACATTGGTCATGGTGATAATATTTTGGATTTGACACCAAAGCAAAGGCGATGAAAGCAAAAATAAACAATTGGGACTACACCAAACTAGAAAGCTTCTGTACAGCAGAAGAAACTATCAACAGAATGAAAAATTAACCTATGGAATTAGATAAAATATTTGCAAATCGTGTATCTGATAAGGGGTTAATATCCAAAATATATATAAAGAATATAAAGAATTCATACAACTCCATAGGAAAAAAATTCAATTAAAAAATGGACAGAGGATCTGACTAGTCATTTTTCCACAGAAGACATACAAATGGCCAACAAGTACTTGAAAAGGTGCTCAGCACCACTAATCAGTGGGGAAATGCAAGTCAAAGCCACAATGAGAGAGCCCCTCACACCTATCAGAATGGCTGTTGTCAAAAAGACAAGAAATAACAAGTGTTGGCAAGGATATGGATAAAAGGGAACACTTGTTCACCATAAATTAGAATTTGGACAGTAAATTGGTGAAGCCACTGTGAAAAACAGTATGGAGGTTCCTCAAAAAATTAGAAATAGAAATACCGTATGGTTCAGCAGTTTTTATTTGAAGGAAACAAAAACACTAATCAAAAAGATATCTGCATCCCTGTATTTGTTACAGTGTTATTTACAATAGCTAAGACATGCAAACAACCTAAGTATCCATCGATAGATGAATGGATAAAGAAAGTGTAGTATATATACAATGGAATATTTTTCAGCCATAAAAAAGAAGGAAATCCTGCCACTGTGACAACATGGATAGAATTTGAGGGCATTATTCTAAATGAAGTAAGTCAGATGGAGAAAGGCAAATACTGTATGATCTTACTTATATGTGGAATCTAAACAAAACAAACTAATCTCAAAGATAGAACAGATTGGTGGTGGCCAGAGGTGGTTGCTTCAACTCTTAAATATAATTGAGAAAACTCAAGAGGAGAAGGAAAGCCAATTATATTTACTCGTATTTTTATTTACTATGTTCTTTATTCCCTCAAATGTTACAAAATTCCTTCTTATATTGTTTTCTTTTCATGGGGAGAACTTCCTTTAGCCATTCTTTTAGAGTAAGTCTTCTGGAAACTAGTTCTTTTCATTTTTGTTCATCTGAGAATGTCTTAATTTTCCCTTCATTCCTAAAAGATATTTTCTCCAGGTATAGGATTCAGGGTTGACAATTCTTTTCTTCATATGCATGAAAAAGTGCTCAACATCACTCGGCATCAGGGAAATACAAATCAAAACCTCAGTGAGATACCACCTCACACCAGTCAGAATGGCTAAAATTAAGTCAGGAAACGACAGATGTTGGTGAGGCTGCGGAGAAAGGGGAACCCTCCTACACTGTTGGTGGGAATGCAGGCTGGTGCAGCCACTCTGGAAAACAGTATGGAGGTTCCTCAAAAAGTTGAAAATAGAGCTACTGTATGACCCAGCAATTGCACTACTGGGTATTTATCCCAAAGATACAAATGTAGTGATCCGAAGGGGTACGTGCACCCCAATGTTTATAGCAGCAATGTCCACAATAGCCAAACTATGGAAAGAGCCAAGATGTCCATCAACAGATGAATGGATAAAGAAGAGGTGGTATATATATACAATGGAATATTATGCAGCCATCAAAAAAACCGAAATCTTGCCATTTGCAATGACGTGGATGGAACTAGACGGTATTATGCTAAGCGAAATAAGTCAATCAGTGAAAGACATGTATCATATGATCTCAGTGATATGAGGAATTCTTAATCTCAGGAAACAAACTGAGGGTTGCTGGAGTGGTGGGGGGTGGGAGGGATGGGGTGGCTGGGTGATAGACATTGGGGAGGTATTGTGCTATGGTGAGCGCTGTGAATTGTGTAAGACTGATGAATCACAGACCTGTACCTCTGAAACAAATAATACATTATATGTTTAAAAACAAAAAAAGAAGAAGAAGAAGATAGTAGGAAGGGAAAAATGAAGGGGGGAGAATTGGAGTGGGAGACGAACCATGAGAGACTATGGACTCTGAGAAAAAAACTGAGGGTTCTAGAGGGGAGGGGGATGGGGGGATGGGTTAGCCTGGTGATGGGTATTAAAGAGGGCACGTATTGAATGGAGCACTGGGTGTTAACACGCAAACAATGAATCATGGAACACTACATCAAAAACAAATGATGTAATGTATGGTGATTAACATGATAAAATAAAATTAAAAAAAAAATAATATTGTGTCACTTTTTTCTAGCCTCCATGCTTTTTTCTGATGAGGAATCTGTTGTCATTTGAAGTGTTTTCCCTCCAGGTGAAGGGTAACTTTTCTGTGGGTGCCTTCAAGAGTTTTTGTCTTTAGTTTTTAGAAGTAATTACAATGTGTTTTTCTGTAGGTGTATTTGGGAGTTTCCTGTCCAGGGTTCACTCCTTCTTTAACATGTAGATTTATGTCTCTTGCAAAATTTGTGTAGTATTCATTCATAATTTTTTCAAATACCTTTTAGCCCCACCCCATCTCCTCTCCTTCCAAGCCCATTATGACCCAAAGGTTAGACCTTTTTTTTTTTTAAAATAATCCCACTGATCCCTAAGATTCTATTAATTTTTCAGTCTATTCTCTCTATATTGTTCAAATGGGTAATTTTTATTGTTCTTTACAGCTTATTGATTCTTTCTGCTGTTTCTCCATTCTGCTATTGAACCTATCCACTGAACTTTAATTTCACTTATTGTGTTCTTAAGTTCTAAAATTTCCATTTGATTTTTCTTTACATCTTCTGCATCTTTGCTAAGAATTTTATTTACCTTGCTGAGGCTTTCTGTTTTTTCCTTGTTCTTTGAAACATGTTTATCATGGCATTTAAAGAACCTTTGTCAGCTAATTTTAACATCTTTGTCATCTCAGCGTTGGCATCTATTCATTGTCTTTTTCTCATTCAGTTTGAGATCTTCCTGGTTCTTGGTATGTTGAGTGATTTTCAGTTGAAATTCCCCAAGATTTGGATCATATTTAGACCTTTTGTTTTAACTGGCTCTCTCAGACATCACTCTGGCAGGGAGAAGTACAGGTCCTGCTTGGCCAGCATTGCCAGCCAAGGTCAGGATACTATGGGCAGAGATGGGAGTTCCAGTTTCCCATCGGGTCTCCACTGACAATGCTTGTGGGGTGGCCTCATTACTGCTGGCTGATGACATAAATCCTGACTTCCTCCTAGGCCTCGTCTGACAGCACCCAAGTGAGGAGGAACAGGGGTGCTCTTTACTGCCAGATGAGGCTGGAAGTCCAAACTCCCTGTTTGTTCAGCTCTGACACTCCGTGTGTGTTCGGCGGTGGTACTTATTTACAGCCGTCAGGAATTAAAGTCCTCACTCCTACTTAGCTTGCTCTGAAACCATCCCAATGGAGGTGTTGGGCATCTTGTTATAGCCTCACGAGGGTTAATGTCTAGGTTCCCCACTTGGCCTTTGCTGGCATGGGCAGTGGTAGAGCCAGTTTTTTTCCTGTGGTGTTTGCTAGCGTAATGCATTATTTTCTGAAAGTTTCCATCCTGTGAGGCTGCCCCTTTCATATTCCTTTGGCTAGAGAGATCTGGTTTTGGTTCAGACATTTTTTTTTTTTAAGATTTTATTTATTCATGAGAGAGAGAGAGAGCACACAAGCAGGGGGAGAGGCAGAGGCAGAGGGAGAGGGAGAAGCAGACTCCCTGCTGAGCAGGGAGCCCGACGTGGGCCACGATCCCAGGACCTGGAGATCATGACCTCAGCCGAAGGCAGATGCTTAACCATCTGAGCCAACCGGGTGCCCCGGTTCAGACTTTTTTTGTCCTTATCCATTGGCATTTTCAGGTTTCTGGCTTCTGCAGCTCCAAGGCTGGGATATTTGAGGCACAAAGAAAACCCAAGGACTTCATGTTCCTTGTATCATTACTTGTGTCCTGAAGAGCCTAACTTGACTACCTTCTTTTCTCCACCTTTCAAAATCATCTGATGTTTGTTTTATATGTAATGTCCAGAATTTTTGTTTCTCCCTAGCAGGAGAAATGTGCATCTACTGTCTTCCCTTAAGTAGAATCGGCTTTTACAATTTACTCAAATCTTGCAGCAAAAATACACTGTATATGTCAGTCTGTATGTATATGAAAAAGATCATATATCTTATAAGTGAACCTTTTGTCCCTGATTTGGTCAGTATCAGGAGTCAACAGATTTTATTTCTAAAGAGCCATACAGTAAATATTTTAGACTTTGAAGGCCATACTATAATGGTAGGTTACATTTGAATTTTTCATTTCTTCCTTGATTCCTTCTAGTTTACCAGTATTTAAGAGCATCATGTTCAGTATTACACAAGCTAAAAACCAAGCTAGAAGTTTCATCTACAATAAAATAAGCTGAAGTTTGCCGACACTGTTTCTCTTTTTGAAATATGTTGCAAAAAACTGGGAAAGAAAAACATTGAAACCATGAGGGCCATAGAATGTGCCTTAACTAAGTATGAGATTGGGTTTGTATATGGAATCTTGAGACTTGCTAAGTCTGGGTGAAGCTTTGCTTTCTTTCCATTTCTTTTATCTGGCTTTATTCTTTTACAAATAGAGTTTGTAGACCAATCTCTTCTCTGCTAGACACCTTACTAGTAAACCTGCAGAGATCTCAAACTCCGGCTTCCTTGGAAATGAGATGGTATTCTTTCATATGGTAGGTGATTTGAGTTACTGCCCCTGTTTCATTCCTTTGTGTTCTGAATATCTTGCAATTGCAATGTCATTACTCAGGGACATAGTACACCTTATAAAATGAAGAACCTATCCCAAAAATCAAAGTATTTTCTTTCCTCAGGTCACTGTGTAGATTCTATCACAAACTGCTAGAATCTGTTGCAAACTAGTACTAAATCCAAGGATTCCAGTGAGCTCTAGAAATGTTCAATAACATTTCCCAAAGTAGGAACTAACTTCTTAGAATTCTGGTGCTACTATTTGAAATATATATTATTTGCTTGTTTTCTAACCTGGTTTTATTTTTTCTTACTCCATATTAACATTGAAAAAAGATGCATTATGGTTTTTAGATTACCTTCCAAAAAGTTGACAGTTCTTACATTTGTCAATTACTTTAATATTCTATGTATTTTTAAATGGTTGCTTGGTTGGGAGTCTCTAGACACAACACTTCACACTAAGTAAGGCTGACAGTTAAGTGATGTGGAGACCATTACCTAAACTTTGTGCTTGCAGGCTGGGGCCTCTTGCCTTTTCCTGTTTCATAACAAATAACATTAGCATTCAGGAACTTTTTAACACCTATTGAGGGCAGGATTTTTATAACCCCCTATAAGGGAGGATTTTAAAAATGAATGACTAAAACCTAACAAACATAACATACAAAAAAAAGAGAACTAGGCATCAGTCTTATGTTGGAATCTCAAGTCATAAATCTCAAATAAAATACCAACAAACCAAATTGAACATTACAACAAGAGAATCACTTACCATGACCAGATATGATTTATCCCATGTTAGAAAAATCTATTGTTATAATATTAATTGGTCCAGTAAGAAAACATGATAATCTCACTAGATGCAGAAAAAGGTGTTTCATAAAATTCAGAGTTTGTTCATGAGATTTATTCTGTGATAACTAGGAATAGAAAGATAAATCTTTTAAATAATAAAGAGTAGCTATCTTAAACCAACCACCAGCATTGTTTTTAATGTGGAATATTATTGGCATTTCTTCTAAAATTGGGAATAAGGCAATCATGCCATGCCCATTATTATACAGTTACTCTGAAAATTCCAGACAGTGCAGTAATATTAAACCATAAAGAAGATATAATTACAAAGCCATGATTTATAGACAATATAACTTTTGATCTGAAAAATTCAAGAGCATCAACTTTTAAAGAACTGATTATATTGACCAGATACTTGATTAATATGCAAAACATCCATACGATTTCTATGAACCAATAAAAAACTAATTAAATGAGCTAATTCTTTAAAAAATTTCTCTCATGATAGTACCAGAAAACATAAGATATTTGGGAAAACCTTAAGTAGAAATATGGAAAGTCTACAATAAGGAAAACTAATTTTTCAGAGAAATATAGATTATTTACATACATTAACAATATGTCATGTTTCTGAATAAGGAAACTATTGTAAAAATGGTAAAAATGGCAGGTATTCCAAAATTAATTCAGAACTTTAATGCAGTCTCAGTCAGAATACCAATGGATTTTATTTGTGCCTCAAAATTATTTGTTAGTGCATTTGAAAGTATAAACAGGCAAGAATTGCTGAGATAATTTTTTCAGGTTGGCACTGAGTAGGTACTTTACTACACAACATTTTATTATGAAAGATTTTTAACCTACAGAAAAAATTTAATACAACAAATATGTAATCATTCTCATTAAGTAGTTGCCAACATTTTATAATAACTCTCTAGCCATAGTAAAGTTTAAATAAAAATGAATGAACTGTGAGGTCTGTCTTAAGGATGATCTCAGCTACAGAACCATTTCTTTCATTTAAAGCATTAACTCCTCAAAAGAATTATCTGTCCTTGCTATTATCAGTTTCTGTGTGCCTGTGTCTTCTCTTTAACTCCTTATTATAAAAAATTTCAAATATATACAACATAAAAAGAGTAGCATAACAAACCCCTGACCATCAGGTAGCTTCAACTCTTGGCCAAACTAGTCTTACCCCACAACCCCCCCAGATTATTTTGAAGCAAATTTCAGACATCATATTATTTCCTTTATACATATTTCAGTACATATTTCCACAATATAAGGAGTCCTTTTTTAAAGCATAGTATTATCAGGCCTGCAAAATTAATAATAATTCTTTAAGATCAAATTTCCAACCCATGTCAAATTCCATGTCAAATGATTATCTCATTTTTAAAAATCACGTTCCAAGTAAGACCTATTTACATTGCAATTGGTTGATATATCTCATAAGATTCTCTTCATATATAGGTTTCTCTTCCATTTCCTTTTGTCACTTCATATTTTTTGAAGAAATAGGACCATTTATCCTACAGTGTTTCCTTTCCCACAGACGGAATTTTGCTAATTTCATCCCCGTGGTGTTCTTTGGTTTCTGAAATTTCCTGTAAATTGTTAATTACATCTAGAAGATTGGTTAGATTGGATTTTACCTTTTGGCAAAAAAATACTTATTTTTTATGAATTTATGTCATGGGCACATAAAAAGGATATATTCTCTGTCTTCTGGACATAAAGTTACATTTATGTTATTTAGATTTACCTCCTTAATTGTTTATCTTCTGATGCCATATGTATATAGTATTAAGTTTACACATACACAAACACACAGACACATCTCTCTTATCATGAACTTAGAAAAGTGAATTACAGTCTCATGCTACTAATTTTCTCTCTATTTCTCCTTACATTCTGTAGCTTTTCTATACAATGTTAATGTTATGTGATATGTAGATATGCATAACTGTTAGGGATTCATTATAGAATAAATATAATATACGTAGGTATCCTTTTTAACATTTCTAAGTGTCCTTTTTTTTTCTTGTGTAGTGCTTTTGTTTAATTAAGATTGTGAGCACTGCTTTTCATTTTGTCATTGTGAACATAGAAGAATACCAAACTGTGTAAAGTGTTATGCTAAAAAAAAAAACCCAGTATGTTTATAGACACTGTTATACATATAGATACAGGTATTTGAGAAACTAGAAGGAAACAGACCAAAATGTA
This sequence comes from Halichoerus grypus, assembly GCF_964656455.1. Lineage (NCBI taxonomy): Eukaryota > Metazoa > Chordata > Mammalia > Carnivora > Phocidae > Halichoerus > Halichoerus grypus. The sequence goes on from NC_135713.1 coordinate 174,801,104, forward strand.
AATAGTTTTTAACCTCTAAAAACTGTGATGGGGGGGGCGCCTGGGTGGCTCAGCCGTTAAGCGTCTGCCTTCGGCTCAGGTCATGATCTCAGGGTCCTGGGATCGAGCCCCACATCGGGCTCCCTGCTTGGTGGGAAGCCTGCTTCTCCCTCTCCCACTCCCCCTGCTTGTGTTCCCTCTCTTGCTGTGTCTCTCTCTGTCAAATAAATAAATAAAATCTTAAAAAAATAAATAAATAAAAACTGTGATGGGATTATAGGTAATTTAAATTTTCTTCTTTAAAGTCTTCCCAAAGTTTTTTACAGTGAGCTTGTGTTACTTTTATGAGACTCAAAAACCTATTATTTTTACAGAAGAAAATTGTAAAGAAAGTACGCAAAGTAGTTTGGTTTCCTTAATGTTTTCAGCATATTTTCTTGCCACAGCCTAAATAATGAGCTAGGGCAGTGTTGCACATTGGCCCCCCCGCCCCTCATTTGAATCACAACTAGCATCGTACACACGACTCTTCCAGTGATAGGTTTGAAATGGGAAAATGTGATTGCTAGAAATTGTTACATGAGTGAGGAAAATTTACCAAAGTCTTTGATACGATCTGAGGTCTGGGAGTAGAACATGGGAGGCCTCCTGAAAATCTGTCCAACATTCACTCAGGCTCTTCTTGGTTCGGAGCCAAATCACAAACCCTTCGGTTGAATTTTTCTGTCCAGACACTGGCTTAAATGAAGGTATACTTAAGTTGGAAATACCATTTCAGCTTTTGGCTGGAGTAGCTGTTGTCGAGGAGCTTCTTTTAGATGTGGAGCCGTGAGGGAGTTCTCTGAGTACATGCATTTTCACACATCTGCTAATGCAAAAGCCCCAGTGTGAGCATTAGTACTCAGGAATGTGATGTGGATTTGAGATGATCTCCCCAGGATTTTGGCAGGTCAGGACAAACATTATCTTGCTCCCATATGTTTTTGTAGGATCTTGAAAGGGAAATCATATACATTTCCTTAGACTGACATGCTGAATTTTCCCACATACACCAAAAAACCCTCTCAGCAAAAATAAAGTCAGCAATATGTATATATGACATTCATATCTTTAGCATCTGTTGTGAATACAACAATATAACCTGATGGCTATTGGGAGTCACATACGGTCTGCATATATTTTGATTTATGTTTCACTGGCTTATCTCTGAAAACCTGGCCCACAGATAAAAACTGTGAAAGATCCCACATTTTCAGTAAGGCCTTTTTATTTGTTTTTATTCGGCATTTCCTTAGGTGCAATGTGCATGGGGCTAGGGTTCCTCATTTTCGCTAATTCTCCATTGATAACACTATTCCCCCACACAGTCACCTTCTCCCACAGTTTTGTAGTATCTGATATGTATGTGACACATTCAGTTAAAAACAGCCAGGGAACCCTTGTGAAGCTAAGAAATTCACCAACAACACACGCTGTGTATAGAGACTGGATCTGTTTTTTAATCACCCTTGAGCAAACCCAGTCCTGTTTCATATGGGGTTTGACAAACAGTAGGTACTCATTTAATGTTGACTAACCCTTTGTCTCAGTCTTTTTATTCTCCAATCTCTAGTCCCTCTAGAGAATGATATATCATCTGCCCAGGAGTTTGGCTCCTTTTCTGTGCAAGTAGATTATTAAAAGTTGAATAAAGAGGTCAACTAATCTTTGACAAAGCAGGAAAGAATGTCCAATGGAAAAAAGACAGTCTCTTCAACAAATGGTGTTGGGAAAATTGGACAACCACATGCAGAAGAATGAAACTGGACCATTTCCTTACACCACATACAAAAATAGACTCCAAATGGTTGAAAGACCTCAATGTGAGACAGGAGTCCATCAAAATCCTAAAGGAGAACACAGGCAGCAACCTCTTTGACCTCAGCCGCAGCAACTTCTTCCTAGAAACATCGCCAAAGGCAAGGGAAGCAAGGGCAAAAATGAACTATTGGGACTTCATCAAGATAAAAAGCTTTTGCAAAGCAAAGGAAACAGTCAACAAAACCAAAAGACAACTGACAGAATGGGAGAAGATATTTGCAAATGACATATCAGATAAAGGGCTAGTATCCAAAATCTATAAAGAACTCATCAAACTCAACACCAAAAGAACAAAGAATCCAATCAAGAAATGGGCAGAAGACATGAACAGACATTTTTCCAAAGAAGACATCCAAATGGCCAACAGACACATGAAAAAGTGTTCAATATCGCTCGGCATCAGGGAAATCCAAATCAAAACCTCAGTGAGATACCACCTCACACCAGTCAGAATGGCTAAAATTAACAAGTCAGGAAATGACAGATGTTGGCGGGGATGCGGAGAAAGGGGAACCCTCCTACGCTGTTGGTGGGAATGCAAGCTGGTGCAGCCACTCTGGAAAACAGTATGGAGGTTCCTCAAAAAGTTGAAAATAGAGCTACCATATGATCCAGCAATTGTACTACTGGGTATTTACCCCAAAGATACAAAAGTAGGGACCCGAAAGGCTACATGCACCCCGATGTTTATAGCAGCAATGTCCACAATAGCCAAACTGTGGAAAGAGCCAAGATGTCCATCAACAGATGAATGGATAAAGAAGATGTGGTATATATATACAATGGAATATTATGCAGCCATCAAAAGGAATAAGATCTTGCCATTTGCAACGACGTGGATGGAACTGGAGGGTATTATGCTGAGCGAAATAAGTCAAACAGAGAAAGACATGTATCATATGACCTCACTGATATGAGGAATTCTTAATCTCAGGAAACAAACTGAGGGTTGCTGGAGTGGGGGGTGGGGTGGGAGGGATGGGGTGACTGGGTGATGGACACTGGGGAGGGTATGTGTTCTGGTAAGCGCTGTGAATTGTGCAAGACTGTTGAATCTCAGATCTGTACCTCTGAAACAAATAATGCAATATATGTTAAGAAAGAAAAAAAGAAGAAGAAGAATGTAGCAGCAGGGGAAGAATGAAGGGGGGGAAATCGGAGGGGGAGAAGAACCATGAGAGACAATGGACTCTGAAAAACAAACTGAGGGTTCTAGAGGGGAGGGGGGTGGGAGGATGGGTTAGCCTGGTGATGGGTATTGAGGAGGGCACGTTCTGCATGGAGCACTGGGTGTTATGCACAAACAATGAATCATGGAACACTATATCGAAAACTAATGATGTAATGTATGGGGATTAACATAACAATAAAAAAAATTAAAAAAAAAAAAAGTTGAATAAAGATAGCTCTAGGCTCAGCTACTTCATGGTCTGTGTGCCAAGGAGAGCACATTGGTTGGTTCTCATTGGCATACAAGTTGATAGATTTAGTCTTACCTCATTCCGAGTCACAACTCAGCCCCTGTAGGATCACTCTGAGAAGGTCATAATCCCTAATCACTATTTGTTTTCATGTTTCACAAATGAGTTTTCTCGCTACAGTGTCATGTGCCTAATCAGATCAATCCTCCTCCAGTTGGTTCTTTTATCTGCTTATATCACATAGTTTTCAGGCTATCAAATGTTATTTAAAACTAGTATCTTGGATCTCTCTCTCTCCCCCTCCACATACGGAGGGAGGTCAGATGTTTTTGACCTCCTTTCTTTTCTTTTGTGCTTGTTTATTTACCACCAGTGGTTTACTATTGGATGATTTTGCTGGAAAAAGATGATTTCCACAGGGAAGCAAGAGTGGGATTTTGCTCCATAAAGGAAAACATGCAGAGGGAATAATATCAATTTAATTTATTAACCAAAAATTGGTCTTGGGTTCTTTCCTCGGAGTCTTGAACCACTGAGCTTTGCTTGGTCTGAATTTCTCAGTCTATAAAGGTAGGGATCAGAACAGTATACCTTATTTAGTTTGTTGACTGCATTCTATTCTGGAACTGTTAGATTATTTTTAAGACCTTGTGATCCACAGAAATACTGGTACTGTTGTACCAGTTCTTATTTCATTGCCCGTTGGTAGTTTGACATTAGTTCTTATGTCCACTGTTGTTTTTTAGGGGGAAAAACACGGAAAAGGTCTCTAGTTGGGTTCCCCCCCCCCCACTCATTTTCTTTGGTGAGTGAGACAGTTAATTACATAAAAATGTCCTTCTGTTTTAAAATATGTGAGATTTTCAGTCCTTTGAAAAAATGGTTATTGCCCATTTTCCATATATTACTCAACATTAGCGATCTGCCTGCCAAATGATCCCAGGTGTGGGGTTGCAGCAGGTAATTTCCTGAGCTGTATGGTACAGATGATTTTCTGTGTTGGAAGATGCTATCGGCTCACCTGGCCTCTTAGTGACAGAGAAATCCTTTGTTTATTCATTTAGTAGGCAGATTAACCCTAATGAATATTGGCTTCCTGGAAATAGATACAGGTGACAATGGCAAAGTGAGGAGTGGAGAGAAGTAAGACAAATTCCCTTTTCTTTCTTCACTTAGAAATAATGGTGGCTTTCATTGGAGAGTGTTTTAAGTCAGAAAGGAATGCAAAATATTTTAATTTAAAGGCGAGATTTAAATAATCAACCTGCGATTTTTAGTTTTGAATGTCTTCAGATGTATATTCAGAAGAACTGAAGATTTTCTAATTTTGGCAAACAAGTTAAAAGTTTTATGTCTTTCAAATTAGACTTACAGGAAAATATTTAATTAAACACTTCATGCTGGTTTGGGCACCAGAAGTCATTTGAAGAGGCAAATGCAATCCTAATCTGTCCTTGCACTCAGTTAAAATTCTGTGAATTAAAAAAGTGTATCGTTCCTCAGCCTCTTCTCACATAGGAAAGAAAATGTGTGCTGTGCCGTGTTCATTTCTATAGTCTTTTCATATTGCTTCAGTGACATCTTTATCTGTTTTCTGGGGAACAAAGATGAAGGACTAATCTAGCCATTAGAAAATTATTCAGAGCCATACTATAAATTGTAAGGAATTTTTAACGTTAAGCTATTCTAAATTCTTTGCTTTGCAGTAACATATTGGCAAAAATTATTTATATGAATATAATTATGGATATTTGATGTAATTGTCAACAGCATATGATGAAATGTTTCTGATTGCAACTCTTAAGTTTTGCTTACTGAAGGAAGGAGTGCTTTACAACATTTTTCTGTGAATGGTTTTGGAGATACATTATTCCCAAGACAGGAGTGTATAGACACAGATGTGAAAATCTCTTAACGTTCAACCAGACTTTTCTAGATCTTACCGCTATAATTTATTCTGCACTCTCCAAAGACTCCCCAAGTGTCTTCTTTTACATAACTTTATCCATTGGAGGAAAAGTTAAAATTCTTCTCTTCCACATGCTAAATGATGGAGATAGGCTTTTCATGATGCATTTTGTAGTTGACTATAAAAGCTCTAGGATTTCAAGGGAAAAGTGAAAAAGCAGAGCTTACTTCTCTATGAAGATTTAAAATTTATGATTTCTCCTAGCTATAGGGTTGAGATTCTGCTTGAATTGTGTTATGGAGAGTTCTGAATAATGTAAGATATATATGTATCAGAGGCAGTAATAAATTCTGAATGAATCTTCGGGTTTTTACTTTAGATTACTTTATCCTTAAAACTAATGTTTCTATAACCTCTGACCAAACACAGAAGATCCAAAGTACTTGCAAGGGTGAGAATTTTTCCTGGCCCCGTGTGAGTAGTTGAATTCATTCTGATTGTGTGGTGCAGGATAGCATGTGATATGAGTATATCGGAGGCATATTTACAAATTCTTAATTTACATATCACGCTGCCAAAATATGAGGCCATCCTTTACTGAATTGTCAGGAATATTTTCCAAGATATTAGAAAAAGAGAAAGCAATGTATATGTGCCCTTACTATCTTCAGCTGAACCACTGCCTATGTTAACTGGCTTTTTCTTTCCTTTTAGTGAAAAACCAAAGGACAACAGTCATTATACGATTTTGTATTTTAAGTATTTTCATAATCCAACATAAATTGGCCCACCCAAGGATTATGTCTGTCTTATAAAGATGTGTTTACATAGTCATTGGGTGAAAGATTGCAGAAGTTGAACCACTAGTTTTGAAAGTTGAGCCAGACCAGGAAAAATCAGGATACAATTTGGCACTTATGGAGACGAAATGATTTCCTTTTTAGCTGCTGATTTCTACTGGGAAATGTATCCTTGGACTGAAAATTGCATCCGGAAAAATGTTTATGTAGTGTTTTTCAAATGACTGATTATTCTTCTAACCTTTAACATGAACTGTGTCTAATTTTGGTCTCTTTTAACTCTTTCACGACTGGGGAACTTTTCTCTTTGTGGGAAAAAATATTGCTAACAAACATATCTTTACTACTTTGGATACGAGAACGGCTTATATGGCAAAAACAACATAAAAGGTGTTACGATTTCTTCTTGAGTTATTTTTCCAACTGGTAGTACAATACCCAACATTATCTACCCCTTATCACAGGTGCTTAAGTTTTATATTATCATGCACCTTTATATTATGATGCAATAACTTTAGTCTGCTAGAACAGCTACATCTCCCTATCTTATTCCACCACCACCTGTGCATGTGAAGTAGGAGCTTCTTGACATTATTTTCATGGGTCATCTTTGACTCATGCATTCTTCACAAAGATCGGACTGAACTGTATTTTCTTTCTTGTTTATTTTTTTGGCTTTTCTGGCTAAGTGATTGTCCGTCACAGGTTGCAGGGGTCTCGACTTCTTGCTCTTTCCACTCAGGAACCTAGGTTAACTGAGGCTTCAGCAATGAATTATTGCAGGTGATGAGGGTGGCTGGGGGTGGGGGGAGACACTTGGAGGTCTCACTCTGGTCATGTCTCATAATTCATGGGTTGGAACTGTGCTGTCCGGTATGATAGCCACCAGCTCCATTTGGTTATCTAAATTTGAATGAGGGAAAATTAAATAAAATGTATAATTGAGCTCCTCAGTTGCACTAGCCGCATTATAAATCTACCATATTGGACAACAGAAACATAGAACATTTCCATTATCACAGGAAGTTCTGTTGGAGGCTACTAGACTAGAATATTAAGGGGATGGGGAAGTACAATACTGTGCCCAGAGGTGGGGAAGAAGCAGATATTACTGAACTGCAATAATGTCTACCACCACTGGTAAATTATATGCTTGCAAATATACCCTGAGATGCTCTAAATCCTCTTTTTCCCTGTGTGTGTGTGGTGTGTGTGTGTGTGTGTGTGTGTGTAAAAAGTGAAAAGGGTGAGATCGATAGATACACACACACACACACACACACACACACTGCTTCTAACTGTGTGAAAAAGAAAACATAAGAAACATGCACTTGAAACTAACATTTTGCCAAGGGGGAGTCCTCCTGTTAGATATCCTTTTGAAGGAAGAATCTGTACTACATTCGTGTGGCTCTGGAAAGAAACACCACAATTCCCATTGAGCTCAGAAAATGTGATTAAGGAATTTGAATGTAATTACCCGAAGTTTGGCTCTTCTTTTAAAGAACCCATTCATTTTACAGATTCCTTGATACTGTAAATCTGACAACTAAATCTGGTTTTTTTTGGAAGACTTCCACCAGGAATAGTGAGAATCAAGGATGAGTACATAAAAAAGAAGCCTATACATCAAGGACAGCCTGAGCAATATTATGTTTTGACTTAAATCAGATTTTATCTACGGCTGATATACAAAGGGGATATTTAGTGGAATGTGCAGGGCTTTGTTCAAGATTCATATCTTACTTGATTGGTGTACAAGCTTATTTAAGTGAATGTTGGGGCAACAGTAAATATATGTTCAAGCAAAAGCCCACTACAGTTATTTCTGAACGCAGTAATAATCATAGATTTGGAATATTTTCTCTGTTTTCCAAGACAACGTTCTTTTTAACCCATAATCTATGGATTAAAATTTGATATGTAATAGACTGACCCTCAGTGCTTCTCTATCCTAAGTGGTTTGACAGCTATGCAAAATCCCCAGAATGCAAGTAACCCAGCCGAGTTTGTGACAAACTGTGAACCAGCCTTCTTGGTGCTCCTGCATGGTCTTGTCAAACATCTGGAAATCAGTGTGTTTGCAGTCACCCCACAACATGACTTTGCATTTACATCACTGTGCTAGCTGGGAAAAGTTGTTTTTTTTCTTTTTTTAAGGAAAAGAAATTCAGCAACTTTTGGTCTGTCACAAGGTCAAGTGATGATTAGTGATGCAGCCTCCCCTAAACACATGTTTAGCTCAGAAAAGTTAAATCAGTTCCCCCAAATTTGGTAACCATTAGAGTACTTCCTAAGTCACTTCTGGATGTCAAGCCTTAAGGTGGAGGGGGGACAGGATGCTAGTGAGTTCTCTGCGGTCCTCTACCAAAGGGACTTAATTTGGCAGCTGATCCAGCCAAGGAAACACTCATGCAATGGGCAGCGCTAGACAGGAAACTGTTTTGAAAGTGCTGTTTTGATAGAGGATCATGAGATCAGGCAAAGGGCTGTGAGCTTTCTGTGTAGCCTAGGCTGCGTAGCACCAAGCTAGCCACCTGAGGGTAGAGGATAAGAAAGGAAATGAAAGGAGGAGAGCCATGTAACTCATGGGCGGTTTTCTTTTCGTAAGAGGAATGCTAAAAATTATGAAATTCTTTGAAGTACGGGAACATAATTGATGATTTTGTTGTTGCTGTTGCTTTTGTTTTTGGCAAAACAGCCCACCATCATTATTCACCTTTACATTTTTAACAGGATTGTTAGCATAGACTTCAGGAGCTAACCTCATCAATTCTGACCCCCTTTTTATAGCTCTCAGAAGAGCTGTCTTCCAAGGAAAACATTGTATTGAGCAAAGGTTGTACTTTTGGAAGATGGACGTTATATAATGATAAGTTTTGACAACTCGCTCTGGTCGCCATGTGTCTCCCAGGCCTGCCGGTGGGTGGGTATTTGTCAGGAATGAGAATATGTCTGAGAGGGGCTGCTTTATAGCAGCCAGACTTGATTTTCAGCATCCAGGGCTTTGAGTCTCCTTAAAGCACTCTGGAAACAGAGACGAGGAGCTTCGTGTGTGATGTCGGTGGCACCCGGAGCGTCCAGTTTAGGGAGGTGTAGAGCCTTTGTGCGACAACTCTCGTTCTCCCGTGAACTTCTCCACGTCCTTCTGTTCCCATATGTTAGAGACTGCAATTTGATTTCTTTCTTTTGTTGAGCCACTCTGCAGGGTCTGCAGAAGCCATTTTTGTGCATAAGGCAGACCTGTTTGTTTCTCACAGCAGACCATTAAATTATATCTTGCTTCATTGCAACATTTAAAAGAAGAATAAAATCCATATCCATATTTAACAAATGCTGCCAACCGTTTCTCTAGACCGAGAGTGATTCTTGGTTTGTTTGTAAAGCAGTGTTGTATTCCGCTGCATCTTCACCCACACTCTGCTTCTGTGGCTCAGACATCTGGCAGGCCCCAGAGAGAGCATATGGTTGATGCCCTCATAGCATCTGTCCAGTTGTTCTAATCACATATTTGGTAGACAGCTGAAAAACCCACGTTCAACTTTACTAAATTTATATGACTAATTCTAAATTTACTGCAAGCACTTTTTTTTAATCTAAAACTCTTGCAAATGCTTATTAATACTTAATAATGATTCCATAAGTATTTCTCTCTGCTCATTTCCAAAGCTCCTTAAAAACCAACAAATAAAATTTATTTCCAGTTAATTGTGAGAAAGTAATCTGTATGGTTTACTTACCATCATTAGTTCTCTAATATCCAAAAGAACGAGTAGTACCACCTGAAGAAGCCCATTCATCAGAATAGCACAAAACTGATTCTCAATTACCTCTTGCCTAGAACACTACAGCATGGTCCAGCTTGGTCCCACAAGCGCTGGTCTCTGACCCTGTTGCTTCCTACAGTTTATCCTGCGTAATGCTGATAGAATCTTCTTCCTCACATAGTGCTTTTATGTCACTCTGTTTTCAAGAACCTTTGATTACATCCCATTTTACAACATGAAGTCTAAATATTATGAATGAAGATTCACAATTCTGGCCATGTTTCTTGTCTGTCCCTTCTGGAAGCACCCGCACTCTAGCCAACTTGACCTTTTTGGTTCAGTCAGTCTCCAAGCAGTTCAGATCCTAGCTCCTGAAGTCGTATCAAGAAACATGTCTCCTGAGGTCTTAGGAGAGTTTTTCTTCATAAAGTCGGTGACAGACAAGGGCTCTGGTTGAAACAGGAAAAGCAGGAGGCTGTCTTACGCCGTTAGATTTAGGAAGTGTTCATCGCTTTGATGGATGCTGGTTCCTTAGTTATATTTTAATACTATTGGAGTGTTGGAAAACTAGCATTTGGGGATAGATGTGACTCTGCGTCAGAGGGGCTTCTCTGTGTAAGGACAGGGTCCATATGTGTCAGGCCATGATGGGATGGTATCATTATGCCATCAACTTTCACAGACAACAAGCAATAAAATATCAGCAGAGTCGGAACAGTGATAGCTCTTGACTCCCAGGCAGGTGTGTTGCCTTTATTCCCAGAATGGAATCATGTATTTGGCCAAGTGTCACCCATGATTTCTTTCTGGAGTCCATGCCATACACACTCTGTTGTAGGCAGATAGATAAAAAGTAGGTTTTAGCTTTGTCAGTAGAACAGTTAGCATCGATTTTGGAAACCATGGATTCGACTTTTGCTTGTATTTAAGGGGTGGTTGCATATTTCTACTTGTATCCAAGAGTCCTATAAGTATTTGCCATCATCTGGATCTATCTTCCTATGAAAAGTGCATTTTCTCTGTTTTACGTGAATTCTGTTAGCTCTTCAGCCCATTAATGCTCTTGGAAAAATTGTTTGTAATAATTTAATAATACCTTGAGTTTATGGGGAACTGCAGCAACCTTATAATATATTCAGGAAAGATGTAAACCCCATTTTACAGATGAAGAAATTGAGACTCAGACTATTTTTGCCAAGGTAAACCAGTGAGTGGTGGACCCAGGACTAGAGTCCACATTTCCTGACTTACATTCTATTCTCCTCTTCACTTTGCTCTCTCTCTGTGAGTGGTGATACTTCAGTATTTGCCTCATGCATGAGATCTGTAGCCGTATAAGATATTTGAACTTCTAGGTTCTAGAGGAAGCTCTGCTACCAGCCAGCTGTGCTGACTTTTTACAAGTCCGTTTAATCTTTCTCTTAGAGTATTTCTAACATCCTTTCCAGGGAAAAACTACAACGTGTTTATGATTTTATGATCCTGATTCCACTGAAGCAAAGTAACAGTCATATCGTAGACATTAGAGAGTTCTCACCTGGCATTTTTTGTTTCATTTCTTAATGACATCCTTGAAACCAGAAGTGGGAAGGAGTTTCTGACTTTGTTTTAATTTTTAAAATTTATCTCCTGTCCCTCTGCCTTGGTTTTACTCAGCTTTGAATTAGGTATTAAAATCATCAAGCTAGGGTACAAATTACAATTCATTAAGCAAACTCATAATCTCTTTTCCGTTGTGAAAACAAAATTCCGTTCCAGACCCTCCCCACTAAGTGTGAACAATTTATTTTTGAGATTTTAAAATAAAGCCTAAACATAGGAGTGCTGTTCTACCTTCACTAACTTAGTATTTCTCCACAAAGCCCTTTCTTCCTTGAGGCCTGTGAGCCCCTAGGTTTTCAAAGCATCGTGGTCTGCACGTCTCTGTTTTTCTTTCCCTGGGAGTGCTGATTAGTGACTTGCGGTGTGGATTCTGATTTATCGCAGACCAGAGCTGCCCCTTAGGGGCTGAGCAGAAACACTCATGAAGGAGCCCTGATTAAAAAGAGTGGTAATGAAGACAAATGTTTCAGAGGGAGTTGAGAGAAAACCAGTCCTTGGCATTCCCCGTAGCTCCTCTGAGCTTTTGAAAAGGAGGTAGTGGTAGCCAAAGGAAATATTTCTCCTTTGTTGTTTATTTCTCATGGCACTGGAAACATTTTTCTTTTCCTCCTGGGTGTTCTAATTCTCACTTGTTAACTGCTTTTCATGCAGGGTTGCAATTAACCCCTGGCAGATTCTTCACCAGGTTCCCCTTATAGCCACTCCGTCCCCGAAGAAGTTTTTAATGCTTTGACCTATCGCCATTTTTAAATTCTTCAGACTTGACACTTTTGCCTAATTTCTCAGATCATTAAATCACACTTCTGTTTTTTCCCAATGATTTTTATTAAATTTGATGTTAGGTAGGTGCCTATAATCACCTTCCTTTCTTCTTGTTTTTACAAGACGGAATGCCAGTGGAAAAAACAAATTCTCATTCACTTGGTAATTTTAATCAAAACTAGGTCAGAAGTTTCAAATCCAGCGTTATGTCCATAACCTAAGACACTGTTCCCGAGCTCCTTGAGTCTAGGTGGGAACTTTGCAAATAAGTGTCATGACTTGATCTGGGTCTTTGGGCATGACCGAATCAGTGGTCCCACCATCTGTGGCCCTGTGAGCTGCCCTGGGCAGACCTAACTAACCAAAATCCTGTTTTCTTTCAGAGGAATCCCTAACATTGGAATTAATGCTAAGGATCTAGATTGTTTGTGACAGGCTTACACAATGAGCCTCTGAACCACATTGAATGGTCAGAATATCATATTCAGAACACAGAGAGAGAAAGATAAAGTACCTTGGAAGCTGTGAGGTGTTCTGGTGAGCAGGGGCAAACCACTCTGCATGCACCTGGTTGGTGAGCCGCATACTTAGTTCAGTGCTGAGGAAGATGCAGTATTCAAGGTGGAGAGAGGGAAGGGCGAGACATAGAAGACAGTCTGCCTCCCGCCCCTGTCATTAAGAAGCTCCTTAGCAGATCTCCATGCATGAACGGGAAAATATCGAAGAACCCGAGCAAAATTCAGAAAATGCCACCCCACCCCTGATTGACTTGACCTACCGAAAGTTTTGATTTCCAGAGGCAAGTAGTGGTTTCTCATTGAATCAAGTGGATTCCTTTTGGCGGAGAGAGTATCAGTGTACTTAGAGAACCTTGTCAAATATCCAAGGCTAAAGGAAAATTTAAATCTAATCCTATCAGATGAACAAAGCTGATTAAAACAATCATTAGTGTAAGAAGAGCCTTTAAAGTTACCCTTGTGGCCTTTCTGGCATTTTTACTTCTGTCCTAAGGCAAGACAAAAACAAGGAAACAAACAATAACGGCAAATAATTATGAGCTTAACGTTTCTCAGATATCAGGGAGTATTAGAGGTTATTCCATTCTGATGAACATATGAGATTAAAGATCAACACTGAAGATAAAGAGCACTTGCTGAGAGAAGACTTGGGTAAAACCTTTCACACTTAGGTTGTTTCTATTGAGGTTCGGTCCCTCTGAGCTCTTCCCCCAGCTATAAAGGCGAGGTCAAGGTCTGAATCTAGGCTAAATGATGTCAAGTACAAGGGCTGTAGGAAAGGCCAAAGACTGCTGCAGCTCATCTGGCAACAGATGAAGATTTAGGCTGCTGGACTAATGGCCAGGATCGTGGGATTACTTCAGGAGCATGCTCCAGGGTAGTAGAATTCCATGCAAATTAGAGCCATTTGACATTACTTCCCTGTTAACTGGGGAAGAAAGGTTCTTTTAGTAATTTCCAAGCCTGCACCAAATTCCCCCCAAGTACTGATGGACTCTTCCTGGTCTTAAATACTGGCATACTGTTCTTTATTTTTCCTGGCTTCAAACAGGCATATTAAGATTTCATGGATATCTGAATCTTTCTTTGAGTATCTGGGAACACATCAGAGAAATCAGATAGAAAAGAGGGAAAAGGAAATAGGTTATTTCCTTAGCCTTTTGAAGCAAGCGAATTGGAAGGATGCTTTCTGTGACGTTCAGTGGCCCACAACTGCCCCGAATCTCCAAAACACTATCTTTTGTTCTTTATTGTATGATCTTTAACAAAGTATTTCACAGACATATTTAGCACATGATTTTCACATATGTATTCCCAGGATCCATGGAGCAGAGTTGGGAGAGACTGAAGCATTAGAAGACTGGAAAGTAATTTGAAATTAAGAGATGTACTAAGGAAGGAATCACACACAGAAAAGGGTGAAGAGGTAGAGTTTGCCTGATTTGGAAAAGACGTATTTTAAATAGTCTGCTTTGGTTCAGTATGGTCAGCCAGTAGGGTTAGATAGGGGTCAAGTTCAGTATCGCAGCAGTTGACACACCTTTCTTCAAAAGATGAACCAAGGAAATATAATTACACAATGGGAGGATCAGTAATAATAGCGAACATTTATTTATTGATTTTTAAAAATAGGTGTGAGGCACTGTGCTCAGTACTTTGTGATCATTATCTTATTTAATCCCCATTTTATAAATAAGGAAAATGAGGTTTTGCCAGAATTAACTCAGCTGATGGGCTGGTTGAGCCAGGACTCAAAACCAGCCTGTCTGACTCCAGCACCCTCGCCTTTAATACCAAGCTCTCCTACCTCCCTGTGTGTCTTTGGTCAGTCAGTCCATTTAGATAACATGAGAGTTGAACTGTACAATTTCTAGACTCTTTTGGTTCTACTTCTAGGAAAGTATTATAAAGCTGGGAGAACTCTGTCACAGTAAAACATTTGAGAGGAACTCAAGTAGAGATTGTAATACCATTTCAAGTTAATGATAACCTAGCATCAATTCAGTGTATACTATATACCAGGCCCCATGTAATTAAATTTACAAACAGCTCAATTAATCCTCAAAACAATCCTTTTTACATAGGTTTAGTGTCCCTAAGAAAGATCATAAATAGGGCGCCACCGCATCGGGCTCCCTGCTCCGCTGGAAGCCTGCTTCTCCCTCCCCCACTCCCCCTGCTTGTGTTCCCTCTCTCGCTGTGTCTCTCTCTGTCAAATAAATAAATAAAATCTTAAAAAAAAAAGATCATAAATATTCATAAAGTCAGCCATATCAAAGATGTAAAAGACAGTCGCTTAGATTTCAAATGGCTTTAATTATCATGGTACACCACTGTGACTCCTAAAAGTAATAAAAAATTGGAATCATGAAGCAACAGGTTTTTTAAGGAAATGTTGCTCCAGGTTAGTAGTCTGTACTTTTCTCTTACACAGTTTTTTTAATAAAATATTTTTAATTAATTAGTTAAACTATAAATTCCAGTATGGTTAACATACAGTGTTCTGTTAATTTCAGGTCTACAGTATAGTGATTCAGCAGTTCTAAACATTAATTAGTGCTCATCACAATAAGAGTACTCTGAATCCCCTTCATCTATTTCACCCATTTCCCCCCACCCCGCCCACCTCCCCTGTGGCAGCCACCAGTTCTCTATAAAGAGTCTGTTTCTTGGTTTGTCCCTTTTTTTCTTTGTCTTGTTTCTTAAATTCCACACATGAGTGAAATCGTATGGTATTTATCTTTCTCTGACTTATTTCACTTACCCTGTATCCTCTAGATCCATCCATGTTTTGCAAATGGCAAGATTTCTGAGTAATATTCCACAGTATATGTATTCACCACAGCTTCTTTATCCATTCATCTATTGATGGATACTTGGGGAGCTTTCATATCTTGGCTGTTGTAAATAATGTTGCAGTGAGCATAGGAGAGCATATATCTTTTCAAATTAGTGCTTTGGGTTTTGGGGGGCAAACACCCAGTTGTGCAATTACTGGATTATATGGTAATCCTTTTAATAAAATATTTTAAAAATTGATTAAAAGTGATACATTTTCTTCACAATTTGAATTCATGTTATTAGACTTCTCTCTTGAAAACAGGTCCAAATTAAAGGTATGACGTTTTTGGTAGGTTGAAGTCTTCAGAATCTGACTGGGGCTAACATCAGGCCCATCGGAGCTGGTGAGGACACCTAAGCTACATGTCAGGCACTCTCTTTCTGTTTCTCATAGTGACGCTGTCAGGTATTTGGTATTATCTTCATTGTAACAAATGGTTATAAATACAGAGCTGTTTCTTAATAGTTGGTGCTTTTTGTCACTTAGCCCTAATTGTCTTAATTCAAGGACATACTCTGTTAGTGTTGGGGAGCTAGTTTAAGGATGACTTTTCTGCAGTAATCAGATTACATCAGTGTCAAGTGCCCACTAATTATGAAGAAATTTGTATCTGCATTAGATAAATGTCATTACACCACAGTAGCCTGAAATAAGCTATTTATTCCTTTAGTTAGCATACCATCTCATTGTAAGTATCGTAAACAAACTATTGACAAAATTGAGGCCCACGTCCATTTGTTCCTGAGCAGGAGATGGCTAGAGGATGGTCAGTACTTCTAGAGATCTGAAGGGAAATGCCCTGCTTCATTTTTATGGGATCAGCTAACTTGTCACCTTGGCATCCTATGTATTCGCTATGGCAGGGCTTGGCAAACAACTGCTACCACCTGTTTATGCACAGCCCATGGGTGAAGAATTGTTTTCACATTTCTAAATGGTAGAAAAAATCAAAAGAAGAAGAATGTTTTATTAAACCTGAAAATTATATGAAATTCAGATTTTTGTGGCTATAAATAATGTTTTAATGGAACACAGCCATATTCACTCATTTATGTATTGTCTAGGGCTGCTTTTTCACTGTGATAACAGAGTTGAGTAGTTGTAACAGAGACCATATGGCCGAAAGATACTTCCTGTCTGGCTCATTACAGAAATGTTTGCCAACCACTGATTATAAGATCAAATCCAAACTCTTTCCATGGTGTACAAAACCTTTATGATCTGGCTTCTGCATACCTCTCCTGCTTCATCTTCTAGTACTCTTTCTCTCTGATAAGCAGCCTAAGGTCTAACCGTTCTGTACTAACCATTCTGAATTACCAGAACCTCTTAGACTCTGACCTGCTTTCTACATATCTAAGTATTTCTCCATGATATTCCCTCTGCATGACATCATTCCTTTCCATCCTGAGTACCCCTTAGCACATTTCTATTGGTCTTCCATTCTTTTGGTTTAAGCTCCCGTTCTCTGCAACCCTACGTAGCATTCTGTGTTCTTTTCCACCTATGCTCCTTCACCAGACAGCAAGCTCTTATAAGACAGATATTGCCTCCTGTTCATCTTTGTAGCCCTAGTAGAGTTTCTCAGCCTACACACTATTGGCCTTTTGGATTCAATAATTCTTTGTTGTGGGGTTGTCTCGTGAGATTGTAGGATGTTTAGCAGTATCACCAGCCTCTACCCACTAAATACTAGTAGCCTCCCCCATCCCCTGTCCCATCGTGACAATCAAAAATGTCTCCAAACATTGTCAGATGTCTCCCAGTGGTCCTAATTGTCCCCATTTAAGAACCACTGCCCTAGAACTTTGCAGTCACCAGCCCATAGTGAATACTGAATAAATGTTGAATTACGTATCGTACACTTCAAATGGATGATTTATATGGTGTGTTAATTATCTCTCAATAAAGCTGTTTTTAATAAAAAGATTTGGTTTACTATTAGTTATCACTAATGGCGTTATTATGGTGGTTTTTATTTGTCTTCTAGAAGAGTTGCCAGTGCACTGATAATGTCGTATACAGTACTAGTTGATGCCAAATATATGTTATCTTATTTAGTACTGACTTCAAGCCTGAGAAGTTGACCTGAGTTTTGCTTGTTACTGTTTTGGGAAATGCAGACACAAAAAGATTTTGTAACTTACTCAAAAGTCATGAAATTAGTGAGTATGTATGAAGGAATAGAGGACTCAGCTCTTGTCTGGCTTTAAACCTGTGTTTAGGGATACCTGGGTAGCTCAGTCAGTTAAGCATCTGCCTTCGGCTCACGTCATGATCCCAGAGTCCTGGGATCGAGTCTGGCATCGGGCTCCTTGCTCAGTGGGGAGCCTGCTTCTCCCTCTCCCTCTGCCTGCCGCTCCCCCTGCTTGTGCTCTCTCGCTCTGTCTCTCTGACAAAAAAATAAATAAACTCTTAAAAAAACAAAACAAAACAGAAAACCAAACCTGTGTTCATATCTCTTGACCATGTTGCTTCCACAAGCCAGATGTTAGTTAGCCACAAGAAGCCTAACTTCTAGGGCAGGTGAAAATGCATGCACCTACCAAAGACAATGCATGCCGATAGTAGATATGAACAGTGTCTAAATAATGGGAGCATTATTTTTATTCAAAGTACTGAACAGTGAGTTTCTTATCAGTAGGACAGCACACATACTCTATGGTGGGTTTTTTTATTTTGTTGTAGTTGTCTTGGTTTGTTCATTTTCTTTGAGTACACCAAGGGGACACTGATTGTTCTTCCACATCTTTAGATCCTGAGGTGGTGGGGAATCTATTCTAAAACATCATAAAGACCTAATTTTTATCCAAAAAAAAAAAAAAGAAAAAGAAAAGAAAATTGATAGGTGGCATTATGGGTTCCATCTTTCACCTTGCCTTGGAGCAACAGCACTAAAGCAAATATAACCTGTCAGACTGGTCATCTTTAGGAGGGTACTGCACAGTGGAACTTTCTGCAGTGATAGATATGTGCCCTTTAGATCTCTGTGCTCTCCGACGATAGCCACATGTGGCTGTTGAGCACTGGAAATGTGACTGATACAACTGAAGAACTGGATTTTTAATTTAATGTTAATTAATTGAAATTTAAATAGCCGTACGTGTCTAGTGGCTGTCATATTGGACAGCATAGCTTTGGAAGTCTTAGCTTTGATGAAACCACAAACCTAAGCTTAACCCCAGCAAATATCTTTGGGGTCAGAGACCCCAGTTTCAGACTGAATAAATTACCAGTGTTGAATACATATGGAAGAGCGTAGGATATGTATTTTCACAGTACAATTTAAAAAGGTTACTGTTATACATCAGGTATGTGACTCATAGAGGACAAAACTACTCTGTAGGGAGCAAACTCACATTGCAGTGCTAATTGAACATTTATGAACATCTTCTAGTAAGCAATTTTGTATTTTTCTGTTGACTTGATTGCTGTAGTGATAAATTATCCATTAAGGAGCAATGTTGAGACATTGAGGAATAAAACAAATAATGCTATGGGTTTGATTGTTTTACGTGCTTAAGAATTATTTTTGCAGTAAGGGACTTTTTGTTGAAATTCTAGAATTTTTTTCTAGAATATTTGTTTTTTGGCTCTTGGTCCAAGTGACAGCTACTTTTAGAAATTCAGCAGGAAACTAACAAAATTTTTCTTCTTTGAGTATATTGCTGAGTATTTCAGAAGATGAAGTGTTTCAGAATATTCTTTTCATGTCCATAATATTTTACTTATGGTGATGAGGATAAAAATGATGTTACGTTGATATATTTTCATAGCAATATATTCTTAAAAAGGAGGAAAATATGTCAAAGGCCATCTTATATTAATTAATCTGTAATTTTTGGTGAGTTATATTTAAACCCATTTTATGCCTTTGCCTGTGTTTGTTTATTAAATCTATTGGATCTAGGAAAAAAGCAACTTAATTATAATGGAGACAGAGATGAGTTTTATTATTCTTGCATTGTCAAGAGTTGCTGTTAATTTTTATTTATACTTATTTTATCCCAGCACTTAGCTTGTATGAATTGCTAGTGACTGAAGTTTTGAAATATAGATGCATTTTTCACTTGATCTTAGCCAAAAGGCAGAGAAGCAATAGGTGCATTCTTAAAGATTATTAATTATTCTCCTTAGAATTACAGATGATCTAATCTAAAAATTTGGAAGACTTAAAAATAAGCTTAAAGATATTTTTTTCCTTTCCCTTTTCCTGACTTGCTCCTTTTAAGGAAGTGTGATAAGGTTAAAGATGTCTGTGATCTGGCCAAAAGACTTTCACAAATACTGTTTCCGTATTTGTGGTTTTGGTGTTTCCTCTTACACATGTGTCTTCCTTCTTCAGTTTCTTACTCTGTCCAGAGAGGATTGGCTGCTCTGTTTGGATTCTGTGCATATAACAGATGGGCTCAGTGGGGGCTTTGTCTATAGCAGAAACCACAATGTCCAGGAGTTGGTGAGCCAATTAAGAAATTTCCTCAAAGAATTCCTTGTGTGGATTGCTTATCAGAAAAGATGCAAATGCTATTATTGACGGTTTCCCAGATCTCAGATACGCAGCACAGTTCAGTGCAATTAAAAGTTGCCACGCCCTATGCTCTAGGGGGTACAAAAAATGAAAGAAGCATGCTTCTTGACTCCCAGAAACTCGGCATTCGGGTGATAAGGATAAAATTCTAGTGACTATAGTAGAAGGCAGATCAAGTCCTCTTAGAGAGCATAGGAGGGAAAGACTAGTTCTAACTGGGGTAAGTCAGAGAGGGTGGGAAAGATGCCATCTGAGCTAGAATTTGAGGCATCGGTAGAATTTTGATAGGTAAAGATTGAGAAAAGGGGCTCCTATTGGCAAGAAACAAAGGCACCAAGGCATACACGTACTGGACTAATGGAGGACAAACTGGAAGCTGCTTTGGTTTATGCGAAAGGCTATGGGAAGGGAGTTTGTGGGAGACCCAGCCATCTAGGGAGGTGAGGACAGACCATGGAAGGAACGTGCTGGTGGAAGAGTTGGGAGAGGGGACCAGGTATGAGAGGTTGTTGAGGTGGGTTGAGTGATGAATTTAGAAAGCTTATCCCGGTGATGGGTATTAAGGAGGGCATGTTCTGCATGGAGCACTGGGTGTTATACGCAAACAATGAATCATGGAACACTACATCAAAAACTAATGATGTACTGTATGGTGACTAACATAACATAATAAAATTTAAAAAAATGTTTTAAAAATTAAAAAAAAGAAAGCTTATCTGAGCAGCAGGATTGAATAGATGTGGGAAGGACTAAAGAAAACCATTAAGTGGTTATCACAATCCAACATTTATCGGGTAATCACACCAACTGAGGCTTAATTTGTAAAACCACGTAAAAGTTGCCAATCTTTCCCCTTCCCCCCACCACCTCCTGGAGAAATAGTGTTCTGGCATGTGGCCACCTTAGCGTACCTTTATAAAACTTTGGAATGCAAAAAAGAGAGAGAGAGAAGAACACTTTCATTACAAAGTCTGTGAAACGCTAGCTTGTGATTTTTAATTAATAAATAGATCTTATATACAACTTTTGTGTCAGTTCTTTTCCTTATGAAATGACTGTATGACATTGGGCACATTACAGATGGTAATGCAGTGGTTTGATAGTGCGCGATTTAAGATACATTTTGTCCTAACCTGCAAGTGTCCTGACAAATGTGAAGTAAGCAAAAAGCATGCCTCCCTGTGCCCTTTGTTCATTTGAGTGATTTTTTTCAAAAGTATGATACTGAAGTGTGGTGCAGGCGTGAAGCCAAGTGAGAGGCCCATGGCTGCCGCTGCTACTTTTCATTATCAGCACTATCACTTCTCTTTGCTTCACTCCGGCTCACCTGCACAAATGGCCAGGGCTCGTTCATTTAGGTAAGGTAGTGAGTATTCATCGCCCTCTACCCTGAGTCTTTATATCAGTATATCAGTATTACATTCTTTAACCAAAGCCCTTTATGTTGGTGTATGGGACATTTGATTTTTTAAGGATCCATATTTATGGACAGGTTGAATCACCTGTGTTTTCGATTATGAGCTTAATCTAATCCCATTAAACAATTATAATCTTTAATCCCATTAAGCAATTATACTGAGATACTCAAGTTCTTAAAAGAAGTTAGCTGAGAGTACAGTTTATAAAAATGGAGTATTTTTACTCTCATTTTCTCCTTTCCTTCCTCCTTTTCACCGTGTATATAATACCCCTTCTCATTATTTTATGTATCACATGTAAGAGTCTGTAGCTTAATTTTTAAAAACGAACTATCACTTATTATTAAGGTTCTTGGCTAGTAAGCATTCTGTACGTATTATTTCATTTACTCTTCTTGACAATTCTGGGAGGTAGTAATTATTCCAGTTTTAGCCGTTAGGAGACAGAGACTCAGAGAGGTTAGGTAACTTGCCCAAGGACACAAAGTTAGTAATTGGCAGAGCCCGATTTAAAACCAGATCTGAATGACCGAAGCCACTGTCTTAACCACTATACGTCCTTAACCACGGTGTCTTCCTTGGTGCCCGATGCTGTGACCGTTTTGGTAATAGAGGAACACTGGTCCAAAGTGATGTTTCCACAGAGGAGTCATAGAATTTTAAGAATGGAAGGGTATACGGAAGTCACCAGACCTCATGTAAAACAAAAGTCCTGTGTATCTGAGAAGTGCTCTCTACTTAATTGGATTCATACAGTGCCCTGAGTAGTAAGAGTTAGGACTAGTAACAACATCCTGTGTGTGTGTGTGTGTGTGTGTGTGTGTGTGTGTGTGTGTGTTGTGGGGGGAGGTAGTCATCTTCAGAAAAAAACTGATCTGTGGGTGGAAATGAAGGCAGAAAGAGGCGGTCTATGGAATCACATACTTGGAGGATCTCTGCTTTTTCATGTACTGTGTCTGATTTGATGACGTCTGTGATTTGCTTCAAAATAATACCGGAGGAGGGAAGTGGATGTGGATGTGGATGTGGATGGGGCAGGATTGGCCATGGTTAGATGGTTGTTGGCTTGTGCAACGGCTGCTTGGGTTTTATTACATTTTGTTGTCTATTTTGGTGTATGTTCAAAATTCTTCATAATAAAATGTTTTTAAAATTTTTATTTGGAAGCACTATTTTCATGAGTTTGTAGTGGTTAGATTATGTATATGTTTTCTTATCCAAAACTCTCTTGGATGTTTTAGTCAAAAGAAATTGTCTTGGTTTTTTTCCTAGCATTTGTTCCCTCTTAGAACGTCCTTCAGCTCTTTTTCTGATTATTTGTTAAAGAAAGAACTCAACGTTGCCAGTGCTGAAGGTGAAGTGAACTGGCAGCTGCCTACATGGCTGCAGTCTTGGGATAATTTATCTAATTTCTCTTATGAGTGCCTTCTCTTTGACATTATTTTTGAACTCAAAGACTTGCTTGCATTGTTCTTGTTAGTAAAAAAATCGCTAGGATGTACTTAGTAATTGGAGTCAGCTGCACTTAAGACTGTTCCGCCAGACTGTTATTTTAGCCTTCACTAGTAGGGTTTTTAACACCAGTTTGACCTTACTTTGAAACATTCTCAAAATACCATACTTTAATATCGATTTATATACTTTCATATTAAAGCAGGGCAGGGTCCCTGGGGAAAAAAAAAATAATGAAACTCTTGCTTCCCACAACTATAGGAATAAAGGTAGATTTTCTGATTTTGCTTTTTAAAAGTCGGGAAAGAGTTTGGGCTCAGTTTTCCTTTGGTCAGGTATAATGATTGCAAACGTATTCTAAAGTATGCAAGTCACAGAAAGATAGGATGCCGGCCAGTTAGGGGGGCTGATTCCCACGGCCTGTGTGCCTTCCTACCGCTTGAGGATAAAGACTGGTTGAGTTTGTTTCTGACTGGTAAATACTAAATGCCCATAACATTGTGTCAATTATATTTTAGACAAGCAAAGCTTAAATTTTCTAAATTTTTTCTAAAAATAAGTTCTAAGTTTTTGTTCATTCCAGAGGGGGGCTGCTTCCTGATTCCTTTCTTCTCTTTGCTCATTTGCCCTTGTCCTTATTTTTTGGCCACCGGTAAACTCCCATCTAGTAGAATGTCAGAGGCAGTAAAGTAGGAGGGTAGTTATAATTTTTTAAGTAGATTGAGGGGGTTCTAGTATTCTCAGGACTTCAGTCCTTTCTCTGAAGACACATCCATCAGCAACTCCATATAAGGCAACTGGACTCCCTCCCTCCTCTTCTGAGCCTTCTTACGTGTATGTCTAGATGCCATAATAGATCCAATGCCTGTGAAGACCTGGAACACTTCAGACAATAACTCAGACTTGTTTTCTTGTGCTATATTTAGGAATCGAGCGAGTGTTTTATAATGAAGTATCTCTCTATGCACTCTACATCTTAGCGATGCGAAACCCTCAGGAGGCATCCAATAAGCAGTCCTTATTAAATTTAAAATGTCGGCTCCTTTATCTGTTACCTTTCTGAAATGTTTGGCCCAATATTTTTCATGAAATCACAGGATCCGTGAAAGATTAGAATTTTCTAACGTTGACCCTCCATAGCTAAAAAAAAACCCCGGAGCTCTTTAACAACACAGCATTTCTTTGCCCATTCTGGAGCTTTAAGTTCTTGAGCATTTAAGTTTGCCTTAATTAACCCTTTATTTTCTTGACTTCTCCACATCAACGGGTGGAATTGTTTTTGAGTTGATGAGGAAGCTAGAGGTTAAAGATAATTTCTTAGTAAGTTGATTTACATCAAAGAATTACTTCATGTAGATTAACTGAAATTAGGATACCGGTGAGATTTCCAGACCAGGATCATTACAGGATTTCGAGTAGGCCCTGAGTGACAAATTGCTCTAAACCTGTTTGGCTCGCCACCACAAGGTTTAAAACATAAAAATATAAAAGTGTTTAAATTTTTCTTTCAGTTTCCTTATCAGAAATATTCATTTAGACCATAACAACTGTTAGAACAAGATAACAACTCCAGGCCAGCTGTCAAATGTTTACCATTATCAAAACTCTCCCTGGAGGGAGATGCAACTTTGGCTCGCCTCACCGGCAGTAATTTAATTTTTCCTTCATTCTGACTCGGAAATGGCAGCATTTTTCAAAGCTTCCTCCCACTGATGGCTGAAATTTTCCTTGTGAAATGATTTCCACCAGTCTTGAATCTTTCTTGTTTCTGCCGTCTTCACCTTTGCTGATGGTTCTGCAACTCATCACCAGCTATGCAAACTGACAGTTCACATCCTGGGGCAGCAGCAGGGGCTGGCCTGCAGAAAGGAGCAGCCTGACCAAATTTACGCTCACAAGATCTCTTAATTCACAAAAGCATTTGCTCTAGTTCCTGTTCTCTGCTGCAGGGGCTGTGGCGAGGGAGTGGGGGATGGGGCAGGACCATTGGGAGAATGTTCGGAAGAGAAGAGAGGCTCTCTTCACACTCTACTGAGTACACAGACTTTGGAGATGAAAAACAGACGGAGAGAGGCATTTCCAGCCATCTTGCTGATCTGTGCGGGAGTTCACCGAACTCTACAGCCTAGCACCAGACCCTCGTGTCATTTAGTGTTCCTTTTTAAAACTGTGCTTAAATGTTCAGCACAAATATCCCTCCCCCTTTTACTTAAGTTGACAAAGAATGAATATATATATATATATATATATATATATATATATGAAATAAAAAAGCCAAATACTGCAATGAGAATGACCAGAAATCGCTTTCCTCTCTGGAGAGTTCTCTTCAGTATGAAAGTCCTCTTAACAAGAGTGGACAGAGGAAGTTTTAGGTTTGATTTGAACTTCATGTACATGACATATTTCATTTTTCCCTTCTCTCACAAATTTCAGCCCCGGCCACTTGTTTGCAAAAAAACACCAGACTGTCCCTGGCTGCTTCGAAGATACTCCAGGAATTTGGGCTTGCCTTTTATCCTCCTCGTGGTAGAGACATATATTTGTCCCTTTCCTTGGAGCGGCTTGACTCGTCTACCGAGGACTCATCCCTCTGCGGCCAGTCTCCCCCAGGCAGGCACTGGCCCGTTACTGTTCCGTAGCACCGGGTCACTTAGGTGCTTGTGTACCAGTTTGGATCAGTCTCAAAAATTGCTTTCGAACACAGATTCTTTAAAATGACTGACCTCTTAGGAGTATTTCTACCCACTCCCTCCCCAGATGTCTAAAGCGACCTAATTAAATTGGTAGGTTGTTTTCATGGCTTTGAAAATAAAACTATAATTAAGGTAAAAATGACAGTATCCTGGGGGCATCTGGGTGGCTCAGTGGGTTGGGTGTCCGACTTGATTTCGGCTCAGGTCATGATCTCAGGGTTGTGAGATTGAGCCCCATGTAGGGCTCCATGCTGGGCGTGGAGCCTGCTTAGGATTCTCTCTCTCCCTCCGCCCCCCCCCCAAAAACAACAACAGTAATAACAACAAAAACGACAGAATCCTGAGCTAGAGAGGCAGATTTGAATTCTAGGCTTTGCTCTTCCACTGACTTTGTTCTTCAAGGTTTCTTTCCTTGTGACCCTCACAATCACAACAAAAGGTTGGGATTATGGCCAATAACAAAATCAAGTGCCTGATTTGGATCCCACTGATTCAGAATGTGTGACTATGCTCAATTGTTGCTGATCTTTGAACTACCTGTGAGTAAAGTTTGTTATGCAAATGGTATTTTAAATCATATTTCAGAGGAGGCCATTCACTTACTGAAGAAAATGAAAGCATTTCAAACACTTCTATTTACGCAGCTAGTTGTGTACAACATTCCTAATTGCAGGTGTTTTTTCTCTCAAAGTAGCTCTAACAGACTTCTGCCGCTCAACAAGTATTCTTCTTAAGTATAACTCACCTGTTTCCTTGTTTGAGACTGGCCATTTCTCTAGTTGTCTGAATTAGAGGTATTTTTATGTTCTCAACAATGCTTTGGGAATACACACTGAAGGAGCTTACAAGTTGGTTGGGGATGCAAATACCAATACAAGGAAGTACTCTGCTAAATTCCAGAAGAAGCATTAGAAAAAGTAAATGCTATAGGAATTGTAGACCAGTAGAGATATTATTTGGAAGGTTTGGAAAACAACACTTATGCATATATGTAAACACATGGGAAGTTTTTTTGTTTTTTATTTCCAGAGCTCGATATATTGTTTGCCGCATAAAATGTTTACTTGGTATCTATGAAACTTCCTTCAATCTTGGTGTGGTAGTTCTTCTTATAATACCTACCTTTTATTGAGTATTATGTACCAGACATTTTGTGTCCAACACTGTTCCAAACTCTTTCAAACGGAGGGTTTAAAACATGGAGGGTTCGCAAACTCAGGTTCTCCGTTGGCTGAGTTTAAGCGGTAGGGGCTACGGCAAATGACCTGTGTTTCAGGTTGTTCCTGCTACTGCAGGTCCATGTCACCGCTGCAGAAATGTGGGCGTGGCGTCGCCAGACCTTCTATTTAGTCAAGAGAGACAGGAAATTCACATTTTTATGGATATTTCCTGATTTTAAAAACAGTATAGGCCAAGTAAAAGTTTGTGACTTTTACATTGTATACTCAACCCCATTTTATTCTTACAACATCCCTGCAAAATAGGGATAATTATTTGTACTCGCCCACCTGCAACACAGCTAATAAGCAGCAAAAGTGGAACTCTACCCAGGGTCTGTCTCCAAAAGCTACAGCGTTACTCTGCTGTTTCCTGTCTTCCGTAGATTCTCCAGGGTGGTGCTGGTGATAGTTTTTTGGCAGAAAAGTGCTCTTTGGTTAAAGCCAGGCCCTTATCAAAATTATCACATCAGGTAGTACTGTACCAGAATGTCATCTTCCAGAGAACAATTATTTGTGCCTTTGGGGGGCGGGAATTAATGATAACATGAAGGTGTTGGCGACTGTAAATATCAAACAAAAGGTCTGTTGCCCTTGCTGCAGATTTATTATTTCAACCTCATGGTACTTCTGGAAAAGCTACGCCAATACGCTAAATCGTCTGTAGAGTTTGTCAGGTTTCACAAAGAGTGGCAAAAGTATTAGTGGCAATTTTACAAGGCCTGACCTTGCCAGAGAGAGAGGAGAAATCATTAGTTCTCAGGATCTACTAAATATTTAAGCACTTTTGTTAAAATTCTAAATGAACTTCGTGGCCTGAAGGAGTTAACACACCTCCCCAAACCTGCTTTCAGCTGGTAAGATCAGGCCCATTATTATCATTATATACAGCTGTAAAAAGCTGGTTACGTAGCATAAATTGCATTGAAACACTTAGGCCACAAGATTACCCAAGAAGAATTGTATTGCTTGTTCAGTCATATATTTTGATCTTTATTGCTAGTAGTTTATTCTCATGAGAGTTGGGGATTAGCCTTGCTTTTAATGTAAAAAGTGTATCTATGAGGGCAAAAATATAAAATGAAAATAGATTTTTAATGGCAACTTTGGTTCTTAGCATTAATTTTACATGCATTTTTCATTCTGAACTTTTAAACAGTTTTGAGAAACATATGAGAGATTTGTGAACAGGGGCAAGAGAGGGTCAAATGTATCAAATCCTTGGATTCCAGCAAATGTAGGATTTGTGGAAGAGCAGAGAGAAGCACACATGTGTTGGGAATGTAAATTAAAATAAAACCTCACTTGCTGGAGACTTTGAGAAGCAAGTGCGCCACGTTACGGCCAACATCTGAGGCGTTTATCTTCTTAATAAATTAACCAAATATTAAAATAAACATTAATTTTATCAGTCTAAATTTTTTCCTCTCTGGATGAAAGTGTTTCACGAAAAATCATAAAAGAATCTATGGTAGCTCAGAGAGGTTAAACTCAACAGTTGTTTTCTTTGAAGTCCCTGGCCACGAGGTTAATTGCCAAAACTGCTTGTGGAAAAGGTGGTAACAATTTAACAAGACTGTACAACTGCGGAGACGTAGATGAATATCAGGTGTTTGCAGATGTTTTTTCCTAACAGGAAAGGGGGTGGGGAGCAGAGGAGGAAAAGAATGAGAAACAGGGGAAGAGAAAGGCCTGAATAAAGTCCCAGCTAAACAGCCAATAATTCTTTGTTTGCTTAGCCAATCATCCTGTAATTGGCCAGGAGGTTAATAGGAGACTATTGATTGGTCAGGAGGAGTGCTTACTGTGACTGTTTTTACAGTATGCTCCCAGACAGAAGGCTGCAATTACCGGAGCTCTCATTCCCACTCTTTAGGGCCATTGCTGCCCTGATTTATGAAACCTGATCAGGTTGCTGTTGGCAGTTTATGTTTTAAGTGTTGCCTTCTGGGTCTTTGCTGCTTATGGGTCAGTGTGCTATTTCTCATCATTTATTGTGGTCATTTGAGTAGGTAAGCTTATTTATGACTTATTGAAGTAGGAATACATTAAAAATAATAACCACCACCCACATGGACTGGAAAGTGGCAACAGTCGGACCCTACCTGCTCTAGAAATAGACATTCCGCTACCAGCAGAGTGTTTACAGTTGTTCCAGAAATCGGCAGTCTTTTCTTTTATCTGCCTTCAACAGATTTGTTTCTCGTCTCCTCATTATGCTAGTTGATTACACCAGGATTTGCTTTTGTATGACTTGTAATAGTTAGATTGGGGCACTGGTACTTTAGAGTTAAGGAAACTGAGGCCTTGCTTTAAAATGTCTTAAACCATTGAGACGCCTTCTGGAGCTTGCGAGAGGGCTCTTCTGTCTTAACCCAACCCTGACCTGGTCCTGACCTGAGCATTACTAATAAGGTACTTACTTCATCATTTCATTTCTCACTCGCTAAACTTGACTATAAATCCTTCCGTTACTCAAGGTCTTGGTTTCCCACCCTTGCTCAAGCCTTCTTTTGTAGTTCAGAGTTCCCTGGGAGCCCAGGTGAAGGGGAGTAAATCTCCACTGATGATAAGGCCCTCGAGCCACAGAATTCCGTGTAGCCACATCCAGACGGCTGGATTTCACCTCCACTTCCAGCTTGTCACTGAAGGCTGTGGTGACCACAAGGACCACTGCCTACGACTTACTTCCTCCTGTTTCTTCCGCTCCTTTAATTTCACTGCTGCTACTTAAAAAAATATATATATATATTAAGGACTTCTGCAGCTCCTGTCATAGCTTCGAAAGCTCCCCATCGTTCAGCATCCACATTTTGAATGGCTGCTCTATTCCAGACACCCCTGCAGGTGCCGCGGATATGGTGGTGGTGACAACAGCCCAAAGCGGGGTGCACTGCTCGCGCCCCCGCGAACATGGTGAACGGTCCTAAGCCTGCCTGACTTGCCGTAAGAAGTGTGGCAGGCACCCACCCCACAAAGTGACACAACACAGCACAGGAAGGGCAAGGATCCTCTGCCCATGGAAAGTGGTGTCACGACAGGAAGCAGAGTGACGATGGTGGGGAGGCCAGGTCGATTTTCCCAAGAAAAGGCTAACTCAGCCAAGAAGATAGTGCTGAAGTGTGAATGTGTTGAGCCTAACAGCAGATCTCAGAGGATGTTGGCTAGTAAGAGATGCAAGCATTTTGAACTGGGAGGAGATAAGAGGAAGGGCCAGACATCCAGTTCTTTTTTTTTTAAGATTGATTTTTATTTATTTATTTTAGAGAGTGAGTGTGAGCAAGGGAGAGGGGCAGAGGGAGAGAATCCCAAGCAGACTCCGTGCTGGGCGGAAACCAAGAGTCAGACGCCTAACCGACTGAACCAACGCAGGCGCCCCCAGACATCCAGTTCTAGGCTTCGTGTTTCATTTTGTTATGAAGAGTATGAGATCTTGAGGGTATGTTTAAAATCATAAAAGACCACAACTATCCCAATACTGCAGATTCCTGGTCATTTTCCTTTTGGAAAGAAAGGTGCCCTCTAGTTTGGTGAGTACACCTCCTTCTACAAAGCAGTGAAAGGTATGATTGCCCTGCCCCGGATGAGGCAAGGGATGTACAGCCAGCCTCCCGGAGACTTTTTTTTCTCTGCAAGGGAACCACTTGCTACTGAACTGTTGTTATTTGTGCTACATGGACATTGCAGGAGAGATTTCCTTTCCTTCTTTTTTTAAAAAATGTTCTTCTGTCTTCCTATTCTAACTCAGTTTTTCTCATCCTCCCGAGCTCACTAGAGCTCAAAAGAACCTGGATGGTTTTCTCTCCTGTCAATTGTACATGGAGCCCTCTTTCTCTTCCTGTTGCTTCTGCAAATACGAGTGGCTTCTGCCTGCCCCCCCCCGCCCCCGCCCATTACCTCACTTTAGAAGTCTATTCTGATTGTGATTACATCTTTTATGAGAGTCTATTCAAAGTATTCTGACTAACCTATTGTTACCATAATGTTATGACGTAGGAGAGTGTTAATCTGACCTCTCAGTGTGGTAATTATGGTTCAAGTAAAGCAAAATGTTTGTAGGGTAGTCTGCCACTGGTCACTAGACTTTGAGAATATCACTCCTTGCCTTCATTCATATGTAGGCAAGATTACCTTTTCTCTCTGTCTGCTTGCTAGGTTATTTAACTATGAATATCAGAGGGAAAGCAATGACTCTGTGTGCTTAAAAGATCTGACTTCACCAGACCCTTAAAGTAATGTGACCTCTCCTATTTACTTAATTTAGAGTTCATAAGAGAAAATAGCTTGGTACTTTTAGACAGACTGCATGTTTTTTATCCTTTGCTTTTACCTTAATCCAATAGTTTCAGAGCCCCAGAGAAAGGTCCCTGAAATGCATTCTCTCCACCACTGTATGCCTTTAGAATCCTCATATTGTTTTTTGTTTTCTTGTTTTTCGCTAAACTTCACTGTTTACCTCTTATCAAAGTTTATATCAGAGCTCAACAGCATTTATAAGATTCTTTAGTAAACAGCAATGTTCGAACTTCTGTCTTCCCATTTGGGAGTAGACTCTGCTACTCTTTTCCAAAGGACTTAACAAACAACCACCACCACCATCAACAAATTTGAACAATCCATGTTCTGAAACTAGCCAGTTTAAAGGGCTCATCGTTTTAGTGTCCTTTTCTCATTGATAATGGAATTATGAGAAAGAATGAACAGACAATAATTCATTCTTTTAGAGATAGGAAGCAAGGACTGAGTAAGGAAGCATGGTGTTTGTTCATTCCCTAGGACCACTTGGTTCTCTTTAAGAACCTTTCCTTTAGATATTTGTCACACTGCCTTCCTTCAGGTTTGTTTTGTTTTGTTTTGAGCCAGCCATGCCCTTCGCTGGATGAGCATGTGTAAAAAGGGAAGGGAAGGGTGAAGGAAGGAAGGAAGGAAGGAAGGAAGGAAGAAAGGGAGGATGGACTCATGTAATACAGCAACCAGAGATTGTGAACTAAGAGTTGGAACAAATACAATATTTGGAGATATAACTATTTTTAAAACTTTGGGCTCTGACTCAGTCATGACACATTCACCTTTTTGGGAAAACTCAGGGAAATTTTTTGGCGAAATTCTGCGATTTTGTTTTCATAGTTCCGGGACAGAACTGCCCACCACAGACTTTTCACATTCTTGAGAACTAAAACATGACTTTGGTTAATCACTGGAGTATTTATTACTTAATGTGTTCAGTGTAGTGAAAAAGAATACAATATATTGTGAATGAGGGTACTGGCACTAAATATAATCTCATTTTTTAAAGGTAAATTTGAAGTATTCCTTTGAATGCAACCTTTTTTTTTTTTTTTTTTTGGTTTTGGCTTGCAAAAGACAAAAAGTCATTTCAGAAATGTGTTCCCGTCTGCACTTTTACTTGAAATGGTGTTTTGAGTATGGAAATGTGCCCAATAAACAAAACAGAATTTTTAATGAGACATTTCAGGCTTCATGGAAGGTTTGTGTGTGGTTCACTCCTGTTAGATGACCTCAACAAGCTCATTTTACTGTGCAATGAAAAACAAGTGTAAGAAACTTAGACATGATAAAATTTTTTCAACATCCTAGAGCATGGATTCAAGTAACTTTGACAGAGTAAAAAATTAGCATAGTTTGATATGAATTTTGGTGAAAGTTATTAGAGACACAGCAGTGGGCCAACCAAATTGATTGCTTTACAGGAAGAAAATATGTCCTGATCCTTTGGTGGCATCAGAAAATATTTGTGCTTCATTCTTTGTGATTTCTTGCTTTATCAGCAAAAGGGAGCATTTGTGCTCAAAAATGGACAATTCACACTCAAATCTTGTCTTTCTCTGTTTAATCAAGTTTAAATTACAGGTTAAGCATGGTGGCAAAAAAAAAAAAAAAAATACAGAAGAAAGTGTAGTACCTAACTTGAATCTTAATTTAAATTTGCCACCCAATGCTGAGTTTTTACGTGTGTCGAGGGCAAACTCCTCTGGTACTTGTCAATAAGCAAAAGAAAAATACTGGCTTTCAAATACCAGGCATTTGGTGAACCGGCGACAGTCATATAAGCGAGAATGTTCAAATGACTTCAGCTCTTTCCAGCTTCATTATGTCAGGCTGGCAGATCGCATATGGCATTATGGAAATCAGCAAATGAAAACCATATTGATCAGCATTGAGAACAAATGTAAAAAAGGTGGTCTCGAGGAGGAGCCAAGGAGAAGAATGCTTTCCTGGTCAACCTGATAGGCCCTTGTTAAGGCCTTTTAATCATTTATTAACGTAACCCTCCTTCTTCCCTTTCCACTCAGATTACCTCAGCCACAGAGCATCCTGCTCCATTTATCTTTTAATGTTTCCTTTATTTAATTTATTTTTAAGCTCTAAGTTATACTCTTATTTCAGAATTGAGTTTTACTTTTCATGGGATTGTTTTAAGTGACTTAAATGACTTTTCCCAACAAGCTCACCAGGCATTCAAAGGAAGAAACGCATTTGCTGAGATTCACCTATCAGCAAATAATTTACTTGGTATGCACCACAACCAAAAGCAGGGAGACGGAGAGAGACAGTCAGCCGGACACATTAAAAAAAAGAGAGAGAGAGAGAGTAAACTCTGAGTCGTTCCTAAACCTAATTCTCTAGTTAAGGTTTGGGTCAGTGTTTCCATTTTGAAGCCTTTTTTTCAGGGTTTGGAATTAGCCTGGTAAAATTACTTTAGGTCTAAAACTGTGATCTGTCACCTTTCCTTTCCTTCTTCACTCCGTGATTTCAGTAGAAAAGCTGCAGCTTGCTTTTATCGTGTTGCTTTGGAAGGAAAATCAGAGCACTATTCGGTCTGCCTCAATGAGGTAGAGAAATGGAAGGCTGTGTTTGTGGAGGATTTGGTTCTCACCTGAAACGTGCCTTGGGGTTTTGAAGATTTGCTGCTTTCCCTAACTCACATTCAGACTTAGGTTTGAACGGGCTTCTCTCCCCACTACCCCCCTCCTCCTCTCACCCCTTCAGCTCCTGCCTCCCCTTCCATTTTTATGTCCAGGCTCATCATTTGGTAAGAAATTTCCAAGATGTTTTCTTCATACAGAACCATGTCCTTTTATAGTTGATGAGTAACCCGTGAACGTGATTCCTCAGAATGCTGATTGGCATATGACAATAATCGTTTCTTCCCTGCTTCGCAGCATAAATCCCTCCTAAAGAAGATTCACACACACCAAAGAAACCTGGACTATGGATGGAAGTTAATGCCCCGAAGCTGCTGCATTCGGAACAGCCCTGTGATGGGCTCTTCCCCGAGTTACTTAGCTAATTGACAAAACTGAATATTTGCCATTTTTTTCCCTTTTGAAACCACCTTAAAAAAACCAAAACACAAACCTCTTCAACATGAAACAACTGAGGTTCACTTTCCTGTGAATTTAGCATTGAATTCTGAAATAGGTATTCATAAAAAACAAAAAACAAAAAACAAGAAGTATGGTTAATCTCTGGGTGCTGTGGGTGATCAAATCATTGAACTTTCTTTTTGCTCCGGACTCCTTGTCTGTGACCATGAAGGCATGAGTATTTTTATCCTCACTTTCCTGTTTCCTTTGCTCCCCCCCGCCCCCGAGCATTTTGAGGAACTATCACTGATTGATTTGGATATTAAAAGATGCACAATGTGTAGATCTAATTTATCTAAGTAGAATGGGGAATTTTATTTTGGGTCTCCTTTGGGACCCCAGAGATACATTCAATAATATATTTGAAAAATCCATGTCTAAAGTCTATTTTTCTCCTTCTTGCATACTCATTGATTTCTAAGTGCTTTTCCTCGTAGACTCCCATTACTATCCCCCTTTCCTTTCTGGGCTCTACATCAAACAGTGTAGGAATTACAGCAGGAGTGCTATCTGTGGAAGACTTGCTCTCCTTGTTTTTGCAGAAGAGCAGAACATTAAACAGTGAGTGGACGATGCAGAAATGCTCTCCCTCTCCAGCTCTTT
Organism: Halichoerus grypus; assembly: GCF_964656455.1. Classification (NCBI taxonomy): domain Eukaryota; kingdom Metazoa; phylum Chordata; class Mammalia; order Carnivora; family Phocidae; genus Halichoerus; species Halichoerus grypus. The sequence goes on from NC_135713.1 coordinate 174,835,866, forward strand.
TTTTCCCTCCTTCTCTCCCTCCCTCGTTTTTCCACTCTTCCCTCTCCTCTCTTCCTCTCTTTCTCTCGCTTTCCCCATTCCCAATGGGAGTGTTGTTTATAGAGCATTATAATTTATAACTGAAGAGAGTGGATTTAATTTCAGTGGAGAGGCTCGCCAGCAGGGCGCCAGCCTGCAATCATATGAATCAGCAAGCTGCAAACTCTATTGAATGGAAAGTATTATCGCTGGCCACAAACGGACACTGTTTCTCCTAAACAACTCCCTCGGTGCAGGAAGACCTTGTCTTCATTCATCTCTTTTACATATCTACTTCTGTTTTAATTTTGCCATTTCCTAAAAGTGTTTTCTCTTTAGATTGCAACTTTTCTCTAACTACCTTATTTCCTGACCCAACATTGGGAACTGCCATTGTCTAATTCTGGCGATGGGATATTTCTTCTATCTCCATCCTTAACCATGTATGACTTTAGTTTTCCCTTTGCTTCTCCTTCCTGCAAGTCTTCTTTTTTTTTTTTTTTTTTATGGGAGCTGTTAAACATACAAACAAGACTATGATGAACCATTAGCATTAATATTGTAAAATGCTAGCCAATTTTAATCACCTGAAGTTTTATTTAATCATGGATATTTTGTTTATACTTGGATATTTTTTCTACATCCATGGAAAGATTTATTTTCCTGTCCTCCAAATCTAGGAGATGATTTCTTACTCTTTACATGACCCATCAAATCTCTTGTAATGTTAGTACTATACCTTATGCCAAGTTTTTCAAGTGTTTCAGGCATTTTTTTAAAGAAGGAGTGCTAGAATATGTGCATGGCTTTTTGTGGTTGGTTTTTGTTTTAGTCCAACGTCGGCCGCTTTCATGTAGTTAAGCTAAATCTCTGAGTCATTTTGAAAATCAAGTTAGACGTACAAGGCTGGTACCTTTTTCAAAAGTATTTTACTGAATTCATGTAGCTATTATAATTGGTAATGTTTAGTAGTGAATCTTTAACTGAGATTAGACAGATTGCATTAATATTGCATCAAATATCAGGCTGTCTTTATCTCTAGACTTTTGAATAATTTCCACACTCCTCTCCTAACAATGAAATTCAAGTTGCACAAATAGCCAGTTGACTGATAACTGTTATTTGCTTAAAAGGGAGAGAGGGGTAGTACGTGAGGCAGTAAGGAAGCTCCAGTAAAGGAATTCTAGTTAGACATCAATGGAAAAGCCAGGTTAATCTGACTACATTTGTTTAAAATAAGGATTTTATGTATTTGAAAGATACAAACAAATACAAAAGTTAGCAAATAACCAAAATGCTAAGAGCTCAGAAATTTGATAGGAAGTTCACATGTTGTATTGTCAGAAATGTATTTATTTTCTTATGTATATATAGGGAGAAATTATTTATATATCAGCTTGCATATTTTCTTGACACAATTTAACATCAACAAATCAAAATATATGTAACCATAATTTTTCTCATTTAAAGCACAAACTTATGAATCCATATGTATTCATAAATCTTCTCCTTTAGAGCCTGAGAATAGAGTTATAGTCTTCACTGTCTAAGCTAGGAATTTTTTTTGCCTTTGATTACTCAATGAGAATTACACATAGGAACAGAAAATCAATATGTTTTCTTCTGCTTATTTTCAAAATTGAATGTTGCTATGGTTTAATATCAGAGAAGGTATGGCCAGGGTCAGCTTAAAGAGGTTTCGTTTCGTTTACTTTAAATTCCTTGTGGCGGGAGTTGTTACCTCTAGCAACAATTAATTATCAACAAAAGTAAAATTTCCTATCACACCGTTTTTATTCCAAGAAGTAGTATGTAAAATGAGGAAGAAAACTGTGAGGTGATTGCAGGTGAATGTATTTCTAAATCCTTTGATTCCTGACTTACCACCAGTTGGTAAGCCTGACTCATGGTATGTGGATTTTTATTGAATTAAGATTAGAAAAAGTACATGCAACTCTGTAATGAATATCTTTACATAGAAATCTTGTGTATTTTTAACATCCTTGAGGACGCAGGAGAGCTATAGTGAAGCGCACACATTTCAGTAAGTTCGCAGTGACTCAACAATAGTGAAAAGGCCCTTGGCTTCATCGTTTCTTTTCAGAGGCAGGGAGAGGGAGGGCCTTTGTCTTTTCACTTGAGTGCTGTGGGCTTAGTTATTGTGTTTTGGGTTTTTTGGGGGGGGGATTTTTACCTAAATGATGTCCCCCTCTTTACCTATCATGTAATGTAAGCTTAAAGACAATCACAGGGTTTTGGTGCCTTATTCTGATGAATTCCTGTTTTTAAAAAATTCTACCATGAGAACTCTCAAAACCCAGTCCTAGAACAGGTAAATTCTGTTTGCCTGTTATTTGGAAAGGATCCGCTTCTTTTAATTAGTACTATAGTTAAATTAATTCCTTTGAGAATTTTCTGAAATTGAAGTAGAAGAGAAAATTGGTAGTTATCTTTGATTTAAATAAAAATATATATTGAAATTAGTATCATCTATAAATACATTTGTCCAAAATCACTATAGGTGACTAGATTAAAAAATATAAAGTGAGTGCAGGGAAGTATAGTTCACAAAAAAGTTGCTTTTTGGGTCAAAAGCAGGGTGGTTGAGTTGGTTTTTTTGTGTTGTTTATTTGCACAATTGTTGCACTATATTATATTGCATATCTGATTCCTTGATCAGAAAAACTTTATAAAATAGTCTGAGTGGAGTTTTAAAATGCTGCTGGGTGACCTTGAAGGAGTCCTTATCCAGGTCTTATAGAGAATATGTTGCATTTACATAATAGCTGTTGGCTTTCTTGACTGTTCATATGCAGAGTCTCCAAGTGTTGCTTTAATAAAACGCGTTTGGGCATGGAAGCCGACATTTATGTTTCCCTCCCTGTAACTCTACTTCTGGACCGTGTGCTTGGCCGACTTAGCAAAGCTTAGAAGTCAGCTGCATCTGTGTGAGCCAACTTTGCTTTGACTGAGAGCAATTGAGTACACCATTTGTTTTCTTTTCTAAATATCACAAAAGTTTTATTTCCTATTCACGAGGGCTTTTTTTTTTAATTGCCTTGGGCCAAGGGTTTACCGATTTTTCTAACATCTATACTTCCAAAATGTAAAAAAAGGTCATGGCCTTATTACCGATTGTAGTGGATAACGCTGTGGTCGTGCTAGTTAAAACTGTGACCTTGGGAGGGGGGTGGGGAAAGGCCCTACTTGGTGGCTGCTTTCCTCACTTTTTGGAACTTTGATGTGTTCCTGCAACTGATATAAATGCAGGGGTGTTCAGGGAGAGGCAGCTGGCTGGCAGCGACATTAAAATATTTCTGACCCACAAAAGTAACCAAATGCCCATATTTCTTCATTTAACATAATTAATACCTTGTATTTCCATTGACTTTGATAAAGTGGCCTTCCTCCTCCCACCCCATCCCCCTTCCCTCTGTCAACTTTAGGAAGACTGCAAGAGATCTATAGTTAAAATACTCTACAGATGATGAAGGATAGCATGTCTTAAAAAAGCTAACATCAAAAGTCTCAATTAGGTTGCTGCCTAGCAGGAAGCTTATAACCACATTAAAATGGAAAAGTTATTTCATTTTTAGTATACTGTATTTCAGCAGCAAGGGTTGCAATCGAAGAGCAATATGAAACATTTTGGTATGGCTGCCAAGTAAATCCACATTTGGTTATAAATGTGTAATTACAGGAAATATATGAAAAGTGTTAAACATCTCTTATCAAATATTGTTAAGGAGGAATTTGGTGCCTTTGGAATTTAGAAAAAGCCTGGGATGGATTTCGGTCATGTTACAAGGTTTACTTGTTATATTTAATTTAAAGCAGTTGTCCTGATTTCATTATCACAGAGCACACTGTTTTTCAATTTATTCGTTAAAAGGCAGAGACAGAATATGCCTATAGGTCTAGGCAATATTTGATCGATCATGTGATTTTATCAGTGTCTTTTTTTTTTTTTTTACATTTTGTACCTCAGTGTACACATTTCTGAGTGAAAAGACAGACAATGCCTTTATTTTGAATCACCTAAGCAGTGGTTGAGCAAGCCATCTGGAAAGGTGATGTCAGCTGAGGGCAAGGGTGGTTGCTGGTTGAGGGTAGTCATCCACCCCTTCCCCCAGCACACACACCAGCCTCCGCAAATCCAGTTTCATGGTGCCTGAGTTGCTGTCTGGTTGGTTGAACTCATTCTCCTCAGCTGATATTTAACTAGTAGCTTGTGCTGGAAAAGTATCAGTACTGCCTTCCCTGGCCTTTATAAACATGATTGCTAGACAAAGATGAACAGCACCGATCTGCTGTGATGGACAGAATTCAATTATATTACTGTCTCGGAGAGGAAAACAGCACATATTTGATGCCATAACTGAATTGGATTCCTTCTAAGAAATCCTAAATCTGTGTATAATAGATAAATGTAGAGCTGATTTATATTTACCTGCTGAATGTAGATGTGGTTGCTAGAATGTATAGTTTATTTAGTCTGTATGTGGATGGTTTTACTACCCCAAATAATGTGTATGTATGTATGTATGCTGGTGCTGTACATTTTTAAAAGTAAAAACTACACATGTTATTGGAAAATCTCCTTGGTATGTGCATGGGGCAGCCATTCTTGGAGTTGTGTGTATGGTTCACCTAAGCAGGGGAGGCCCCCGTGAAGATTGTGACTCTTAGTGTGATGGGGGGTGGGTTAGGTAGAGAATCATCTCGTGAGGGAGAATTCACAGTAGAATTGCAGAAGTGCTCTTGAGCCCTGGGGTTTCTTTTTATTTCCAACAAATAGAGGTTTCATTTGCATATTTTCTCCTATTATATGGCTGCAGAGGAAGGGCAGATACACACGCCATATTTTGTTTGGAGAGGTCCTGACAGAATTTCTCACTGTCTTTTTCTGTGCTGCAGTCTGTTGTACAGCGGCTAAGACCAAGATGATCCCAGTAAGAAACCTTATTGGTATGGTTCACTGATTTTTTTGGACTCTGCATTTATTTTAGCAGACTTCTCTGATAGCTTTTTGCAGTTTTCAGCTTTTTGTTGTTGAAAACAAAAATAATAAGTAAACCAGCTCAGGGATATATTTCTCTTTCTGAAACTGATTCCATGTCATAGTGCCCTCCTTGGGGAGGAGCTGTATCTCTGGCCAAGGCTGGAACCCGAGGAACCACCCCTGGTGGAATATGAGAAAGAACAGGGTATTGTTTACATCCCTAATGTTCCTGCCTTTTCTTATTATAGGAGACATTCAAGGGGACCATCATAGTGTTAGAATTTTTTCCTTAAAATTACATACCTATCTTGTTCAAGTTTTGTACACAGTTCTGTAAGTTTAGTCTTACTTTATGAAAGACCGGGGCAGTGTTCTATGCACATTCATTTAATAAATGAACCCCTATTTGTGTGATGTGATAGTGAATACCTAGGATGAATTTGCCAGAGTAGATGTTGTTCCCATCATATGAGTGAAGCGCTATAGCACACATGGTAGATATTACTGAAATACATATTTCTTCTACACTAAAAGTTAGGGGGTCGACTCTTCTTAAGTATCGGGAGATAGAAGAGTTTCTTTCTTCTTAATATTTGACCGAGATATTTTAGTTTTGAAAGAATAGCTACAGTACGTTATTTCAATGCAGAGCTGCCTAGATTCTTCATTCAGTTTAAAGGTCTTATTCCAGGGGCGCCTGGGTGGCTCAGTCGTTAGGCGTCTGCCTTCGGCTCAGGTCATGATCTCAGGGTCCTGGGATCGAGCCCCGCATCGGGCTCCCTGCTCCGTGGGAGGTCTGCTTCTCCCTCTCCCACTCCCCCTGCTTGTGTTCACTCTCTCGCGCTCTCTCTCTCTCTCAAATAAATAAATAAAATCTTTAAAAAAAAAAAAAATAAAGGTCTTATTCCAGAGTCCCTTCTGGAATATAGTTTAAGAAATGGTAATATACCATGTATCTAGGAATCAAAGAAACAAAACAAAAAAACTCTGAAGTTTTAATTAAAGTGACCGTATCGTTAGGCACTGAAATCAATGATAAGGACTTGACTTCTTTAACTTTTGGAGACCTCAATAATGGGAAATTTAAAAAACCCTTAATAGAAGACAATAAAAGTACCATGAAATCACACGTATAGTGATTCTGAAACAGTGACATGATACTGAACTGTCTTCTAAATCATCAAAAAAATATGTTCAGTATAGTTTTTGTATTAAGCATGATTCATAATTTTCCAATTCCTTATAACTTTGTATCCATATAGACATGATACCTTGTCATTAGTAAGAATGTTCTGTTAACCACAACATGTTTTCTCTTGTTTGGACTACTTCTATGATCTGTTTTGAGAATGCTGAAACAAATAAACCCTACCATGGGCATTCAGATTGCAAGGCGACAGTCCCTCCTTGGTTCTCCATAGTGATGTCTGTCCAAGAACCAGGGAGCTCAGCAGGCCTGCATGGGAGAATGCATGCCATGACAGTTTCTACCCACTAGACTCTTAATCCTTATGATGGCCTTTTCTCTCCCTATAGTTTCTTCAGTTACTTGATTTGTTTCAAAAGAAGCCCTGTTAGGTTCCAGAGTACTTAAATTAGAGACTTTTCCCCAAAGGAGGTCTTGCGATCCAAAGAAATTAGTACAGTCACACCTAAGAACTCAGATGCCCCGCAGAAAATAACTTACCCTTACTGGCCACGATTACTGAGCTTAGCCACCCCTACTTCAATGGTGTCATGCACTCTGAGCGTGACATGTGATTTTTTGAAACATTATTCTAATTTATAGAGAACTCTTCATTTATATTGCCTCAATTAATCCTTGAAAAAACCCAGGCAGGAATTAGTACTTCATATTGTATTGATGATTTTAGACTTAGCAAGGTTAAGGGATTTCAGCCTGATAACCAAGTGTTAGAGCTGGGAGTCAAATGGAAGTTTTGTAAAGCCAAATACTGTCTTTCCACCCTAGGACACTGCCTGATTCTTTGTGATGGTAATGATCACGGCTAAAGCAGGTAATTGCTCCTTGGGCTTCTCAGTGAACAAAAAAGAAACTAAGTCTCTGATAAGTTTTCCCCTATTATTGCTGGTTTAGGAGATGCCCCTGCTCAGTTCCTTTTCATTCTTGCAAAACAAAACACCCTTCCTGGGAGCTCCTTTTGGCAGGTTATCAACAAGCAGAAGCCTTGAATTCTTCTGTGTCATATTTTTGTCCTGTAAACTCGCTTATATAACTGATGGCTTCATCAGTCTTCCCTTCCAACTATGTACTTCTAGTTAAAAGGCAATTTGCAGTGGGGCCTCAGAATGGGAATTTGCAGCCCAAGGAGCATTTTCTTGTTTTGTGAACTAGGTAGATGTTTATTGAACCTTTACTGTGTTCTTAGCAGTGTGGGAGATGAGAAAATTTTGTTCCTTTCTCCATTCAGGGCGCTTTAGTTGGGAAAGATGAGGCATAAATGAATTTGAATCACTTTAAAAGATGAGGAAATACCACAAGGCATTAAATGATCAGTTACGAAATTAATGGTACAGATAATAAATGCTTTGCATTCAGGGAAGGGAGAATCATCGTCTTAGAACTGTAGCACGGAGAGGGTGCTTATCAAGTCCTACCACCTTAAGAGAAGGTAAAATTCAGTGAGATTAATATACAGGTTTAAATTTATATAACAAGATATTGCCATATCTAGAATTCCACTCTCCCTGACCTGTAATCACTTAGATTTTTGAGAGAGAAATGAAATCGCACCATCGGTATTTTTAAGCTTCTGACAGGTAGCTTTTAAGCAGCTACCCATTGAGCCACCCCGGTGCGTCTTGGGCATGAAGTACTAGGTACTGTACTAAAGAAAAGGCCCCTGACATAAGTAGTTTACAGTCCAGTGGGGTAGAAATATTTACAGCTAACTGGGTTACCTGATAAACTTACACAAATGCCACACAAGAGCCTTACATATATGGAGTGCTCTGGGACCCAGCCCAGAAGTAAGGGGAGAAATCCTGTTTATGGGACTATGGCTTCTTGTAGGGGACATGTCTGAACGGGTGGTAATTTTTGGAAGGGCATTCTGTGCAAAGAGAAATGCTGTGATTTACTCTCTGTTTTTTAGTGCTTTCACAATTAATTCCTGTTTTCCTTTACTCTTTCTAATCTCATCTGTACCCCATGCCTATTTTTCACCATCTTAGCCGCTTCTAATGGGGTTTTGCCTTGCTAAAATCTACTTTATTAAAAAATTGAAGTATAGTTGACATACAATGTTATATTAGTTTCGGGTGTACAACATAGTGGTTTGGCAATTCTATACATTATTCAGTGCTCTCCATGATAAGTGTAGTACCATCCGTCACCATACAACGTTATTACAGTATTATTGACTATATTCCCTATGCTGTACTTTCTATGAGTTGTTTATTTTATAACTGGATGTTTGTATCTCTTAATCCCCTTCACCTATTTCACCCATTCCCCCACCCACCTCCCAAACCACCAGTTTGTCCTCTGTATTTAAGAGTCTGTTTGTAAAACCTACTTTTTTATATTTGCTATAACTAGAAGTTTACTCTCTCTCCTCTTTGGTATAATATGGCACTGCCTGTCTCCTGATTCTAGAAATAATTTGATTTCTCCATTGGCTTTTATCATTCATAGGAAACAACTGAAATTTATGCCCATTGACAAAATTCAGCATTAGCTTATTTCATTGGCTGCATCAAGCTTGACTTTTCTCTGATCTGTCTTCCTTTTTCTGTCTTTCATTTCTCTAATTCTAGGCTTTTTTTTTTTTTCCCCCTATCCCTCCACAGTTTTCCTATGTAGCTTCTACCGTCCGGAAGATCTTTGTGATGATTCTTAGACACCAACTCTCTATCTATTTACACCTGTTACGTGGAGCTGTCTTGTCCCTGGAGGCTTTTCTGTTTCTCTCTTCTTACATATTGTATTTAGGATGTAATTACCATGCTGCAAAATGGTTTGACATCATTTTGTGTTTAAAAAAAAAAAAAAAAGCAATCAAGTAAAAGTTAATTTATTTCAAACAGCAATTTTGAATCATTAATTACTGCATGGAGATTAGGTCATAATTTTCTCACCTTATTCAAATATTTATCTCTAATTTTTCTCCTGCCAAAGTCTAGAATTCCAAAGTGTCTTTCTTCAGTAATTTAATTAGGCCACAAGTTTGAGGCTTAATGATGGATCAAAAAAATGTGTGATATGCTTGAGAGATCAAGACAGCAAATTGATTACTGTTGTAGCAAAGGTTGGCAAATGTGGGAGGAGGAGCAGGTAGTGCCCTGTGCTGCAGGATCTGAGTCAGCGATCAAGGTCAGCCTCAGTTCATTAACTTCCTCTGAGGGCTTACAGTCATTGTAAATATGACTTCTCATACCTTATATTCTAATTATAATACAGTACAGTTTTGAAATGACTTATGTTCACTTCAGTAATGCCCTAGAGTGATGTAGGATGTTGAAAGATCTACCCTAGTGTAAGCTAATTTCTGGTCATTTTGCCTAGTTTTCTAGTGCCTGCCAATAGAAAATCTCACCCCTCAAGATGTGTGTTAATAAATGTGTCCTCATCCACGGGCGCACATCAGGCAGGGGCCTGCTCTTAACCTAATTATCTAAAATGGTCATCTGTTTTAATACGGGGATTCTCATTGTGCTCTCAGCTAATACATTATTAAAAGTTGGAACGTATTTCATGCTAATTTTTAAGACCTCACAATCAAGAAACGTATTTTCTCAATAATTCTAATAACCATTTCATTCCTATGTTTAGACAATACCATAGGTTGTTTTGACCATAAATTGCTAGTAAGCCCACTTTTAACTGACTTTTTAAATATTTCACATGAAGCAAAATGGTAAATCACTTCAAACTTAACAGTTTTTATGAAATCTAGAATGAAGATAACATTTTGTGTGTCCGCCCCTTTGTAGAATAACTTGGTTTGGGGTTCTGCATGTGGCTAACCTAACTGTATTATGAGACAGGATTCTTTTGTTTAAGGATTTCTTAGTGTACTTTAGAAATTCTCAACACCAACCTTCATAAAGAAACAAAATCCGAAAAACCAATATACTTTTTCATTTGTTATACAGATGCTAAAGACCATTTGAGAAGCAGAGAGTGGTATTAGTGATAAGATTATGAATTGGCGTTTTTTAAAGCTAAGGATCTTTGTGGATATCATACAATTTTTTACTAATCTCGTTTAAGGTAGATTATGTTCCTTTTAATTTCTTTAAGTTGATTTTAATAAAGGTGAAATAATTAACATTCATTTTTCTAAGTATTAATTGGATATTCCATACATTGAATTTTATAAGGCCTTCAATGAATGGAGGTACCAGACTTACCCTTCCACCTGAAACACACTGGACAATTACATGATACAGTGGCTTTCAAGGTATTGGGTATCAGGTAGTTAAGGACAGTGATCCCCAAGAGATGGGAAACAAATGAAGTGAGTCCCACAATTGTACTGGCTCATTGCCAATACATATTCCGGGGAGGGGGAGATCTAGGTGGAGCACAGCAGTCTCTCTGAATGGAAGAGATGAAGCTGGGAGTTTGGGGAGGCCAAGGTGTACGGTATGCACAGGGCAGAGTACCAGAGAGGAGAGAGCTGCATGGATAGAGAACTCTAGAGATCTGCAGAGATCTCTAGCCTTTAGCTGAGTACTGCTTGGCACATGAGAAGCTACCCAAGGCCCAGGAAAGAACCACCTAAAAAGAGGGAATTATTCACTGGAACTCACACAGGGCTGCAAAGAAGTTTCTATTCCCCCAGCCACAGTGGAAAAACTTATCATTTACAGGCAAATGGGGAGAATATTCAAAAGGGTTTTGTCTCCACAGTGGGGCAGAATTTTTCCTTGACTATTTTCCTTGACTATTTTCCAGGCCTGCCTAACAAAGCTTAAACGCACATCATAATGAAATTCCTAAGCTTTTTACACTATATATGATGTGTTATAATATTCCTTAAGGGCACACTTTGGTAAGTACAAATATATGATATAAACCCTAAAGTAACCACTAAAATACCAAAGATTTATATAGCTGATAAGCCAACAAATGAGATAAAAGGAATCATAAAAATTTTCAATCCAAAAGAAGTCAGAGAGGAAGAAAAAAGGAACAAAAACCATATGGACAAATAGAAAACATATAGCAATATGGTTGATTTAAAACAAAATCATATTAAATATAAGTGGCCTAATACCCAATTAAAAGACATAAATTATCAGCTTGGATAAAAAAGGAAGATTCCACTATATCCTTCCTATGAGAAGCCCATTTAAACATAAAGACACAAATAGGATAAAAGTAAAGGTGTGGAAGTAACAATAACACTAGTCAGAAGAAAACAGCAAAGGTTATGTTAATAGACAAAGTAGACTCCAGAAGAAAGAATATTAGTACAGAATAAGGGAACATTCATAGTCTAAGGGTGCTAATTTATGAAAAGGACCTATCAATTCTAAATGTTTGTGTGCCTGATTACAGAGCTTCAAAACCTATGAAATAAAAATGAACTGCAAGCAAAATTAGCCAAACACAGAATTATAGTTGGAGATTTCAACATCCCTCTCTCAATAATTGATAAAATAGAGAATCAACAAGGACATGGAAGACTTGAGTAACACTAATAGCCAACTTAGTCTAATTGATATCTATCTATCATCTATCTATCTATCTATCTTTCCATCTATCGGTATATGTCTCTTTTGCCACCACCAGCTGAAACACCTCTTTTCAAGGCATACAAAATATTTACTATGATAATCCATATTCTAGACCATAAAGCAAGCCTCAATAAATTTAAAGAATTTAAATCATACAAAGTATGTTCTCTGACCACAATGCAATTAAATTAGAAATCAATAACCATACAATATTTGGAAGAATCCTCAAATATTTGGAAACTAACACTTCTAAATAACTAATGGATCTAAGAAGAAATTTAAAAATTAGAAATTATTTTGAACTGGGTGAAAATTAAGACACAACATATCAGAATTTGTGGGATGTACTAAAGCAGTACTTAGAGGAAAATTTATAGCACTAAAATGCCATGTTAGAAAATAAGATCTCAAATCAATCATCTCAGCTCCCATCTTGATAAACTAGAATAAGGATCAAAGTGTAAATCAAATAAATAAAAACAGAAAAACAATAGAGAAAATCAATATAAGTATAGTTTCATAGTTTTGACACTAAAAGTATGGTCCATAAAAGAAAAAATTGATAAATTGAACTTCATCAAAATTAAGAACATCTGTTCTTATATTGATACTATTAATGGAATGCCAACACTAGGAGAAAATATTACTGAAAGCCATACATTGGGAGAAAATATTTTCAAATCACATATCTGATAAAAGAATATGTAAGTATATGAAAACTCAAAACTCAATAATAAGAAAACCACCAAAGAAAAATTGGGCAAGTGATTTGAACAGATTTCACTGAAGAAGAAATACAGATGGCAAATAAGCACATGCAAAGATGATCACCATCAGCAGTCATTAGGGAATTGTGAATTAAAACCATGAGATACCACTACATACTTAGTAGATTGTCTAATATTGAAAACTACAGACCATACCAAGTTTTGACAAGAACATAGAGCAGCTGGAGCTCACATACACTATGATTAGAAAGCTAGTATCACAGAAAAACTTTGGAAAACAATTTGACAGTTTCTTAAAAGATTAAACATATACCTACCATATGTCCTAGCCATTCCACTCCTAAGTATTTAACCAAGAGAAATGAAAGCATGTGTCCACCCAAAGACTCATACATCAAAATTTAACAGTGGCTATATTTGTAGTAGCCAAGAACTGCAGACAACTCAAATGTCCATCAAGTCAGTGAGTAAACAAATTGCTGTTCATCCATAAAATGGAATACTATGCAGGAATAAAAAGGAGTGAATTTTTGATAAATGCAGTAATATGGTTGGATCTCAAATAAATAAAAGGAACCAGACCAAACAAATGCATACTGTATGGTTTCATGTATATAAAATTCTAGAAAATGCTAACAAATTTATGGTAATATAAAACCAATGTATGGTTTCCTGGGTATGTAGATGGGGTGAGGGGAGAGATGATCACAAAAGGGCATAAGGAAATCTTTGGCAATGATGGATATGTTCAGTATCTTGATTGCAGTGATGGTTTCATAGGTTATACATATATCAAAACATCAAATTGTCTACCTTAAATATGCACAGTTTCTTGTATGTCAGTTAAACTGTTAAATTTTCAAGGATGGCAGTGTATACCCTCATTCTAAATTCTGTTCAGCAATGCTGTTTTGAGGGGGGGTTTTGTTTGTTTTGCTATTTTTAGATTTTTAGTTTAGTGTTCCAGTTAATCTAGTAGTTCTTTCACCTGGAAGTAAACATTATCTAGCCATTGTACTTGCCTTCTCTCCAAACCCATCACTATTTTTATTTTATTATTTTTAAAGATTTTATTTATTTATTTGAGAGAGAGAGTGTGTGCGAGCAAGAGAGTGAGAGAGAGCATGAGCAGAGGGAGAAGCAGACTCCCGGCCGAGCAGGGAGCCCAACGCAGGGCTCAGGACTCAACGCGGGGCTCCATCCCAGGACCCTGGGATCATGACCTGAGCCGAAGGCAGATGATTAACCGACTAAGCCACCCAGGTGCCCCAACCCATCACTATTTTTAATGAGAAAACCAAATCCAGGGCATTTTGATTCTGTACTAAACCAATAAAATGGATATATTAAGAAACATGTAATACCTACTAAATGGGTAATCTTTTGTCTTACATTTCTACATCCTATAATAAAATGAACATTAGGTACTGTATCTTTGAATGTTTAGGTTAGTGTTTTGCTTTTGGACTCTAAAATACAGACTCAAGGGGCGCCTGGGTGGCTCAGTCGTTAAGCGTCTGCCTTCGGCTCAGGTCATGATCCCAGGGTCCTGGGATCGAGCCCCACATTGGGCTCCCCTCTCCGAGGGAAGCCTGCTTCTCCCTCTCCCACTCCCCCTGCTTGTGTTCCCTCTCTCGCTGTGTCTCTATGAAATAAATAAAATCTTTAAATAAATAAAATAAAATAAAATAAAATAAAATAAAATACAGACTCAAATCCTAAACATTAAAAAAAAAAAATTCACCCAAATTCACCAGTTCTGATTCCTGTATGTTTGGTGAGCTATACACACCCAGTCTGCCATCTTGTTCCTTGGAAGTCCTGCTTGGACATTGTATTTTAAAATCTGTATTACAAAGTCTTTTATCCTTTTATTAGTTTAGTACTTTAAGCCTTAGACATAAGAAAGAAGACTATCAGTGAAAATCAATTGAAATGTAGTTAGATAAAGATCTGTTGTACTAGGCAGAAGGCTTAGTTGCAGCACAATATAATCAATTAGGACCCTCCAGCTGCATACAGAGTTTTACCCAGCCAATCACTTTTCACACGTTTCCTCCATTAGCTTGACTAGAGTTCTTTTTTTTTTTATGTGAATTATGATGAATGAGATTGTTGTTATGAATAGAGAGATGGGTCATTACCCTACAGAAACCAGACTGTGCCGGCGTTTAGTGATTAGGGCTTTCTGCTCCTGCTATCAATAAAGTATAAATTTATCTGTCTCAAACTGCGATTGGGAAGCTGTAGTCATTGCTGTCTAATTCGGTTAACAATGTTATAATCGTAAATTGTTTTTGTTCATCTGGATAATTTACATAACTTTTAAGTTAGTTGCAAGGGTGAAGTAATATAATTTATCAAATAGCAGTGGGAAATTTTTCGTGGCTTAAAATCAAATAAATATCCCTCAGGAATTAGTACTCCCAAATTTAGCAACCTGGGTATAGCCCCAAGACGTCAAAAAGTGGAAATAATGAATGAAGTTTATATATCCTACATGAAGATGCTGGAGGTTTGCAAAGTAATGAGCATTAGCTTATTACAGAAGTGCTGTAGTTTGTTAAATTCTAAAAATTAAGTGACTGCTGTTTTCCTGGGCTTGGGTTGAGGAATTCAAGAGGTAGGAAAGAGTTGTGGGTTAATGTGCTAAGTGACTGAGATGGGTTACAGGTAGATTGAGCCAATCAGCCTAACATTAGCACGTTTTATGGGGGGAAAAAAAATCAATCCTTAGAGCACCTCTACCAGGGTAGATTAGTAGAAAAGGTCCTGCTATAAACTATTGAATTATAAGCAAATATAGTCTTTTTTTTCTCTTAAAATAGTATTTTATTTTGTTTTGATTTTTGTTATTTTAACTTTTTCCTATTCCTGTCTCCTATTGTCACAGAAAATGACTTGTGTGTGTGTGTGTGTGTGTGTGTGTGTAGAATATTGTGCATACTCGGCCCTCCCAGATGTCAGTCATGGATAGTAAAATTTCATTGTCTGCAGCTATGAATAATTTTAATGTTGTATGGAAAGGCAGGAAAGGTTGCCTGATTGTGGTGGATACCAAAGAAAGCCCCAGTAGAGATGCTGTTCTTGGAAGTCTAACGCTAAAGCATACCAGCCTTTGAGGTCCATTGATGAAAAGACCTTTGTGTTTTGTGCCATGAGGATGGGGGAGGGGTGCTCAATTCTAGAAGAGTCAATAAACACCAGGAGCTGTGCTCATCTTGTAGCTTTAGTAAGCTTTAATCTGTAAGCTTGATTACCTCCTAACCCTCTGTCTCTTGCCTCCCCCTTCAAGCACTGTGGGGGCTTTATGGTGGTATTAGTGGCATTTTGCCCAACATTGGCTTTAAGGAAATCATTCTAGGGAGAAGGAGAAGCAGAAAGACTGGATCTGTCTGTTGTGTGAGGTCATTAACACAAGAATAACCTTCTGAGCTCCGGAGGGTAGGCGGGATGTCTGTCCTTACTAGAAATTTGCAGGTGAAATGTCACCGTCCTTTTGTTGAAGCCTAACTTGGTCCAGGCCTGGGGGCATATACATCATCTGGAAGAGCTCACTTCTGATACTTTCAGCAGGAAATCCAGTAATATATCATGGAGAGCCCTTTGTATTTGCTGTGAGAGTTCATAAAAACATGTTTGCAAGCTGTAGCTATCTAGGATTTTTTTTTTTTTTTTTTAGAGACACTTAACTTGCACAGAGTTGCTATGGAATTAATTCTCGGTATTGAGAATATTCTAGTGTCTGAGACCAGATTCAGTGCTCCCTGGTTTGCCAAACGTCATTAAGTCATTAGTGTAGGAGACTTGTAGTGAAGGACCGATTAAAAGCTCAGAGAGGCCTTTGTACATTTTTATATTAATCCCAAGAGCTTTACAATATTCTCTTTTTTTCCTAATGAGTAGTCTGAGAAGATATATTATTTCATTTAAAAAACCTTGAAAGATAAATGAAGACAGAAAATGATTATGGCCACAGATAAGAGATCAAGCTATTCAGCCAACAAGCTGTAATAAATAAATACTGAGCCAATATACTGTTAGCCTGGGAGCCACTGGGTAGAAATAATGTGGTTTGAATTTGGACCCTGTTTTGTCAGAGGATTTGAGAGAAACAGTGAAAGTTGTCATGTGCTCCCAGGTATCACCAAAGAACAGGTGTGCCTTACAAGTATGAGGAGATAACTCAGGACTCTTACAGCAAGAGATGGGCCTTGATGGCAAGTCTTGGCTGATGCTTGCTACCTTTATCAGGAGCATTGGTCCCATGCTGTGTGTCCATGCAGTGGACCAAACAGCAGCAGTCCAGCTTCACAGATGGCTTTGCCCGCAGTTGGCTTTGTACTTTAGGCACAGAATAAAATTATCCTAGCCAGGCAGCGCTTGAATTGAAGGGGAAGTAAGATGACCATGTAGAGCCCAAGGATAGAATATAAGCTGCATGGTACCTTATCTTCTGTCATTGAATTCCCAGCAGTTGGAACAGTCCCTGGCAGAAAATGGCAATTTGTTATAGAATTTTAATTAATTAATTGGCATGACTGGTGAGGGGCAAGAGATGATTAGATCTGGGCCTGAATCCATGCTTCTATGGTAAGGCCTAGAACACTGCAGGCCCACTGGTGGTGGTCAAAGGAAGGATGCTAAACAGCTCAGAACAAAATATGGAGTTGCCAGGACACGATGCTGACCACAACTCAGAACTGAGAAGCTACCCATTGTTGCCAGGTATGTTCTCTTTGAACCTTTGCTCAACCATTTATGGATCAACACACCCAGAAACAATCTTGTGTGCTGACACAACCCAAAAAGTTAACTATTCCAATCATTTCCTTATGATCTAAAGTAATTTTTTTTTCTCTTTGGAAAAAAAATCTGCAAATTTGTGTTTCTTTTTGAGTAGCTTTATGATGACAAACCTGGGAGTTACAGTATGAAGTCAGTGAAGATCGCCTTCTTACTGATGGTCTGAGGTAATGCTTCTTCAAGTCATGTTGTTTGCTCAGAGAGAAGGGACCCATTGTGGGAGTAGACTACACATCCATTGGCTTGCGAAGATGCCTCGAGAGATGAATGAAACATAAAATTTGAAAAAATTTTCAGGGCATAATTGAGAGGATGAAGGAAAGAAAAAGGATATAAGGGTGAAATATGAAGTAGAAGGAAAGGACAGGTGTGCTCAGTTAATTTGCTTCCTTATAACCCTTAAGAATGAATCCTTGCTCGCACCCCCAGTTGTAGGCAGTTATTGATCTGATTTCTGTCTCTATGTATTTGTCTTTTCTGGATATTCCATATGAATGTCATCATATGATGCGTAGGCTTATGAGTCTGGCTTATTTGCATGTGTTTGAGGTTCATCTATGTTGTTCAATACAGAAGTACTTTGTTCCCTTAACTTTTTAAAAAAAAAATTTAAATGTTAAGTTTTTAATTTTAATTCCAGTATAGCTAACATACAGTGTTATATTAGTTGCAGGTGTATAATATAGCGATTCAATAATTCTGTACTCCATGCTTATCATGGTCCCTTACCTTTTTGAGATATTCTTCTTGTGGCTGTGGACCCTGTTCATTTCAGCTGTGTGCTGAACACCAACATATACTGGTACTTTCAGTGTCATTTTAGAGGGAAAGGAGATTGGGTTTTTGTTTTTGTTTTAATGAACTCACCTTTTCCATGTGTTCATTCTAATTGTGACTTGTTGAAGGAAATGTTTCCTTAATAGAAGAACCTTCTTTTGAGGTCCTTCTACTCTTCAAGTATTAAATGTCATTTAAAATTTTTTGCTATTATTGTTTTCCATGAAGAAATTTCCTTCATTTAAAAATTTATAGTTTCTTGCTTTTAGAAAACTTTACTTATTTGCACATTTACACATTTCATGTATCAGTGGCCAAGGTGTTCATGATAGGAAAATTCAGTGGCAAGAGCCTCATAGAAACAAAGGCTTAAACCTGGTCTTAACTGTGGTTTTTAGACAAATGTGTTTTCTTTTTTCCCCCCAAATTTATTTTATTTTATTTTTTTAGTAATCTCTACACCCAACATGGGGCTTGAACCCACGACTCTGAGATCAAGAGTCACATGCTCTACCCACTTGAACCAGCCAGGCGCCCTTAGACAAATGTGTTTTCAGTATGTTGTTTCATATTAGTAAGAGCTTTCTCTTTGGGGTTCCTGGGTGGCTTAGGTGGTTAAGCCTCTGCCTTCAGCCTTCAGCTCCAGTCATGATCTCAGGGTCCTGGGATTGAGCCCCATGTCCAGCTCCCTGTTCAGCGGGGAGTCTGCTTCTCTCTCTCCCTCTTCCTCCGCCCTTCCCTTCTGCCCTTCCCCCTAACACTCATCCTCCCTCCCTCTCTCTCTCTCGCTCTCTCGCTTGTGCACTCTCTCAAATAAATAAAATCTTTTTTTTTTAAAGATTTTATTTATTTATTTGACAGAGAAATAGACAGCGAGAGAGGGAACACAAGCAGGGGGAGTGGGAGAGGGAGAAGCAGGCTTCCCGTGGAGCAGGGAGCCCGATGTGGGGCTCGATCCCAGGACCCTGGGATCATGACCTGAGCCGAAGGCAGACGCTTAATGACTGAGCCACCCAGGCGCCCCTCAAATAAATAAAATCTTTAAAAAAAGCTTTCTCCTTTTCTTTGTAGTTCAAAATAAATATATTATTTTAATTTAAATCTTTAAAATGTATTATTTTAATTTATATAATGCTTCAAGCTAAATATTGTACAGCAGACTTATAAAAATACCATAAACATATGTTTGTTATTTTTCAACATGAGGTTTGCTAAGATTAATAATAATTAAAAAGTAATTTACCCCAGGAAGTCACAGGTAAGGTTATATATAAAAATTAATTCTAAATGGGATCATAAATATAAACAGCTAAAACTGTAAACCTTTAAGAAGAAAAAAGTAGCATATGTTTTTATTCTTTTTTTTTTTTTAAGATTTTATTTATTTATTTGACGAAGAGAGACACAGGGAGAGAGGGAACACAAGCAGGGGGAGTGGGAGAGGGAGAAGCAGGCTTCCCGCTGAGCAGGGAGCCCGATGTGGGACTCGATTCTGGGACTCTGGGATCATGGCCTGAGCCGAAGGCAGACGCTTAACCGACTGGGCCACCCAGGCGCCCCGCATATGTTTTTATTCTTAATTAAGCAGAGATTTTTAGATGGGATTCAAAACCTTGAACCAGAAAAACTAATTGATATTAAGGCAAAATTGTAAATACTTGCCCTTGGAAAACCATTGTTAAGAAAATGATAAGGCGGGACACCTGGGAGGTTCAGTTGGTTAAACTTCATTTCTGCTCAGGTTGTGATCTCAGGGTCGTGGGATCAAGCCCCTTGTTAGGCTCCAGGCTCAGTGGGGGTCTGCTTGGGGATTCTCTCTCTCCCTCCCCCCCCCACGTGCTCTGTCTCTCTCTCTCAAATAATAAATAAATCAATCTATAAAAAACATGAAAAGGCAAGCTACATACTGGAAGAAAATCTTTGCAGAACATAAACATTTGGTCCCCTTATTCACAGATTCTATATTTGCGAGTTCACCTACTTACTGAAATTAATTTATAACCCCATAACAATACTCGTTTGCTGTGCTTTCATGGGCAGATAGGGGAAAGCTGTAAAACATTTCAGTTGCCTGACATGCACTTTCCCGGCTGACTTCAAACAATGGAACACTTGCTCTGCCTTCTTGTTTGAACTCTTATTCTATGGGTAAGTGTCCTTTTTCTGATCTACTTAGTGGCACATTGTTTGCACTTTTGTGCTTTTGCTGGTGATTTTGCTGTTTAAAACAACACCCATGCATAGTGCTGAAGTGTTGTCTAGTGTTCCTGAGTACGAGAAGGCTGCAAGGTGCCTTCTGGAAAAAAAAATAGGTATGTTACCTAAACTTAGTTCAGGTATGAGTTATAATTCTGTTGGCCATGAGTACAATGTTAACGAATTAACAATACAATACATATTGAGAAAAGAAGAGGAATTCATTGATGAGTACATACGACTGCTCTGGGAAATGCTAGAGTAACATCTATAGTGCTTGGTAAAGCTATGGAAAAGATGGAAAAGCAGCTAAAGTTGTGGATTTAGGAGATGACAACTGATAAAGATTGTGGTGGATAGTATTCTTAAAAAGTCATTTACCCCTGGGGAATCACAGGTAAAGTTATATAAAAATTAATTCTAAATGGTATCATCTAAATCTAAAGTAAGAGCTAAAACTGAAAAGAGCTTTATAGTCATGTTACCCACGGGCAGGAAAACCTTATAGCCATGTAGACCAGGGCTGGCTGGCTTGCATATTTCAAAAGACAGTACCGCACAAAAATGCTAAATTTGTAATCAAGCAGGTTTTGCAGATTGGAAGGTTACAGAAGAATTTAAAAAATATCCACTAAGTATTAGGGAAAAGGTTAAATAGATGAGCAGGTTTTCAGATGCTTTTTTTTTATTATTAAAATGTAATTGACATACAATATCCTGTTAGTTTCAGGTGTATGTCATAGTGGCTCAGTATTTTAATATATGATGAAATGATCCCCACCAGAAGTCTAGTTACCACCTGTCACCATATAAAGTTATTACAATATTATTGCCTGTACTTTACATCTCCATAACTTCTTTATTTTATAACTGGAAGTTTGTACCTCTTAATCCCCTTCACCTATTTCACCTGCCCCCCCCCCAAACCCATCCGGTAACCAACAGTTTGTTTACTGTAATCTATGAGTCTGTTTCTGTTTTGTTTCGTTTATTTATTTTGTTTTTAGATTCCACATGTAAGTGAAACCCTGTGGTGTTTGTCTTTCTCTGTCTGACTTATTTCAAATAGTATAGTACCCTCTAAGTCCATCCATGTTGTCACAAATGGCATTCTTTTTTTTGGGTGAGTCATATATAAATATATATCCTCTTTATCCATTCATCTATCGATGAACACTTAGACTGCTTCCATATCTTGGCTATTATAAATAATGCTGTAATGAACATAGGGGTGCATATATCTCTTCAAATTGATGTTTTTGCTTTCTTTGGATAAATACCCAGAAGTAGAATTGGTAGATTATATGGTAGTTCTATTTTTAACTTTTTTTTTAAGATTTTATTTATTTATTTGACAGAGAGGGACACAGCGAGAGAGGGAACACAAGCAGGGGGAATGGGAGAGGGAGAAGCAGGCTCCCCGCCGAGCAGGGAGCCTGATGCGCGGCTCAATCCCAGGACCCTGGGATCATGACCTGAGCCGAAGGCAGACGCTTAACGACTGAGCCACCCACGGGCCCCTCTATTTTTAACTTTTTGAGGAACCTCCATACTGTTTTCCACAGTGGCTATGCCAGTTTGTGTTCCCACCAATGGTGCACAAGCGTTCCCTCTTCTTCATATTCTCACCAACACTTGTTATTTTTTGTCTTTTTAATAATTGCTTTACTGACAGGTATGAGGGGGTATCTTGTGGTTTTGATTTGCACTTCCCTGATATTTAGTGATGTTGAGCACCTTTTTATTTGCCTGTTGGCCATTCAGTGCTTTTGAGACTAGTTTTCAATTCTGATGAGACATTGGCAAATGAACCATATAATGTGAATGGCATTTTATTTAATGAAAATATTGTGACCAGAAGCTCACAGGAACCTTGCTGTGTTTTTCCCTTAGGAAATTTCAGTATTCACTTACTCAGTGTTCAGGTGACTTTTTGGAACATAAGTCCCACAAACAACAAGAATTTACTCTATTTGATAAAGGAATCATGTGCAAAATACGTAAAGAACTCTTATAACTCGATAACAAGAAACACAGTTCGAAGTATGGGCAAGCAGACTTCTCCAAAGAAGATTAAAAAGTGACAAATATATGAAAAGATGCTCTGACATTAGACACGAGGGAAATTATACTATGCAATATGAGAATGGCTAAAAGTTAAAAGACTAATAATCCCAAATGTTGATGAGGATGTGGAGAAACTGCAGAACCCTTATACATTATTGTTGGAAATGAAAAATTGTAGAGCCACTTAGTAAAATAGTTTGGTAGGTCCTTATAAATATACATCTGCCATATGATTCCATTAGTCCACTCATAGGTATTTACCCAAGAGAAATGAAAACATATGTTTATTCAAAGACTTGTACTCAAATGTTCATTGCAGCTTCTTTCATAATAGCCAAAACCTTGAAATAAACCAAATGTTCATCAGTTGGTAAAGAGACCAAACAGTGCTCTGTCCCTACTTAGCAATAAAAGGGACTACTGATGATACATGCGGCCACGTGGATGAATTGCAAAAGCATTACGTTAAGTTAAAAAAAGACAGACATAAAACACACAGTGCATGATTCCATTTATATGAAATTCTAGAAAAGTCAAAACTATAGAGATAGAATGCCGATCAGTGATTGGCAGGGGCCAGGAGTTGGGGGGACAGGAATTGACTCCAAAGGGGCATGTGCAGACTTTTTGGAGTGTTGGAAATATTCCATATCTTGACTGTGGTGATGGATTACATGTTCTATACCCTTTAAAAAAAACAAACCCTCATCAAACTCAACACTTAAAACTGGTAAGTTTAACTGAAGGTAAATTAATGCCCCTCTCAAGCGAATTAAAGCAACAACAACAACAAAACTTACCATAAACTATAAGGCCCAGCATAATAAAACTGTGCCTACTTTTTTCAATGAAAACAAGTAAAAGTTTCCTTGTATTTGAATTTATAGGCCTTTAGCACAACAAAAGCTACTAGCTGGGTGGAGTTATCTCCATGTAAGCCAGTAATAATTAAAATTTTTCTTTTTTTGAATAGCTAATGGGCTAATGGTTTAAATACTTACCCATATTCTAGTATGCTCTTCTCTTCCATGACCATGCTGTGACCTCTGAAAACAAAAGTTAGAGATCGGAAGTAACTAACTGACAATTACAGTGGTTGATACACTCCAGTTTAAATAGACGTGTCCTCGGTTAAAATATGGTTCATTCATCGGTCAAACTGTCCTTATTTCCTTTAATTGAATTAAGATGGACAAATGAGAGATGTGTGCAAGACAGAAAAAAAAAATCCTTTCACAAATCACTGTTATCCTCCCTTTGAGTGTAAAACGAATCAATTAAAAGCATGTCAAAGCATCTTTCACTCTTGAACAACTTTAAAGCAGAAAACATTTTACAAAAATAAAAATTTGAGTGAGAAATGGAGAGAAACTGGTTGCTTTTTACAGTTAAACATAATTTTATCTCTGAGAACTGTGGATTATATTACTTTATGTGCTCGTGTTTGGTTACAATTATAACTGTGGTCAAAAGCCTTCATTTTTTTATCTTCAAGTTGGAAATACTGTGTAAGAAGAAAATAGAAAATAGAAGAAAATAGTCAATTCACAATTGTATATACAGTTTGGTTCCGTCTGTACATTTACTACGTAGTGTTCCTGGTGGAGAGGTGAGGGGGGAGGGGGGAGGGTGAAAGATAATTTTTATTTTCCGCCTAAGAGGCAGCTACTTTGAAAAATGTAGTGTCCCTACTCTTTCTATTCCATTAAATTACTATTTTTTTGTACTACGTCTTATGTGCAGATTCATATACATTCTATAAAGTAATTTTTAACCTGTGTATTAAGGTTAACTTCATTAAAATTAGTTATCTGTCTCTATATTCTACCTCTGTTTTGCACTAGTCTACCCATGCAAATCTGTAGTGTGTAACTCGGAGCCTGCTTCCTGTTTGGAATTCATATCTTTTCATACTTAAATGTTTTTTCCTGCTCTCTGAATTTGGTTATAGATAGGCTCATAATTTGTGTTCTTTATTCATTTGAATTTTTTTAAATTTTTCATGTTTTTAATTTTAATGGTTCAAAATTCAAAACATACAAAAGAGTACGTAATGAAAAGCCTTTCTTCTACCCCTGTCCCCCAGCTACCCAGTTCCTCTCTTTGGAGGCCAACAATACTATCAGTTTCTTTATCCTTCAGGAAATGTCTTCTGCAATATATATTTGGGTGAGCGGAAAAAAAACTGAAGCAAACTTTATTTATAAATGGAGGGGTGTTCAAAATTTCAAAAATATTGTAGTGCTATCAGTTTCTACATGTTGATTTTTATAGAATCACCTTGGCAACATCAACTATATCTAAGCTTTTAAGCATTATCGGTGACATCAACATAGACTCTTCAGTAGGAAATTTTAAGAATTTAAAATACTCGGAATATCAGGCTTTTAGAGTTTCCTATCTCTGGACTTTATGTCTGTGACGTGTGTTCTAGGCTAGAATTCTGGTATGTCTGTGAAACTCCTCTCTTATTATTTATCTTTTAGTATGGACCATGCCCAGTGAAAGAGAGCATGGGTATGAATTACTGAGTAGACTGATCAGCAACACATCATGCCATGGGGATTTTCCCTTACATTTATAGTCTGTACTTAAAAAAAACCTCCTTCTGAAATGCCCAGGGCTAAGAATACTAATTTCCCCATAATAAATAAATAAATAAAAACTTAACAAACACATGAGAGGAAACTAAAATCCAGAAGAATATTGGCAAACATGTTCAGGGTTATTTATTGATGGTTTTGCTCATTGGAAGGATAAAGTGTGTGTCACTTGTCATTAGCAGTAACAATTTCAGCACGTTATGTTCTCTTTTTATTTACTCTGGTGGCAACATGTTTCTGAACAGGGCCACTGGCTGTGGGTCAAGAGGTCAGGCTTTGAGGTTAAGAGTGGATGGGGTCATTTGCTATTAACCTAAGATTAGCAGCTAAGTTTTTTTTCTTTTTTTTTCTTTTTAGTAGATTTCCTCCTATTTGTGTAACATGCCAAATTAATCTCTCCCAATTTTAAAAGAATCTCTCCTTTCTGATCAAATTTTATTTATTTAAGTTTTCATAGAGGTGTTTTTTTCTATCCAGATCTCTTTCTAGCCCCTCTTCCTAGTCCATGAAGCAATGTGAACTTTTTTCTAAGACTTAAAAAATTTTGTATCCTTTAACATCTATTTCCCAACATACAAATGCCGCTATTTTTTATAGTTTTCAACTTTTAAGGTTTTTTTCCCCACATATTTACATACCAAACTAACCAACACACAGCAGAATTTTAGGATTTCAGAGATGCGTTCTCTCCTGAGACAGCCTTTCTCCTTGCTCTTGTTGCTATTAAACGATGTCCAGCTTTTAAACTGGCAAGTTTTGTTGTTGTTGTTATTTTCAATTTTAGGGATCTATTTAATTGGTGCCCTGATATCTGAAACCTTCCTGTTCTCTCTACTCTTCAGCAAAAAGAATCACCTGTTATAATGTAGTTTCGTCAACTGTCATGTAATAAGTGATCTCTGTGGAGTTTCCTCATGAGAATTTCCACACAATTCCTGGTTTATATTCTGGTATAAACCACAAGCCTGCTCTGGTTGCTTGGTCACTGTTAGGTCTCTTATACCAAAGTTGTTTCCCTTATGTCTTGGCTCATTTGATTACTAGAAGGAGATTTTACTTGCCTTTAAAAAACTTTATTGCTACTGGTGATTTGCTTTCTTTCTCTGTGTAACCTTAGTCGTAGGTCTTAGCCTGTGAATAAGCGTATAATGAATACACTGTGGGTGAAAGGTACAACAAGCAGGGCAAGTTCCTTAATGCAGACTTCTCAGAGTGCAGTGTTGAGCTTAACGTGTAAAAAGAAGGAGAGGAAGTAACATATATACATAAAAATTTCAAATATATCAAACCTATGGTAAGAGATTAAAATCCACTGGATTTCTAATAATATGATATACAGTAAAGAACAGCAGATTTCATAGGGTATGCCCTTTGTTGTTAAGTTCTGTTACATGCTTGGTGTTGAGGAAGGTAGAGAATATTTAAGCAAAGCGTTCTAGAGATAAGATACCCAGAATGAGGAGCAATCCAGGTAGAGAATGTAGCATAAGTAAAGGTATAGAGACAAGAAAAGCAACAGTGTATTCAAAGGGCTCATAAGGAGGTTGACGTTGCCATAATATAAATTCCTAGGCAGAGAGTTAGAAGAGATGAATCCAGAACTGTGTGTGTGTGTGTGTGTGTGTGTGTGTGTTAGTTAATAAGTTTGGATTATATCTTATAAGGAATGGAGAAGGGTTCAAACAGAAGAAGAATGATATAATCGTGCTTGCATTTTATTTTGTTTTTTCTTTTGACCTAACTTTTTTGATTTTATTGTTTGTTATCGTTTTAAAATCTTTAATTGTAGTTGACATATAATATATTCATTTCAAGTGTACAGCATAATGATTTAGCACTTATATACGTTACAAAACGCTCCAGTTGGTAGCTATAGAGAAGGCAGATTTGAAGAAAGGTTAAGACCAGAGTCAGGAAGACCACCTATAGTATTGACCTGACCTAGGGCAGTGGTGAATGGAAATGAAAGGAGAGTGGAGAAGAGTAGAAAGTTGAGAAGTGTTTAGGAGTAAAAATTGTCAGACATGGTGATTGGATATCAGACATGAGGAAGGGGGAGGAGTTTAATATGAGTCTCAGGTTTCTGTTTACGCTAATTGAATGGAAGAGAAGATATAAGGGGAGAAGCAGATTAATGGAGGAACTCAATATTTTTAATTTTAGGAGTATTGAAAGTGATGTACCTGTAAGAACCAAGGTAGACTACCTGGCCCTGAGTGAAAATTTGGGAGTTATCAGTGTAGATGAAAGAGAAAAGTGTATGGAATGAGAAAAATAGTGGGTCACGAGCAGACCCTGAGTATCAGCGAGATATTAGAGGCCTGCAAAGGATGATTTGTTCAGAATGGGCTGTCAGAGAATCAAGACCTAAAACCCAAAATACGTTACCACCGGAAGTCATGGTGGGGGGCTGGATTTCAACCAGCAGTGTCATTAAATATAGGATAGTACAATGGTCCTGGATGATAACGATAGAAATATATATTGAATTTCACAATTAGCAAGTCATGAGAGGCATTAGCAAGAATAGTTCATGTATAGCAGTCAGAATGAGAGCCACACTTACTACTAATTATGGAGTGAATTGGAATGAGTAGTGAGTGAGAAAATAGGACATGGGATGTCATTTTCAAGAGGGTTTTTTTTTTCTTTTAAAAAACTTGAGTTTATTCAGAGTCTGAGTAAAGGATGCAGAATTGAGCGGTGAATTAGAAATGAAAGAGAGATCAGATGCCTGACAGAGCAAGATCCTGAGCAACCAGGAGGAGGTTGGGTTAGAGATCTTGAAAAGAAGGAAGCTCAGATTTATATAATAGGAAGAAATAACTCTAGGTGGATGGGGATATATTTACATGTAAAGACAGTCGAGGGATTCAGTTGGTTGGCCTCAAGCTCATATTATCTCCCTTCACTTCCCTTCTGTGCATTTAAGAGTAATTACTCCTCTCACCTCTGCTTAATTTTTACTCTTTATAGAGATATACATACATGGTCCAGTAACAATAAAAATTTTAATATCGTAGCCATAGAAAAAGAAAATAGAGATTACCCATTAACATACTTCCAGAGTTAACATTTTGGTATAACCTTTCACCTCTCTTCTGTGTATATGAGTATATTTTGAAAGTGACCACGTAGTCTTCTGTAATTTATTTAACCAGTCTCTTGTTAATAAATACTTTATTTGTTCCTTTACTTTTGTTTGTTTTGCTATTGTTAGCTTTGTTTTTTGCTTTTATAAACAATGAATTCCTTGTACATTTCGGTACATTTATGTTATTATTTTCTCAGGATAAATTTTCCAGGAGTAAAATGGCTGATCCATCGAGTATGTGTTCTCTTAGGGCTTGTGATGTATGTTAGCCAAATCACTTTTCAAACGATTGTCAGGTTTGTGCTGCCATATAAATGTAAGAGAATGGTTTCTCTTTACCCTCTCTCTTAACTTGAGCTTTTTGCCAACCTGTTATGCAAAAGTGGTGTCTTTTGCTTTAAGTTTGCATTTTTTTGATGTTGAATACGTTTTATTTGTTTTGATCATTTAAGAGGATATATTTTGAGTGCTTTTTTTTCTTTCTTTCTTTCTTTTTCTCTCTTTCTCGCTCTCTCTTTCGAGAGAGGAGTGGGAGGGGCAGAGGATGAGGGAGAGAGACTCTTAAGCTCCTGGGGCTTGATCTCACAACTCTGAGATCATGACCTGAGCTGAAATCAAGAGTCAATCACTTTTGACTGACTGAGCCATGCAGGCACCCCAAATTTGAGTGTTTTTCACTCATTACTTGAATAATTAAGAGTATAAGAAATTGATTATAATTATAAATTATAAGAAGTTTTCAGCATGGCTTGCATATCTAAGTATCTATGATATAGCAATAATAAGGCCCTCTTGGCTTAGAAGAAAATCAAAAGGTTAATGACTTAGAGACTACTAAAAAGTTGGTTGGGGGAACTCTTTCAGTAAAATGATGTTATAAGTCTATACCTTGATGATAAACTATTAGAAAAATAAAAGAGGGAAAACAACAGAAAAGAAAATGTATAAGACATGACAAAGCTTAAAAATAAGACAGACATCTCCATGGACCAAAATTGGAACAGAAATGTTAAGGGCCAAGAGGTGGAGAGTATGGGTGTTAATGTCTGAAAGATGGTTCAAGTGGCTGGGAGTTAGGCTTCTGCAGAGTGCTCCATTTGGGACCAAGTAATGTCTAATGAAAGCTGCTGGGGACTGCTGCCAAGAGCTGTGGCTTATTTGAAATTGAATGCCCAGGGAGGTGAGAAGACAATGACAGCCTTAGGAACTGACTCATTTTCTGATTTTGATTTTCCCCAATATTAGCAAGGAATCTGATCCCTAGTTACTCAATATAAGACCAAATTCTAGACTGGAGTTTTAGGGATTCCATAGAGGTAACCATTAAACTGGAAGATAGGGAGTGGTATATTCATAGAGAAAGTGAAAAGAATTCACTGTAACTCAGACTGAAGATGAGCCTACAGATCAAATGTCAAAATCCATAAAATAAAGTAATGCATTAATACCAAAAAAGACAGACAATAAAGTCAGAAGATAAGATGAATTCACTCAGATGAAAGGAAAATAATACAATAATCTGAAAAAACTCTTTATATTTTAGATTCTCAAAAAGATAAAAGTATAGCTTTATAAAACAAGAAATTATAAAACAAAGCCAGCAGACATAAGAACAAGTGAATATTAAAAAAATCACTTCAAAATATTAGCAATAAAATAGTAAAGACATTGACATTTTAAAACTCAGTAACAATTTCAGACTGTATCTTTAGATAGTAGTTCTCAGAAAGCAGCACAGAGATATAAAAATGTGAAAGAGTTGGGATGCCTGGGTGGCTCAGTCAGTTGAGCATCTGCCTTCGGCTCAGGTCATGATCCCAGGGTCCTGGGATCGAGTCCAGCATTGGACTCCCTGCTCAGTGGGGAGCCTGCTTCTCCCTCTCCCACTCCCCCTGCTGTGTTCCCTCTCTCACTGTCTCTCTCTCTGTCAAATAAATAAATAAAATCTTAAAAAAAAAATGTAGAAGAGTAGTTAAGAAATGAGGAGTTTGTAAACCTCAATATATACCTAATAAGAG
Source organism: Halichoerus grypus (assembly GCF_964656455.1). NCBI lineage: Eukaryota > Metazoa > Chordata > Mammalia > Carnivora > Phocidae > Halichoerus > Halichoerus grypus. The sequence continues at coordinate 174,865,883 of NC_135713.1, forward strand.
TTTCAAAATAATAAGATAGAATGACCAGGAAGCAATATTCACATGATAGCTAAGAATTTACAGAATTGGAGAGATTTTGTCCTCAGATTGAAAGTATAACTTGAGGGTGCCTGGGAGGCTCAGTCAGTTAAGCATCTACCTTCAACTCAGGTCATGATCCCAGGGTCCTGGGGTCAAGCCCTGTGTTGGGCTCCCTGCCTGGGGTGGGGAGGTAAGGGGGGACGGGGGGGGAAGGGCTGCTTCTCCCTCTCCATCTGCCCCTCCCCGCTGCTCATGCTCTCTCTCTCTCTCTCTCTCTCTCTCTCTCAAATAAATAAATAAATAAATAAATAAAATCTTTAAGAAAAAAAAGAAAGTGTAACTTGAGTGTTGAGCAGAATATATGTAAATAAATTCATATCTATATACTTTATAGTAAAATTAAAGACCATTGATTTTTAAAAAGCTGATAGAAAAGATGTATTACCTACATAGGTATGAAAATTATATAGATCATAGACTTCCATTGGATGGCATTAGATGCCAGAAAACAATGGAATAATATACCAAAGTGCTGAGCAAAAATAATTCTTAAATTACAATTCTATACCCAGCTAAAGTTATCATTCAGTCTTGCTGAAAAGAAAACCCTTTAAAGAAGTACTTCACCATAACAATGTGAATACAGAGGTAAAGTGTTATATGCACAGTAGAGAATTATGTTGGTAATTAACTTTGAATGTTATAATAGTAATATAATAATAGTACCTTTCATGTGATCATATATTGGTATGAAACTAAAACCCCAGACAATAATGACAAGGAAAGTGTGGGGCTGTTCAGTGGCAATTAAAGCATATTTAGGACAAATACTGTGTTATTGAATAACTTGGGGAAATTAATAGTTGTGTGCAGTATGATGAAAATTAAGGGTAAACCATTAACAAAAATATAGTCTGTAGCTTTCAGACATATAGAGAAAAAATGATTATAGAAAACTGCAATAGAAATAAAATAAATAAATAAAGTGCAATAGTAGGCACAGAAGAACAGAGCATACAAAATATGGTAGAAATAAGCCCAAATATATCAATAATTAATATAAAAGGAGATATAATACTGAATTTTTAAAAATCTAATTATATTTTGCTTACAAAAGAAGTATATCCGGAGATTGTGCCATTAGCTTGTACCATTGGTGTGAAATTTCAGTCGAGAGCTGTGAGCAACAAATGGCTGCATTTTCTTTCCCTCATTATTCCACATAGATTTACGTCAGAGAAAGAAAATATTGCCTTGTAATTTCACAGATTTTGTCATTAGTTAATCAGAGCTCATAGAAGCTTCAAAGATCCCATCAGTTAATTCCCCCAGCACTTGAAATTTTCATTGTGCTAAAGCTGATTGAAATTCTGAGCTGCCTTTAAAGCAATTCCAGACCTCAAGCTTCTGAGGATTTTAAAAAGATATACTAAGTATGTGACGCTTAAATTCATAGGCTAAATTTCCTTTTGGATTGTTTTTCAAAGACTGAAAATGCCTATGTCAGGAAATATTTTCTCTTTCCATCTCCCAGCTTCCCTATTTGTCAACTATTCTGTTCTGACCTCTAAGATGGGGTTCACATTTTAATTACAGTTACGTATGGCAGTCTCCATCTGCCATAGCCAGCCAGCCTGCAGGCTTGACAGCAGAGAAGGAGAAAACCTAATACAGGACTTCTTTTTGACAAGCTGTCCTGCTACTTTCCATTTACAGTTAGACTCTCTAAATAATAATCTGTTTCAATGACTAAATGACCTGGTAAATTATCAAATATTAGAAAACTTCAGTTTCTTTAGTTGTATCACTTGAAGCATCAACAATCAAGTTCTTTTTAATTAAATGTCTTCATTCTCCACATATACCATTGGTCCTTATGGCCAGAAAGACTTAATACAATTTATGAAAGTTGTAAAAATACGCTGCTCATTCTCTTATTCCCATTTAACTGCAGACAAAATCTTACTGTTGCATCTTACTCGTTGTTCAGGATAAATTGTCCTTAATGGAATACTCTTCCCTCATCCCTGTGGGTCCCCTTCCCTCAATTGTTCCCTCCCTAAGAATATTTCTAAACTTTCTAGTTCACCGTGTCTATAGGTATCCACAGATTAAACATAGATTTATTCTGGTTGGTAATGAGCGTAAGAAGTGATCTGATTGGATCTTTAGGAATGATTATTGGTAGGCTATAGTAATGATCAAAAGCCCAGACTGATTTTTCTTTTTGTCCTATTCAAGTACAAGAATTTAATTTTTTTAAATGTATGGACTGTGGGTGCCTGGGTGGCTCAGTCGTTAAGCGTCTGCCTTCGGCTCAGGTCATGATCCCAGGGTCCTGGGATTGAGCCCTGCGTCGGGCTCCCTGCGCGGCGGGAAGCCTGCTTCTCCCTCTCCCACTCCCCCTGCTTGTGTTCCCTCTCTCGCTGTGTCTCTCTCTGTCAAATAAATAAATAAAATCTTTAAAAAAAAAAAAAAGATTTAAAAATGTATGGACCATAACATCGGAAGCATGTAGACATAGTCTTCAAACTGAAAATACAACTTCTTTTTACCTCTCACATAAGTATACAGGCAGTTGCCTCTGTGGATCCATCTAGAGAACTTTTTGGGTTCATACATGAACATATTCATACATGTTGCTGCTGATAAATTCTTGCTCTGACCCTAGCTGAGATCACTGCAGTCTGAATTACTGAAGAGAAGCTATTCCATAACACAGTGCATCTCAGAATTTATTTTTTCAACTGATACTTCCAGCTCTGGATTCTGTGACATTTGCCCAAAGGGAAACACCGGTCCCTCGGATTACACTGTGCATCCATTGTCTGAACTGTCACAGCAATAGCGCGTAAAGCTGTTTGCATAGCGTGCTAACTCTATCAGGGTCAGTTCCAGTCTGTGGCCGCTAAAAATGAAAACCATGCCCCAACCGGGACAAGAGCAGGGTCAACAGCTGGCAAAGGATATGGCAATCATTTATATAAATATGCTTTCTCAAGCCCACAAAAACAAAAAACCCCAACCCAACAGCTGGGAAGGGTTGGAAGTAGCCCCAAGGCTGGTTAGTCCCCTTCCAGATGGGGAGGTTAGACTGGGGCTAGCCAGACTGCTCCACATAGACTTCCGATTCGCATTAGAAATGAAAAGAGGAGAGGAAAGGGAAAAGGAAGAAAGGCTACAAGCATGACTGCTCTGTTTTTCACCTAACTTAATCAAATAAGGGAAGACTTTCCGAGACGGAAGGCTTGCATTTATCGGTATTCGGTTTTTTTCTGTTTATCATAGTGTCTAATACACTTCTTAACTGCTTAAACAGAAAGCATATATGCTCTAAAGTCGAGTTTATATATAATGTCATGGTTATTTGTAGACAGATTGAAGAACCAATCTCAGATTTATATCCTGTTTACATCTTCCAAACACTTATGTAGAACATTCAATGCTAGAGAAGATAATAATTGTGGTGTTGGCTCCTTCCCAGAACTTTATCCAAGGGATAGGGTTCATTTTTGTAATTTGATTTACTTTATAATACATCGTTATTGCACATCTAATATATCCAACAGGATAACGAATACCATTTTCCCGAGTTCATCTTAAGGTTGCATACCAGGAGACAAAGTACTATTTTTATAACCTGTTGTTGCTACAAGAGGCAAAGGTGGAGAGTATATGACTTTCAAACTCTTCCAGAGTGACATAGTGAAATAAAAGACACACCATGATGATGAAAAATTTGTTCTCATTATCTAGAAACGGGCAGCCTCCTCCCTAATAATGGAAAGTTCTGCTGAAGCCAAATTGAATGGCAAGCAGCACTTTCCTCCTCTCCAGCCCTCTATTTGCTTAAGGGAAAGCTTTCATAATGAATACATTTTTTAGGTGTAGGATGAGCTCATGCTATTAGAATCCATAAAGAGACATAAATTAGGGTCTTTTGCCAAAATGGAGACGTTGTCTTAGAGAATGCTCGTCTGACGCAGAAGTTAAATAATGCGTTTTCTTTCTTGTAATGATCCGCCTGAAACAAACATTTTAGCTTTATTCATAGAATGTCACGGCTAGAAGGAACTTTTAGTGATCATCTAAGATACTTCCTCTCATCTTACTGCCAGAGTACTGGAGATCACCAAGGTAAATGTGCAGCTGGAGGATGCTGCAGACCCCTAGTCAGGTATGCGTGCATACTGAGGACGGAGAGTGCTAGGCCAAGCTGGATAAAGACCTGCAGAAACCTGAAATCATCAGTGCCGTCTGCTGATCCCAGATGCACCCACATGCAACCGCACTTGCTTCCCACTTTGTCCTGTGGCCCTAGAATATCAAAGCAAATGTTGCTAAAGCATCAACATTTTATTAAGTATTCTGATGGCTTCTAGATTACGTTTTAGTCAGGTATTCCCATGGATAAGTAATAAGGTAAGTGTGTTAGGACTGTGTTAGGAGTCTATCCCTGCTATGTGTGTAGTACTAGATTTTAAGCATTTGGAGGGCAAGAAAACTAGGTCTTATTCATGTTTGTATCCACTGAGTCTTGCACATATGAGTGCCTAGTTGATGTTTGCTGATGTGAAATTTAAATAAGTTACATGAAATGTTGATTTTGAAATCATTCTGTCATTTAAATGTTTTCTTCTATAATACCTACAGCCACTTTGTGCTAAATTTTGTTGGGGGGAGGTACTTTTTATTACCTTAATTTACATACCAGTTGGGTTACGTTTTATAGGAGAGTGAGAGTGTGGCGAAGGTGTTTCTGGCAAGTTGTCGTTGCTCTTCCTGCTTTCTGCTATGCTGGTAGCTGGCCCCTTATTTAGAAGTTTCTGCGCACTTACTTCTGGTTAATCTGTTTAATTTGAATACATTGTTCATCTCAAACATTTTTTTAGCACTTATCTACAAACACGAAATATAAAAGCAAGACAGAGGCTTAGAGGTGTGCTCAGAATTTAAGAACTAGTGGTTTAATTTCCTGACTCTGAGAATCTAAACATTTCCTTAGATTGATGCAGATCAGTTTAACATAATTGGAAGTTTGAAAGGTGCATGTTTGTAAAGCTTTTAAGATAATGATACTTAGAAATCACTGATTCTTCCCCGATGGCTGATGTCTTTAATATATGTTTACAAGCTCCAAAGACTACGAATATATTTTACTCTACTTTGATTACTAGTATATATAACTGAAACAAACATTTTCTCTATTTTGTAATTCTTAGTGAAAAAAAAGTTATGTGGTAGAAGCTTCCTGAATTTAGTTAAAGCAACTCTGTATCTTATTTTTCTGTTTCTTAAAACTTTCCCAGTCCATAATACATTATGGTCTTGCTAGGATATCCCAGGAAGGTGTTTTTTCCTTCTGTTTCCTCCTCCTGTTTTAGCTACTTGTGTACCATGTACAACCATTTAAGACATATGTTTGTATCTGTTCTGTTGGACAGAATCTATATGACACTAGCCAGCCTTACTCTTTCCTCTCCATTCTGCCAGAGCTACAACTACTTCCCTGTCAACTAGTAGGAAAACGGAGGAGACCAGGATGTGGTGTTATATTAATGACATCCTGACATTATACTGACAGCAACTTTCCTCTCATAGTGTAAAGGCAAATAGTACCTATCACAACCAAATTTAGGATGTGATTGACACTATTGTTTAGGTGTGCATGTGATGCAATGTCGTTATGTCATCATATTTATTTTTTTAATTTGTGGCCTGACTCTGCCTTGCCAAAGGTTTGGGACTAGGATAAAAACTATGATGAGTAAGTCAAAAGAAATACTTCCAGGATGGACAGATGTTGATTTTAAACAGTGAATGCAAAGGGTAATGAATTACTAATACTATACATCCTTCCTTAGACAACAGTGACAGGTTAATTTTGATGGGATCCCTATGATCTTTCTAAGTGTATTCATGCCAGTAATGTTGTCGTAAGCATTAGATCCTATCTCTGTTTTCAAAAAGCCCTGGAAAGTTAGTTGCTTAAAAGTACCTGAAAACATCTTTCTAGACTTCCACCTTACTTCAGGGCCCTGGGGTCATAACCTCTTAACCTTACAGGTTATAGGTCTCTTGCTTTTTGATCTTTCTTGGTTCCTTAGTTTTTGCCTACTTCCTCCACAACATTCAAGCCTTGTTATATAAGGAAATTGGAAACACCAATTTTGGATGAGATAAGAGTTACCCTCTATTCCAGAATAATGCAAAAGGATGATTTTAAATAGAAACATGCTTGGGAAAAATTTAACAGAACTAACTACAGCATCCTGTCTAAGCCAGTTTGAAGTTGAGGCCCTTATTTCGTATACTCCCTTTCAAAAACGAAAAACAGAGAACCTTAGAATTTACTGCTGACTTCGTGATAAAGTTTTTATTTAGGTCACCACAACTTGCTTGACGTATCAGAGAGAGTCAGAGTGGTTTCAGTGAGTGCGAATTGGATTAGTAAACGTAGTTGGTTCACTTATTCTTGCCCTCCTGGTCAGCCTACTGTTGGACAGTAGTAAGAGCTAACACCCCCATGGCATTTACTGTTGACAAAACATCATCATCTTGATCATTTTATAGCCATAACAACTTAGAGAAGATTATCTTCATTTCATAGTAAAGGAGCCTGAGGTTCAGAAAAGGTCTTCAACTTGTCCGGGGCCAGATAGAAGATAAATGGCAGAGCTGGTGTGGACTATTAGCCTCCTGCGTCCTGATCCTTTGCAACCAACCATTCCCGTTGGAGGGGATTTAGAAGTAGAGCAAATTTCTTTCGATTCTCAACTAGGGTGGTGTGACCGACTGGCTCTCATTATGTTAGTATCTTTTTAGTATTATCTTGCTTCTGTTTCAGCCAATATTTGGGTTTTGTTCCTTTGCCACCATAGGGCCAGGTACAGGTAGACCGAATCTATGGTTCTCCATATGAAGCAACTTCTCTGAGCTAATACTTCAAGTGCTGAAATTCCAAATACAGTTGGAACATGCTCTGTTTTGATTGGATACCTCTCTCCACCCCTGCCACAGTCCATGAATATCCCCATTAGGAAACAAAACAAAACCACAAAAACCCCTCGCATAGGATTTTAAAGCCAAGGTGGAAGCTCTGAGTCATTTAACAGGACAGGTATTTGTCCTTGATCCTTACTCAGGAAGTACTGTTTCTTCATCCACCAGACAGAGCAAAAAAGGGCAGATGATAAAAAATTATAAGTCATTGTTCAGTTGTCTTTTAGTCCCATGAAAGTTATGAGATCTTGCTTTTAAAAAATTAAGATAAAGTTTAACCTAAACCTAAAATCAAACATGACAGCAGTATTTCTTCTCAGATGCAGACTGACATTTGCAAGTATCTACTAGTATCAGAATCAGAGGGAGGAGCCTTCTGAACGATAATCATACTTCCATCCTGTATTAATCACATACTTGTCTGACTCCCAATAGCACTGAAGTGTGTATATGTGTGTGTATTTGTTCTGAATTTATTTTTATTTTATCTGACTTGCCAGCTGAATAAGGGGGCAAAGAATGTAATGTGGAAACCTTCCATTGCCACTGGAGAAAGGATCCAAGAGGAATTCCTCAAGCTGAGAACATGAGCTGTGAGCAACATGTTTAAATAGCTAAATATCCAAAGTTTGAGTGAAGCCCATTTATTATTGGGGGGACACTCTCTTCTGTGAGGCTTAACGGAGTCCTTTTGACTTAGACTATAACAGATGTGGTGCTAGAGGAGGTGAGAGACTCGAGGTCCCGGAGAGTTTGCCCAGGATGTGGTTAATGGTGAGAGAGAACGGTGTGGCTCGCTTCATGAAGCACATTCCACGTTCTGTCTGAAAAAGCCATGGACTTTTAAAGAAAGCTTTTCTGTATTTTCCAGTGAAATGAGGGGAGAGTTGGGAAAAGGAAGCTAATGATTTTGAGTGTTTTTAATGTGTCAGATACCATTCCAGGTACTTTCAGAAGTATCACACTTCATTCTACCAGCATGCTTAGTAGGTAGTGATTTTTTTTATCCCATTTTGCAGATGAGGAAACTGATGATAGATAGTTTCCCCAGTGTAACACAGCTTACAAGATGGAAGTCAGGATTTGATCCCAGATCTGGTTCCAAAGCCTATGCTTTTCTCAAGTGCCTTGAAGTATTACTCAAAGCAATTACTAGAGCTCTCAACAGGGTTTACTGTCCTTCTCGATTTTCCTTGTTTTTCTGCTCTAGGCTGTCTGGGCTAATTACTCCATTAGTTAGAATAAGAATGCATTGGGCCCCAAATTTTGTTTGATCTCTGGATGGGCCAAGTGAGTTTTTTACAAAGCAAAACTGACAATTATATGGCATCATCATTGGCCTGCCGTTATGACAGAAGTGTGAGAGATGAGCTAAGAGTGTGTCTGACTCAATGCCAGCCAGCCCAGAAAAACAACTTAGCGGCACATGCCCCGTTGCTCTTACATGGGCTGAGGATCCAAAAGGGATAAAAGTAATGTGCCCGTGGTAGAAATAAACAGCCTGAATAACTTATATTAAGCCAGTAGCTTTTCAGCATTGAAGCTAACCCTTATGTATCTGTCCTGTTTCAATTTAGGTAATTAAGGTACTGAATTTTCTCTAAGCAGGTTTCTATTTATACCATCAGCATTGAGACTAAGGTGGTCTTCCTCCTCTGTTGTGAACCAGGGCTCATATTAAATTGTGTATGATTGCTGGCGAGGTTTGCTGTAATGCCTGTGTTTATCACCTCTCTCTTCAAAAAAAAATTTTTTGTACCTCCTCAGTCTAAAAGGAAAGAGTTTTTTATATAATTTCGAGACTTCTCTTCTTCCTTCCTTCCTTCCTTCCTTCCTTCCTTCCTTCCTGTCTTTCTACGGTGTAAACACCTTGCTGTGCCTATCTTTGGTCTCTGTTGGTTGTAATCAGCAGATGTGTGTTTTGTCTATTCCACCTTCTTTTCATTCAATATTTGAAAAAGAAACACTATTTATTTATTTATTTATTTATTTATTTATTTATTTATTATGCTCAGTTAGCCAACATATAGTACATCATTAGTTTTGGAGGTGGTGTTCAATGATTCATTAGTTGCATATAACACCCCGTGCTCATCACAACACGTGCCCGCCTTATTTATTTATTTTTTATTTAAATTCAGTTGGCCAACAGAAAAACACTTTTATTTATCACCACACTTCTCATTTTTAAGAAAAATTTTAAGTCATTAATAATTATCCTTCATTCATACCATAGTTTAAGTGCATAGTAACATCCTCTGTGTGAGCAGATTGAGTTTGGTGTAGAGAAAGAACCTGAGTTTTTAAAAAATTATTTTTGGAGAGTAAAGATTAATGAAGAGAACTAAATGTAAATCCAGTCAGGAAGAACCTTCTGTGCAGAGTAGTTGAGAAGAGGCTTCCAAAGTGCGTCCTCCCTTCCCTCTCCCTTAGCAGTTCTTCGTTCCTATTTTTATTTTATTTTTGTCTTCTGACTTCTGGGGGACAATGGGAGCACAAAAGAGACGGTTTATGAAGAACTTAACAGTTTCCACATTGTCATCTGTGTAAAATCAGAAAAAGAATAATTAACAGATGTATCATAGAATAGTTAGGGAGAACAGTGATCAAAGGGGGCTTGAACAGATAGTTCAAAATTCGTGGAAACTTCCAGCAACATATTTTGCCTTCTGTTTTTCTTTGTCAACTTTTTTTTTTTTTCAGGTTGAGTGTGATTCTTTCTTCCCAGCTGGAACTTTCAGCTTTGTCCCTAGGACCAAAGGCTCAATCAGTATCACTCTGCAGAGAACATTTTCAGTGTACTGGTATCCTCACCTTGTCAATCAGGAGAGGGATAGTCAGCACTGCCCTGTGGCCCAGAGCTAATTAAATGCATAGCCATCAGAGCTCTGAGTGACGGAGGGGAAAGGGCAAAGAATGATCCAAGAGATCATTCAAAATGGGGTTCAAGCTGTGAACAGTGCCCAGCCCCCTTCTTTCACAGCTGGGGTTTTGGCTGCATGTCCTTTGGGTTGTTCAGCATGGTGACCCTGGCTGTCTGTGATTTACTAACTGTTTTACAAACATTTCCTCACTCTGGGAGGTTTGATATACTCTTCATCCTCCTCAGCTCACCAGAGTCACTCAGTGTCTGAGCCAAACCTGCCTTTGTTTACAACTTTTCCGGAAATTTTCACAGAGGCTGGGGGGGGAGAAAACCTTCCCTCCTCTTCCAGTGTTTTATTTTTAAGTCAACACTTTCCCCGAGTTTATTTGTGCTAAACCAAATTCTCCTACAAGGTATTGCTCTATATTCAAATGGGAATTGCTGCATTTCTATAAATAGAATGAAGGTCATGTGAACGAGTTCAGAAATATCTAGATATCACATTTTACTGGACCTTTACATTTAGTTCACTGTTTTTTGAAAATAATATTCCATGTTTGGATTTGTCTTTTTTTCCCACATTCATATTAAGACTGACCATTATGTGAAACATCGAATTTGGGAAACATTGAGTGGAATCTTTCTAAACTAAAATACCCATGTTAAAAATAACAAAATTTTTGTTGCTTCATCTTTGTAACTTTCTTTAAAACAGAGTTTAGAGCCCTTACATTAAATATATCTAGAACATAATTACCTTTGAAAACACAGTGCCAGGATTTTTTTTCTTTAAATCTAAGTCCCATTGTATTGTTCAGTCTTTACATTGGCTAAGAAGGGGAAAAAATGCCTTGGGACTTAATAAACATCAAGAATAATGTGAAGAAAAATGAAAGAATGATAGGATAAAGATTAGGAAGTCCAGTTCCATCAGAAATCAAAAGCAAACTTCTGGTTTACACTAAGAAGAGATTAAGCAGCAAGTTTTGACAAATACACAACTGATTTCCCCTATCCGTTCATTCTCCTAGCCCACTGTTAAAGTAGAGGCAAAGTGATAAGACTCTCATTCAAAAGTGACTTTCTTTGGAACTTACCTGTCTGGGAAATGCAAGAAATATTATGTTTCTCTTTTCTACCTGTCAAAAAAAAAAAGGTTGAAACTGGAAGAAAAAAACCAAATAGGTATTATTTTCTTTCCTCCTTTTCTGTCTTTTAGAGCCAGAACAGACAGAGTATATCCTCAGCTGGATACAGCCAGAGACCAGTTTCCTGATAACATGTATTTTAGGAAGGAAAAATTGTTTTATTTCAACAAATCCATCTGGACTTCCTGGTGGGCCTCCCACGTTGTCAACATCAATAACATTTATTTGTTGACCAACAGAAGACCACCAGAATGAGGTCTTTGCATTTCTGCATATTTCTAAGTCTACAGGAAAGATAGCTCTTAAGAGAACTAGTATGAAGGAAATGGCAAACAAACACCATAGGTGATCCTGTGTGACATTCAGGAACTATTGCAGACTTCCAGTGCTCAAGACCGTCTCCTCAGCCATAATGTCATTGACCTTGACATGCTCAGAACAAATTGGTCTTTGTGATTGCTACCACATGCTCTCGTGCCTTCTAATCCTGCCATTGGTCTAGAGCGAAGGGGGCAGGAGAAAGGCTACTCATCAGAGAATATGCTTCTTGTATGTTCTGTAGACCCTTGCCCAGCGTGTTTTTCCCAGTCTGGTTAGTCTTAAAATGGCTAATTTAAAGTTGCCTAGAAGCTTTGTAGGACCTGTGGAGCGTACCTAGTCTTACCCAAGTACTTCACAGATGCATAGTCTTTGTATTCTTAGGGTATGAACTGTTTTAGGAGCGGAGTTTAAGGCTGACACAATCAGAAAGACAGCTTTGATGCTCCATTAGAAAGATAATTTTTGCCTCAAAGCACTTTACACTTTCTCTACCCATCAGACCAATAGAATCTGTGCTTTTAAAGGAAAAACAGTATCTCTTTCCCACCTAAAGAGTCAACTGAAAGGAGCATATTTCTGAATTCTACTTCTCTTTTACTTTTGTAGGTTTTTCATATATCTGGGGAACACAGGTTTTAGCCAGTAAAAGTTTGTATAGGCTCTTGACTGTTTCTAGCACTGTAGTTATAGGTATTTAATAAATGCTGAGTGAATGAATGAATGAGTGAATGCTGCACAATTCAAGATGTGTACAGTAGGTGATAATCTTGACAAAAGCCTTACTTAACACCATCAAATCATCACCTTTGAAATAGGACCCTCAATCTATATTGTGCCTTTGATTTTTAGCCTAAAATTGATAATATTAACTTTTGTGCCGTTGTACACTTTGACATACCCTGGTGTGTGACTACGTGTTAGAATAGCTGACATGCTCAGGGCACCCCGTGGCATTCTCTGTCGTGTCCACAGTGCTCCCACACGTTTTGAGTCGGGGCTGTGCAGATGATTCTTGAGTGCTGGGAATCACTTTGTGTTTTACAGTAAGTAAGGCCATATTTTATCTTGGTTTAGACACACACACACACACACACACACACACCACACACACGTATCTGTAAATTATTCTAGTTCTTTTATGACACTGTGAATGACTTACCATGTTACCTGAAACTACTTTTTTATATTAGAGAATTGTGGGGAGGTTTCCCCCGTGGATGTACCAGTTTTTACTTTGACTCTATCTAGTTCTTTTTTTTTTTAAATCTAGTTCTTTTTTTTAACTCAAAGAACTCTATATAGATCCAAAATAATTGTGTTTTGAAAGGGACAGAAGTATTAGGGGAATAGTTGACAGGTAGGCTTCCAAAGGAGTATGTTTTTTGAGGATCTCTTCATTTGGAGATACAATATTAATATTTGTTTTTACCACCTTTGCCAAGTTTTCTGCACATAAACTCTTGCAGTGTGCTAAAAAATGGCAGAGGTGTTCTTTAACCTTTTATCTGCCACGTGCATAAAAGAACAGGAATTCAGATTTTCCTTCCCTGCTCTCACACTGCTATTATCTACTGCTCTCCAGCCCATGTTTTCCTCTCCCCCATTTGTATGATAGACATCTCCTTGTCAGTACAGATTATACATCCTATCTACCTCATTCTTTTTACTGGCTGCATAGTAATAATAATGGGTAATATTTCAGGTGTGTATTATTTCATTTAGTCTGCACCATAACTTTAGGGTCTAGGTATTGATTGATGAGGAAATTGAGTTAAAGAAAGGTTACAACCACATCCAAGGTGACAAAGACACTAAAAACCAAGGCTGGATTCAAACCAGGATACTCTGGTTCCTTAGCCTGTGCTCCTGCCCACCGAGCTCTTTTCGACAGTATTCTGTTGTATGGAGGTGTTACAGTTAATTTGACTGCTTCTCTGTCACAGTTGTTTCAAAAAGTTTGCTTTTACAAGCAAAGCTGCAGCTTTGTACATATTTCCTTGTGCACTGAGTAGAATCTTAAAAGTATGGATATAACTGCTCTCTCCTCCCACTCTTAGCCCAAGCAGTCCCTGCATTGCTGCAGAACCCAGAAATGGGGAAAATCTGTCCTCTCCCATGGCTCAAGGAAATTCAGCTAGGATCCATTTTTCAAAGTTTTTGTGGAGCTGTAAGATTTAAACTAAGACCAGCTAACGTATTTGCGTCTTGTTTGGTGGGAAGGGGTGGGGAGGATGATGTTTCTGGTTTTGCTGACATGTTATTAGTAACGTGGCTGAAAACATGGGCTTTAGAAAATTCGCTGTAAGGTCTTTGCATCTTAAGTAGAATCAGAAAAATAAAAGTGTTACTGGTATTATTAATCTTCTTTACATAGGAACCTCGATAGAAAGCAAATACAAACAGGAGGTAATCTTGATCACCTCTTGAAGTTATCTTTAAAATATATAGTCATGATAATAAGTGAGGCTATTGTTAAAATCCTCCTCCAGGGCACCTGGGTGGCTCAGTTGGTTAAGCGACTGCCTTCGGCTCAGGTCATGATCCCGGAGTCCTGGGATCGAGTCCCGCATCGGGCTCCCGGCTCAGCGGGGAGCCTGCTTCTCCCTCTGACCCTCTCCCCTCTCATGCTGTTTCTCTCTCTCTTGCTCTCTAATAAATAAATAAAATCTTAAAAAAAAAAAAAATCCTCCTCCAAAAGTATATCCAGCCATAGATGCAGGGACTTACAGACCTGCACACTTAGGGACTCAAAAACAAGGTCAGAGAAATGCCTCTGTGAACCTAGGATACAAATAACCTATTTTCACCTATGGTTTTACCTCTTACATATTAAATCTAAATAAATAACTCTCATTTAATATTTTAGAAAATGATCTATAAAAACATTTATTGACTTCAACTTACTACCTCAAGTCTAAATTTAACACCGGGAGGTTTCATGGACTCCCAGACTTTCCAGAGGCTGGTGGCTTCCTTTCCCACTTCCCTATGCTTGGTATGTCACTGACCAGATCGCCTACTTAAATATATTTGACTTTTCACTGTGTTTGTTTGTTTGTTTCTTTTTTTTTTTTTTCAAAAGCTGAACTCTCTTCTTCCAGGAACAGAATTTTCTTCTTGATGCTCTCTGCTAATGCCTTGATAATGCTCTGACTCAGCCTGCCTTTAAATCCATAGTTTTGTTTTTTAAACACGATTAATGATTAATATTGAAGCACCAAAGAGAGGAAATGCGAGAGTTTCATTAGAGAGTCGAGATAGTAAGTTTCATGAGAAGTTTTTGTTTGGGCCGTTTCTTATCTTCAGCTTGAGTTCAGCCTGAATCTCATTAGCCCAGCTTAACTTGAGGACGTTCTAAAAAGGCAGAGGGAGAAACAAAGCGCAGGGTCAGCCTAACTCCTAATATCAGAGGCCCTTCTTTTACGAATCTGTTAGGTTCGTGCTTCAATGAGGAAAGCAGGTATCCATGTTGTTGACGCTCCCCAGAGAGGGCCTCAGACACATTTTGTTCCCAAACAGAATTAGAAGGAAAAAGTCTGCTTAGCTGTCTTTTCCTGTTTAAAATACAGCTGCCCCTGAAGCAGAGCCGTTTGTCAGCTCACCAGTGCTCCCTGCAAACTTGGGACCAGTCTATGATAGAAGTAGTGTGGACGGGTTGTTTTTTTGTGTTTTTTTTTTTTTTGCTAAGGGAAAAGTGCTTGCGGGGGGGCAGGGGGGCGTGTAGGGGAAGATGTATCTCTTGTATAGCTCAGATCCTTTGGGTATTTAATGTACAGTTTCAACAAAGGACACTCAGAATTATACCTCTGGTTCAAAATTGCTTAAATGTTGAAACATATGGTCTCATGTTCCATTCGTTAGGAAACAACCAGCTGTTCTCGGCCTGCCAAATCCAAGTAAACATCCACTGTGTGGAAGAGTGAATCTGAAGTGGTTCAGTAAAAACATAAAAGCTGTTTTTGCTGAAGAAGAGAGGGGAAAAAAAAAAGGGCCACCCCGAAACAACAGCTAGTAAAGTGAAAAAAAAGAAACCCCTGTTCTGATAACGTATTTTCCCTGGCTTGCTCCTAGTGGACTGGGGAGCAGGAATGGCTCTGGAGATGTTTCAATTAAAAAAGATTTGTAGGCATCCTCGTTGTCTTCTGTTGGTGAAAATCATGGGATTGTCTCAGTTACAGTGATTGCTTTAATAAAATGCAATTATCTGAATAATTAATTTATTTGGCTACTCTACTGTGTCCTCCATTCACAGAGGCCAAAATGTCAAAGATCAAGTAGATTAGGAGAATAGGAAAATTCTCATTATAAAGGCGAAGGGAGGAGGGAAAGGATGAAATATTTGGAATTTTAGTGCAGTGGTTTCTATTTATCTGAAATGTCAAGGGCAGTGTAAAATGTATTTTTAAAATGTGTTTCTGTATGGTTTGTGCCCATTCTTGGCGTGGCTGTGGCTCTGCAGAGGCCATTGTTCTTTGAAGAGTATGAGGGGGTGTCTTTGTCCAAAGTGACAAAAAGAAGACTTGGAAGACTGGGCTTCCTTTGTTCCTGTGCGGTGCTGTAAAATTTGGTTTGAAATTAGGACCTCAGGGAAGGACCTTCAATAGAGAGCTTTCATTTCCTGCCAGCATTTTAATCACTGTGGGGTTTAAAGTGGATGGCCGGCCAGCATAATGGCCCTATGTTTAATAGAACAGCTCGTATCTTGAAGGCCAGTTAAGGGATCTGTCATCCGCCCAACATTCGTCTTTTCTGTTTCCTGTCCATTTATGAAGATCACCCGCCCTTGTAGGTGGCTTCTCTGGACCATTTTGTAGGAGAGCTGCTGCCACTGCTTCTTAAAGAGGCTGAACAGAAACCCAGTTGAATGTGGTCCAGTCCTCAGCCTATGCAGGAAGGTCTGGGGAGTGCTTTAATTAGACACGAAATTCACCAGGTTTGGGAATTGGTGCCCTCAGATGCGGAGAGGAAGTGTCACATTTTGCAAAAGCATAGAATATGAGGAAGGTTCAGATTGATCAAGTGGATCATCAGGAATATTGGCACCTACTGACCTGATATGTCATTACAGTGTTGTTGCTGGGGAAATTAATGTCATCCCAACAAGCATGGGAGTAATTATACCCCGGAAGGTGCAGTAACCCAGTGGATTTGATCTCGCTACATAATAAAGACATTTGTAGTTTTTGTGAAAGAGTGGCTTTTTAACTCTGAAGATTCCTTTTGGAACCATTTAGAAAGTGACCTTTACAGTCAATTTATTTTACCTTTATTAAAAGATATCCAGAACTCCTAACGGAGTGAATATTGGAGTGAAGTCTCGAAAGACAGGGCAAGCATTAAGAAGTAGGGGTTCCGAACTTCTTCCAGTTCATACCTGTTGGCCAGGAGTAATATAATATCAGCAAAAGCCTCGGATTCACTAAATTCTAATCTAGAATCTGTCACTGCAATTGCTCTGTAACCAGGTGCTAAGCAGGGATTTCTCCTCGTGGTGGTGGTAATCGTGAGCTACTTGGCAGAAGCAATTTCAGAGGCAGCTACTAAATCAGATCATAAAGTGTTTTCCTAACTCTGAGCTGTAACACAGACACATGAGAAGTGAAAGAGAAGGGGCTTTCTCAGCCACTAACACACGATCCCATTCTGCAGCCAGAAGTGCCACAAAAGAAACAGGGAATCCACTTTTCCTGGGCATTTTCTTCTTTGCAGGTAGGTGTAGGTTATCACGGGGAAATGAAGGAATGCGTAAAACTCATTCAGCAGAACCAAAAGGGTTTTTCTCTCCAGTTCATCTCAGCCCAGCCTGACCCACAGCCACAGAGGTGATGGAAGTGAGTCTTCGCTGCCCCGTGGCCTTCTGGGAGCCAGGGTCCGCCCCCGATGGAGGAGAAGAGAGAAGGCCGTCGGGTGGGGGTGGGGTGACTGAAGGATTCTCACTTCTGACAAAGAAACAGAATGATGTTAAAGTTCTTTACAAGAAATGCTGGAACCAGCTCCCCTTCCCCTTTCCCCCCTCTGGAATCAAGAATTATTGCCTGGTTAGTTCACGTGAGAGCCCAGTTGGCCACCGAGGGGCTGCACCTCTGTTCTGACTGTATTTGTGCCCTGGAAGACTTCTTAGACAAGGATTTAAACCTGCAGACACTTCCTGGCCTCTCTGAGAGCCACCCTCCCACGGGTCCCTCCTGACCTCTTTCATCACGTCTCTAGCCGCAAATTTCTTAGCTGCCCAATTTGAGCCCTTTTGAGTTGGCCTCCCTTGGATGAATAGCTGTTTGAAAGCTGATTTAAAGTGAGTGTTGCTCCCCGTAAGAGCTATTGGCTGAACAGAGCACTATCCAGAGCAGCAGAGGTGGCTGCAGAAGGTAGGCAGGCTCTCCCGAGGCTGGTTTTGCAGATGTGCATTGGTGTAGTAGGAAGTATGCATCATTAGACTCGGGATCCTTTCCTTGCATCCAGGTCGTTTCTCTACCAAGAATGCCTCTGACATTTCAGCCGGGGAACCATCCGTGTACTTACACCAGGCTGTTCCCACACATGAAATGTTATGACTCAGATCACCACTCAGCAGCTCCTCTGAAGGTCTAGGATGTGTTTACTGGGTAAAATTTTTCAGGCATAGATTTGGAGGGAAAGCTGCCCACCAGAGCAGAGCCTTAGCATAAAGTTAATATTGTCAAAGATCTGACTATAATCTTTCATTCACTGTTGCAGTTCGCTGTGTGGGTGTATCCACAATGTGGGAACCTCATTTCATTGAAGAATCTGAATATTTTGTAAGGATGTGAAGAGTTGCAAATAACCTTTTCTATAAGGCTATGAGGAGGAACAAAGCAGCTAATGTTAGAAAGAACTGGTACACTATTGTTTTCTGTCATTTGTAAAACTCAATAGGAATATTCTAGATTTGACAGATTTATATCCTCAACTTGTTGTTCCTTAAAGACTATCCATATCCTGCCTACAAAAAGCATACCTGTGAAAAGATCTGTTCCATTGTGAGGATATCCCCTTTTGAAGCACAAATAGTTTTAAAATAAGATGATATATGTAATAACCCCCAAAATTCTTTGTCTTCAGCAAAGAATTTGTCTATACCTTTAAAGAGCTATCTAAAGCCTGTTATTAGCAAAGACAAGGCATAGAATAAAGTATTTATATATATACACACACACACATGCACATTTTATTTTTTAATTTATTTTTATTTTTACTTTTTTATTGAAGTATCTTGACATACAATATTATATTAGTTTTAAGTGTACGACATAGTGAATTTCAACATTTATACAAATTACGAAGCAATCACCGTAAGTCTAGTTACCATCTGTCACCATACAGAGTTAAGACAACATTATTGTATGCATTTCCCATGCTGTACATTACATCCCCATGATTTATTTATTTTACAACTGGAAGATTGTACCTTTGATCCCCGTCACCCATTTGGCCTACCCCCCAACCCTCTTCTCCTCTGGCAACCATCAGTCTGTTCTCTATATCTGTGAGTCTGGTTTTACTTTGTTTTGTTTGATTGTTTCATTTATTTTTAGATTCCACATATAAGTAAAATCATATGGTATTGTCTCTCTCTTGTCAAACTTATTTCACTTTGCGTAATACCCTCAGGGTTCCTTCATGTTGTTGCAGATAGCAAGATTTGATTCTTTTTTATGGCTGAGTAGTATTCTGTTGTGTATATATACCATATCTTCTTTATCCATTCAGCTATTGATAGACACTTAGGTTGCTTCCATATCTTGGCTATTATAAATAATGCTGCAGTGAACATAGGGGTGCATATAATTTGGTGCATGTAATTCATATAACTTTCAAGTTAGTGTTTTCATTTTCTTTGGTTAAATACCCGGAAGTGGAATTGCTGGATTGTAAGGTACTTCTGTTTTTCATTTTTCGAGGAACCTCCTTACTGTTTCCACAGTGGCTGTACCAGTTTACATTCTCACCAACAGTGCATGACAACAGCCCTTGCCAACACTTGTTATTTCTTGGGTTTTAGATAATAGCCATTCTGACAGGTATGAGGTGGTATCTCGTTGTGGTTTTGACTTGCACTTCCTGATAATCAGTGACGTTGAGCATCTTTTCATATCTTCTTTGGGGAAAATGTCTATTTAGATATTCTGCCTATTTTTTAAATTGGATAGTTTGTTTTTTTGCTGTATGAGTTCCTTATATATTTTGGATATTAGCCCTTTTCAGGTATATGATTTGCAAATATTTTCTCCCATTTAGTAGGTTACCTTTTCATTTTGCTTATAGTTTCTTTTGCTATGCAGAAACTCTTTTCTTGCCCTTGCCTATGGAATCAGGTCAAAAAAAGTCATTTGTAATGACTTACCGCCTATATTTTCTTCTAGGACTTTTACAGTTTTAGGTCTTACATTCAAGTCTTTAATCCATTTTGAGTTAATTTTTTATATGGTGTAAAATAGTGGTCCGGTGTCATTTTTTGCAGATAGCTGTCTGGTTTTCCCACCACCTTCACTGAAGAGACTGTCTTTTCTCCATTGTATATTCTTTTTTTTTTTTTTTTAAAGATTTTATTTATTCATTTGAGACACAGAGATACAGAGAGAGAGAGAGAGCATGAGCAGGGAGAGAAGCAGAGGGAGAGGGAGAAGCAGGCTCCCCACTGAGCAGGGAGCCCGATGCGGGGCTCGATCCCAGGACGCTGGGATCATGACCTGAGCTGAAGGCAGACGCTTAACCATCTGAGCCACCCAGGCGCCCTCCATTGTATATTCTTGCCTCCTTTGTTGTAGATGAATTGGTCATGTATGTGTGGGTTTATTTCTTCCCTGTTCTGCTCCATTGATCCATGTGTCTGTCGTTGTGCCTGTACCATACTGTTTTGATTACTATAACTTTGTAGTATAGCTTGAAATCAGGGAGTATGATGCCTCCAGGTTTGTTCTTCTTTCCCAAGATTGTTTTTGGCTATTCAGGGTCTTCCGTGGTTCCATACAAATTTTAGGATTATTTGTTCTAGTTCTGTGAAAAATGCCATTGATATTTTGGTAGAGATTTCACTGAGTCTGTAGATTGCTTTGAGTAGTATGGACATTTCAACAATACTAATTTTTTCAGCCCATATACTTTATTTTTATATATGCATTTGAACATGTAAAATTATATGTAATAATATAGTAAAATGTATGTATAAATATATAAACATAATACAAAAATATAAAATATAAGTGTGTATGTGTATTCAGCTCAGTGGAGGGAGCAAAGATGCCTTCACTTTTGCCTTGTTTTAGGCAGTGAGATTACACCAGCCGTTAACTGTCACCAGGACAATTATGAGACTTATTGGTGCTAGTTTCCAACTTCCATTTCTCAGCAATTCTTTGAAATTACACTAGAAAATAAAGTGGGCTTAGTGGATGTCCCATTTTTAGCCAATAGCATTTGGTTAGCATTGTTTTCATGAGCTCCCTTGGGAAGTTTTGCCTGTATCTCTAGATATTTCTGGTCCTTCCTTCCAAAACCCTTTCCTGAGAGTTCATCTCTTATTTAGTTAATGTCTGTTTTATTATATTGTATGCAAATGTGTTTATGTTTTAGAATTGATTCCCAACCAGATCGTTAACTTCTTTGAGGCAGGACCCACGTCATGCTTTTTCTGGGTTCCTTAAAACATACTGTTCAGTGCATAAATAGGTGTTAATTTCCTTTACATGTTTAATTGTTATCCATAAATTTCCCATATGAGAAAAGTAAAGCAGGAAGAGAACTTTATTATTTGTTTAGTTGACAGGAAATTTGAAGCAACACCCACCTTATGTCAAGAAGAACGATCTCTTTGCCACTCCTCTGTGTTATGACTCATCTCTCTTCCAGACCTTTAGCTGTCTTACATTTGAATGTTTTTTTTTTATAATTTTTTTTTAAGATTTTATTTATTTATTTGACAGAGAGAGACATAGCGAGAGAGGGAACACAAGCAGGGGGAGTGGGAGAGGGAGAAGCAGGCTTCCCGCCGAGCAGGGAGCCCGATGCGGGGCTCGATCCCAGGACCCTGGGATCATGACCTGAGCTGAAGGCAGATGCTTAATGACTGAGCCACCCAGGAGCCCCTGAATTTTTTTTTTTTTAATCACAATTGCTTTTAAAGTGGTAGAAGAAAAATGGAGGATGAATGGATAGACAGACATTTGGAGCAGCAACTGGATTAGAACTCACAAATTTTGAAGTTTTTGGATGTGATTTTTTTTTTTTTTTTAAATACCAAACTCTGGCAGCTCCCAGCATGTGATTGTGAAAGAAGCAGGCAGGGAAGAATTGAATGAGATATTAAACTCTCCCTTCTGCCTTTTTATAATTGTCACAGAATGGTTATAGTAATGTAGTACAGAGGGATGAGTAAGGAATTCTGGCAGCCAAATGCCTCCTAGAGGGAAAGACAAAAGAAAGATGGCTGTGAGTGATTGCTTGATGTATAACTGCGTGCAAGAGACCTTAACTAACCACACAGGATGGCTGGTTTCAAAGCTCCTTCCAAATATAGGACTATTTTAATGGAAGTACTCCTTTTCTGGAAAATACTGCAAGCTAACTATTCAAAAGGATATGCTCTGGCTGTGAACGCACTCTACAGATGCTAAGTAGTATCTAGCGTTAACAAATTTTTGTTGGTTTCATCTCAGAAAATTTACCACTTGTGTATATTTAATACACAGGCTTGCCCTCTAAGGAAAAAAAAATACAACCTACATGTCTCTTTCACTCACTAGATAAAATTTAAGGAACTAATTCGGATCTCTTTTGATAGCTGGAGAAGATAAGCAGGACACATAACTAACCAGGATTCATTTCACATGTTGTCTGTTATTATAGTTTTTCTTAATCTACTGTACTCCTTGGCCTGATCTAATTTTTTTTCAGTTCAGACCTTCTTGAGAGTAGGGGGCAAGGGGACAAGAATCTTCCATTTGCAAAGTATATTTTGTGAAGCATCTGAACTAGATGATTCCTAACCTCTCCTGTAGGTCTGTAGTAATTTTACTGATACATCACTTGAGAAATGCAGACAATATTTGAATGTCCATCTCCAAACACTTGCATGCAGTGCTCCCTCTGCATAGAGTGGGAAGCAGTGTCGCTTATTATGCTCTCAAATACAAAGGGACATATTTTTACATATTTTAAAAGTTACTTGAGCTCGAATTAAAATTGTTAGAATTAAAAGAAATGTGTTGGATTAACATTAAATTCTCCCAATTTCCATCTCTTTCACATTCACCTCCTTAATTTGCCAACTGCTTGATTCATGGTATCCAGGCTTCATTAGATATGAACGTCAACTCCTGGTGCAATGGCTTTCAACCTTGGCTGTACATTAGAAATTCCTTGGGGACCTTTAAAAAAGTCTCTACACCCAGGCCACACTCAGCAGTTGAGGTTGGAGTATAGGCATCAGTATTTTTCAGATTCCCTGGATGATTCTAACGTGCAACCAAATTTGAAAACCTCTGGTCTTAGTTGGATGTCTTCACTTTTCAGACTATAATATGTAAGTCCGTTCTTCTAATATATTAAAATATATTTTTAGGTTGGTTTTCCCAGTAGTGGATCTCTTATATTTTGGAACATTTTGTTAAGTATTTTACTGAATATATATTTTATTCCATACTAATCTCTCTTGATAGCCATTTTCCTTCCTTTGGAGGTAAAGCATGGTTTCAGGTGAGGCAACATGACATGAATTTTCTATTCCCATTTCCTATGATTAAGCTCGGACTCCTTACTACTCCATGGGATGTCCAGAAATTGTGTGGCCTGAGACACATGAGTGGATTCAGGCGGTATCGATAAGTGTTTATTTACAACAGAAGATGCTGCTCAATGGACTTATGTTACTGTTTGTCAGATTTGCCTTAACTCAAATATACAAGGTTTTGAAGCTTTTTTCTTCCAGAATTGGCATTCCCCAAAATGAAGTTTAAAAGTGAAAAAAGAGGGGCACTTGGCTGGCTCAGTTGGTGGAGCATGCAACTCTTGGTCTTGGGGTTGTGAGTTCAAGCCCCACGTTGGATATAGAGATTACTTAAAAAAATAAAATCTTTCAAAAATTTTTAAAAAAGTAAAGTGAAAAAAGCAGTCCAGAAAGGAGATACCAAATTAAAACCCATGTAGGATTGTAGCATATGTCATTGTATCTGTGGACTCAGCAATTCACTAAATATTTGTTGATTTTATATGAAGTAAGATAATTTTCAAATACACTGCTCCACCAAGATACAGAATTTAAATGTATATTTGTTAATGATGAATCTGGGCACTCTCATGCAGGTTTTCCTTTATCTAAATTTCAGGTCCTTAATCTGCAAAGTTGTTTGCCTACCACGTGTAGTTTAAAGTTGACACTATTTTTAAAGTGTCCTCTGCTTTTTGTGATAGTGAAAAATCTGACTTCCTGAAAAGAATAAATTCTTTTCCCACCTGGATGATTTCCAGTCCTTACAATGGTTTGGAAGCATTTGGTAAGCATGTTGTGGCCCAGAAATCATGGTGGTTCAGTTTGGTTTGCTCCAGTACTGTAAATTATAGGAAACCTTTCTTGAAAAAGATAAACAGGAACTAAGGGCTGAAATGCTTTTTACCCTGTCATGGTTATTTGGAGCTAGTGAATGAACAAATAAAGGAAGGGCATATTCCCAGGACTTAGGCTCACTCCAGAGTTAGGTTTTATAGACCTGATATCATTAGGCAGATTATTAATAACTTGTTCATTGGCTTTTGAGAAATGCTTTTGATCAGGTAGCATCCCATACTGCTCTGCTTCTACTCCTCTAAGCCTTTTTCTCCTTACCTTTTTCTTGCCTTTTAAAAAATTTCTAATGACAGGCACAGAATAAACTGTATGAGAAAAATACCACACTTCCTCTAGAATAGTCTCGGTGATTGAGTTTCTTGCTCCTCTGAGAGGCCTTCATGCTTTTGCATGAACACTGCTGTCATTGACCCCTGATAGTTTCGGTGGGCTAAATGCTCCAGATGCACGGGAGCAGGTAGAGCTTATTGACCTTGGAGACAAGGATGGAGCAGACACGTTCTTGCCTTGCAAAGACCCTCCACCAGCCTCCCAGACGTCTGGGGTGGACTACCATCCAGACAAGCTGAGCCTGCCAATTGCCCTTGCCAGACAGGACTGCATCCTGCACCTCCTCCTTGTCTTCTGATGACTCCACCAACCTGCACATCCCAAATCCCAGTGACAGGAGAGCAGACATGCCCTCATCAAAGCAGTCTGATGAGGAAGAGATTGGGGCTGATGAGGGGCAGAGCCTGGAGCTTGCAGCTAGCAGTGGGCCTCCATCTACAGACTGACCAAGCTGGCCCTCCTCCACAGAAGACCCTAGGCCCAGCCAGAGCCCTTCAGAGAAGACCAGACTCCTTCCTTGCAGCAGGCACCAGGGGGAGGCAAGGACGGTGGGATGGGTACGTCTCTGGGTATTAGCCCTCCTGCTTTACTGCTAACCTCGCCTGCTGCAGCCCTCCCACCAGTTTTGGGCTTCCTCCTGAGCTAGGGCTTACGGGCGAGGAGATGGAAGATGAGGCAGGACAGGATGCCACAGCTTTTCTTAGCACCCCTCTCTCCTGATAGAGGCTCCTAAACCAGCATCTCTCAGTGGACCTGAACGCCTTAGGGCTCCCTGTGCGGTGCTATTCCAAGCCTTCCTGCTCCCCTACATCCTGTTTGGGACCAGGGCGTGGTAT
This sequence comes from Halichoerus grypus, assembly GCF_964656455.1. NCBI lineage: Eukaryota > Metazoa > Chordata > Mammalia > Carnivora > Phocidae > Halichoerus > Halichoerus grypus. The sequence continues at coordinate 174,890,987 of NC_135713.1, forward strand.
AAATAATAAACAAAAGATAATATTTATTAAAAAAAAGTTTTAACAGGGTTTTAATGGGCAGCCTCTGTAGCCAGAATCCTTGAGAATTATCCCATCTTCTCCAGGTGGCTCTTCATTTAATATTGTTATACTTGCAATCTAGTTATGCTGTCACAATCTTGATCTGGCCAGAACAAGAACTGAGATGTTTAAAGGAAGAAATGCAAAATGTTGGATCATGAGAGATTAGATTGAGCACTTCATTTCTTGTTTCTCATGGAGCTGGCTGTGCTGACTTTCTCAGTCTGAAGTCCCTTCCCTACTACCCCATCCCTAGGCTGCTATGAGCCTGTTATCACAGTAATTAGAAGCCCGCAGAAGGTTAGATAATACTCTTTTCCCTAACTGAAGACTATAGGCTGAATTGGGGGGATTATCTTAAATTCATCCCTTCTCTTCCATCGAAGTGGCAGATGTTCAAACCACATTCTGTCTGTCCTCTAGAGTCTGTCCTTAGAGCCAGAGAAAAGGACCCTAAGACCAGCATGCTCTTGGCTTCAGGTGAATTTCACAGAAACGTGTTGCTCTCCCTGCTGGGAGCCTGCACGTAAAGTTGCAGTGGGTCATTCCAACTGCATTGTAATCACTTCGGTCATGCCTCCTTCCACTCACTAAGGAGTCAGGGCCCTGTCGGCACAGTTGTGTGGGAGAGAACACCATGGATCAAACAACCCGATGTTTGTTGTGAAGCAAGCAAGACACAGCTGGGGGGCTGAGCATCTCCATTCCATGCTGCCTGTTAGTTCTCCGAGGAAATAGCCACTTATTCATTTCCTGTTTCATCACAGAACTTTTCGGGTCTCAGTTTGCTGTGAGGACAGGGACTTAGCTAGGATGACCGTAGGCCCCGATTTGCCCAGGTCCTGTTTTCACTTGGGCCAGTTTAATTATCAATGAAACTCATTTCACTGTTTTGAGTGTAGCAGGTTGGATGACGGTCACCCTGGTTATCACCCAGTGTTAGACCCAGGAGCCAAAAGAAAGAGCCACTAACTGGAATGATACCAGGATGTGTGCTTCTCAAGCATTAGAATTAGCCTGTTGTTTTCTATTCGAACCCCCCCAAATCGTAAGGTATCTTCTTCTTTATGTTTGCTGACAAAGGAAGGAGCTCTAGAATTAGGATTCTGGTCTCTAACTAATATTTTCCCAGGAAATCAGAAAGCAGCAAAGGATGAAATCAGGCAGGTTCTGTAGCCTTTTCAATAAAATTTGCCTCTTGGGGGACAAAGGTGGATAGATGATGGTGGGGCAATTTGTCTTCTGAACATAGAACCTCTGAGAAGGGAACCTTATCCAGAATTCCCATGCCTCATGTGGTGCCCAGTGGTGCCCCGGAGAGGAACATTCCAGTAATTCCTTTCTGGGCAGATTTCCTTGGGAATATTGAAACTTGAGCAGTGTGTAGGTTTAGGACTTTTGGGCCAGATCTCAATCTAAAGGTCCTTCTCTCCCCCAAGGTGGTGCATCGGTTTGGTCTCTATGTGCCCACATCACTGGTGTTGCCAGCTTAGGGAGTTTATGAAATTTTGATGTAGAAATTAGGTTGTTACTTATCTTGTACCTTCTTGCTCATAGTATTGACAGTACCACTGAATTGCTTGAGGCAGATAGCATCTCAGTGATCACTGTGCTATTTCAGCTCTCTGCTGCTGACAACATCAGAAGTGTTTTAACAGGGTTTTAATGGGCAGCCTCTGTCGCTCCTTGGAGGGTTGCAAATAGCTGCCGTGAGAAACCCTCTCTGCTGCTCCGGGCTGACATGCCCTCTTTTCTCATCCAGCTGCTGCTTGTTTAGATGGCCGCCTTCCTGGTGACAAGCACTTCTTATTTGGGCTGAGCAGAACTAGGACTTGAATTCCAGAGATGAGATTGTGTAATATAAAAAAGGAAAGGTCTCCTAAGGACATTTTCTTCCCATCCTGTTGGGGGCAGGAAAAATAAGGCGGGTTGTGGGGGGGGTAGGGCAAGAGAGAGGGTCTAACCAGGAATAAGTCTGCCATTCCCAGAACCTTTTAGAGAAAAGTCCTGGTGTGTCGTTAAAACTAAAGTGTTCTCATCTGATGGAGTCACAAGAATCTATTTGGAGAATGCCAGGCCCGGAGCCCCTGTTTTCTAGCTTTCCCACATTTTCGAGTTTTATTTAATGGCTGACAGGCACACAAACGAGGAAGGCCCCTTTCCACACATGAAGACAGTTTCGGACTATTTTGTGATACCCTGGGATTTTCTCTACTATTATGAAATACATCTCAAGGGTTAAAGCACAGTGAATTAATGCTCCTTCATTTGCTTTGGTTCCGTTACTTGATCTATAGATGCAACAAAGTGACTGGATTCCCAGCTAGTAACTTAAAACCTCAATTCCTAGGATGAAAGGGGATGGATAGCCATTCTTCGTAGAGTTTTCTTTACTTAAGACAAGATAGTAAAATGAGGCCAAAAAAAAAAAAAAGACATTACATTGACCTCCCAGCTGTGGTGCCAAAGACAGCTCTTGATCTCTGTGCCCAGGGTCAACGGGGTACTCAAAAGGAGACATGATGAGACTGGAAGAAAAAAAATGGTGGCCAAAATAAAGTTTTTAGTGAACTAATCAGGAGGGCCCCTCCCGAGGAGAATGTGTCTCCGTTCCATTTAGAAAGTTTAGTACTTTTTATTTTAAAGATTTTTTTGAAGATTTATTTATTTATTTGAGAGAAAGAGTGCAGTGGGGGGTGTAGGGAGTGGGAAGGGGGGAGGGAGAGAGACAAGCAGACTCCCCACTGAGCATGGAACCCCACACAGGACTCAGTCCCACAACGCTGAGATCACGACCTGAGCTGAAACCAAGAGTCGGACGCTCAACAGACTGAGGCACCCAGGCGCCCCGAAAGTTTAGTTCTTAGTAGAATCCCCGTGTCTGGAAGTATCAGTGTAGACGTCAGCCATGGGTAACTGTTTCTCTCCATCGCCTTCCCTTCTCAGGGACAGAGAAACAGTAGTTTGCTTAGCCCTGTTTGAAGGAGATCTAAGAATACTTCCTTCTAATGGGAAAAAGAGGCTGCTTTCACCTCATGCTCTACCTGCTTAGAATTGGCTTTTGTCATTGTCACTCTCCACAGTCTTTTCAGGCTGCCTGAGAAGAATCTCCTATCAGACACTTAAAGCCATTTCACAGCCTTCTCTTCCCAAACCAAACTGATAGTACTGGGTTATCATGTGTCCTTCAGAGATTTAAGATTCTTAACTTCTCGTCACCAGCGGAGGCATGACTTTAGCTATTAAGGCATAAATCTGATTATCAGGGTCGGGAGGGAGAAAAAGCCAGTACACCTCTGGGACACATTCAGAAATGGATTCTTGGCAAGGCCCGAGCCTGTTTATCCTTTGCTTTCTCACTGCCGTGCACCTTTCCTAAAGCTGCTGACACTCTCCTGCTTTCGGGACTCTTACCTGAACCAGCATCGTCGGAAAGGCTCCTTTGATGTGCCTGTATTTGGGATCTTCTGTAAGGCACTAAGTGAAGAAAACTGCAGGAGCTTACATCGTATAAAGGAAAAACCATAAGAATATGGCTTGTGGGAGAGTGGAATGGTGAAATACAAAACTCTAGTGTTAGAAAGCTAACCACATCACTAACTAGCATGTAGACTTACATCCCTCCGCCTCAGCCTCCTCACTTCTAAAATGAAAATTATTATGAGAGTTATAAACTACTCATAAGATGGTCACAAATTAAAGAAAATATTGCCTTATATACCAGTGCAGTATCTCCCTTTCTTTGATCATAACTGGAGGTGGTGTTTGTGGAGTATAACCCTCACAAATACAAATTTTTGCTTTCAGTATGTGACACAGGATTCAGAACTGGTTTTTATAAATATTCAAAACAATTTAAAAGTTAGCAGAGACACCTGTAAGCAGGTTCTGGAGGACTAGCAAGCCGCCTGACCCAGTCATTCTCCCATCTGCCCTAGGTCCTGTCTTTCTTCATGCACGTGGGTTTCCTTATTTTATATACCACCTGCCAATGTGTAGCTACAAGATGTCTTTGACCATGAGTTATTATAAAGGGCTGCATAAGTACCTTTTCATGATGTAAAGTTTTTAAAAATTTAAAAGAAGCAATTAGGATACACTTAAAAGGAGGAATGTCTTGGTTTCTCAGAACACCGCATGGAGCAATTGATGTTTGCATCCCTGAGCACCATTGGTGAGGTGGCTGTGTAATGAAAGACTCAGGTCAAGTATTTTCCAAACAGCTCATTTCCTAAACCTGGGTTCCTTGCCGTGTGTAAAGTTGTTTCTACAGATGTCAACCAGGCAATACAGCTAGAACTCACTTATAGCCTGATCATGCCTGGAGGGTGTCTGCCAAGTATCATCATGTGCTGAGACTTGAACAGAGGGAGGTGGTGAGAGTGAAGTTGCCATCCTTCAGTTCCCTTCAGCCACCTCTAGTTGAGGGCAAAGAAGCGTTTGCTTTCTATCAGTCTGATATCCATCTTTCCTCCTGTCCTTGATTCCTACAGGGGATAGAAAACTGTTTTTATTTTTAATCCTATATCTTTATTATGTGCTCATTCATTCCTAAAAGGAATTTTCGAGCACTTACTATGTGCCTCTCTCCGTTAGGAACCATAGGTGATCTAAAGACACATAAACCAAAGTTCTCATTAGCAGGAGGAGGCTGAGGACACCTGTGACTCTAAGGTAACCCTGAAGTACAGGTGAAGCAGCCGTGGGGGGGGGGGCATTCAGAGGGAAGGGAAATCTGTTTCCACTTGAAGTTCAGGAAAGGCTTCGTAGAAGGTATCATTTGAGCTGAGTTTTGTTATATGGGAATAGGAAAGGGAAGTCAGTCTGGCAGGAAGAACAGTGCTCAGAAAACGTGGTGTCCATACAGGGAAAGCAGATGATTTGGCATGCCTGGAGGAGAGGGTGTGACCAAGAAAGGAGAAGGAGAGAACATTTGAAAAGTAAGACTAGAGAGTGTAGGGCTTTTAAATACTTTGCAGTGTTTCATACATCTCTAGAGTCCATTGGTCCGTCAGGATTTGAATCTTGCTTCTACCACTCTTTACCACTGTGACCTTGGGCATATTCCTTAGCATCTCTGCACCTCAGTTTCCTGGTCTGTAAAATCTAACAGGCAAAATGAATTTTAATACTATAGTTTATTTAACCTAGTCTACATAAAGCACCATTTCAAGATTTACTCAATATAAAAATTATTAATGGCATATTTTACATTCTTTTTTTTTCCATGATGAGTCTTTGAAATCTGCTATATAGTTTGTACTTACCAGCACATCTCAGTTTGGACTTGCCATGTTTCACATGCTCCACAGCCACACATTGGCAGCACAGATCCACAGCCTCTAGAACCTTTTCTTCAGCTTCTACTGCCTTTGGTTTTATGAACACAAAGAGAGAGACATTCAAGTTGAACTCAAAAGTCATTCCATGCTGATATCCATAGCTACCACTTACATTTTGACATGACAGAAGAAGTTAATCCAAATAAATTTTGTTCTCAGTTGGCCAGTCACAAGAGATTTGTCAGCAATTATCTAGAATGAAAGCAGTCGCTGGTACAAATCCATCCTGGGGGACATGTGAGTTTTGCTCTGGCATGAAGAATAAGACTCATCTCTCCTTTTATTCTTTCCTGACCAAGCCTGCCATTGTATAGGTCTAACAACCTTAGAAGAACACAGATTATGTGCTCAATATAGCAGTTACCCTTTTTCATTTAAGGCATGACCGTCTGAATCCCCTGTACTGATCTAATTCCAGTTGCTTCTGAAGTTTACCTTTTACGCTTGTGTTGGTTTTAGCCAGTGACCACTGTGTCAGAGGTCATGAACTGGTACACTTCCTCCCCATAGATTCACTGTATCAATGCTCAGTTTGCTAGGATCCCTCTGGATTAGTTTATTTAATTTTGCCGCCATTGGTTAATTCATAAAATCATAAGGCACTTTTTTCCTCTTTCAGTTGGATGGCAAATGGGTGATAAAGAAGGAGAAGGAGAAAGAATGGAATTCTTCAGTTTCCTCCACATCTTAATTATCTTCGTTTTAACTTCTTCAATACGTATCTTTATGGATGTAGTTTTACCAGCTTAAAGCATCTAATTGAAACCAGATCTTTAAATCCCTTTGGATCAAGGAGCAGTAATAAGCCCACAGCATCTTATCCCTACAATCCAGAAACACGTCTTTGTGCTTGTACGTGATGCATGTGTAATCAGTTTACTGTCCCAGCTTCTTTTTCTACCTAAGACCTTAGCAGGACCGAGTATGGTGAGGAAGGGGATATTTATTCCCATTTTAAATGGGTATGAGGTTGGGAGCTTAATTATTAGTGATCGTTCAAAGAATCTATTTCCTTTACATTTGGTATTATGGAGGCTACTAGCCATCAGCTACAGAATATATGATTCTACCTTTGCCAATTAAGGTTCACTTTTTTCTCTATCGCATGCTAATTCTGATTTGATACCTGTTGTATGTTCAAAAATACAGCATGGTTTCTAAAATGCCTGCTGATCACAAATAGTGTCTATTGTATACATTTTAGCATTCTTGCTGTTATGTTCAAATCCTCTCTGTAGAGAATTCAGGAAATATCTGTCCTGTGATACCTACTTTCCAGATAACTCCAGCTTGTCAGAAAGAAGACTGACAATATTTAAAGCATTTAAATTATATTAACATTTCGTCTTTTTGTGCATAGTTGGAGAAGAACATGCTCAGATAATTTTTCTTAATGCTGTAACCCTTTGTATGGAGATCTTTCTCAAGTGGATTTTATGCTTGCTTACTTCTTGAATACACTTTGATCTAGGACAGGGCCTATCCATAACAGACATGCATGCAGGTCTCAGTTGTGGAATTGTGTTGAGTGACTCATTGTTATGAGCTTACAGTATTGTACTGGTACTTAAATCTTAAATGTTGAGGGGTTTTTTTTTAATGTTGTGTTCTTTGCTCAGATGCAAAATAGCTTCAGTGCTCGTGTATATTTCCTGCAACTTCTCTTTGTCTTTCTGCCATCAAGACTGATAACCTTATCTCTTAAAGAAAGAGGAAGAGAGCCAGACAAAATCTTTTATTGACTATGTAACATGTGCCAGATGCACATAGCTTTATGTTGGACGTTCAGTCCTCACAGTGACCTCAGGAGATAGCTGTCCCCGTATCCACTTCACATGGGAGGGAATCGAGGCTCAGAGAGATGAAGTTGTTTTCTTACTGCTATCCGTGCACCTGCCGCCATCATTCCTTTCCTTTTGAATTTGTTGCTTCCAGTTCTTGTGGCCAGAAGTCTGGGTAACTAGGTCATGCATATGATAAAGTATCCTCTGATGAGTCCTTCTGATGTGAGCCTCCGGGTGAAGAATGGTGAAGACGGGAGAGGGGTTCTAGGTTGGGCATTCATGAGGTGTTTTACCTGGGTAGGCTCCTGCCCTTTTATATAGGTTACAGTGAGTCACTCTACAGTTAATGTTATACTGTGAGCCAGGATGGGTAACAGTTTTTTGCCTAGGGATAGAGGAATTACCTGAATGAGTCCTCACAGACTGTTCTAGAAGGGTGCATGTTCTGTAACTTAAATGTGGAAAGGCGAAGCCATCAGTTATTAGTATTTTGGTGTCATCGGTTCTGCTCTGAGAAGCTAGTGAAATTTACAAGTTGTCTCCAGGAAAAAATGTACAGAGACTCATACAAATGTCACATATGGTGTCTGGGATTCCAGGACCCCCCCTGAAATCCATCCCTGGACCCCAGATTAAGATAATCCATTTGGCCTCTGTGGGTAGGTGTTAGTCAGCAATGCTCTTATAACTGAAACCTTTAGACCAGAAATGATCATTGAGGACAGAGGAGCTGTAGGGACTGTGGGAGATTTGAAACAGACAAAGGCTTTAGCTTTGAGGTAGGGGGTGGGGGTGGATGTAATATTCGTATTTGCCCTTGAGTAAGATGCAATGAACAAGGAGACAGTAGAGGCAGTCCCAGATGCCGGGGAGTCCTTAGGTACCTGGAGGTCACATGCCTGAGAGAAGGGCCGAAGCCAAGATAGAAGAGATCAGGCAGAGGTCCTGTAGAGTTAACGCCAGTCCGTCAGGTTCGAGCACGCTGGCCTGAACTCAGGACCCTTCTTGCTCTGAGGAGAGAGTTTCAGAATCAGAAACCTATACTTGGGACACATCACTTGCTTTGCTGTGCATATTTTCTATAATGATTTGCTTTTGCTTTCTCTTTGGTTTTATGTAAAATGTGCACTAAGGTCAGCCTAGAAAGGGGGTTTGGTGAATCAACCCTTGAACCTTTATTAAGGGAAGGACAGCTCCTGTGTTGTTAACAGCACTGTTCCACTTCCTTGTGAGTGCACAACCCCCGACCCCTGGACATTAAGTGCAAAGGCTTAGCCACTGGTGTAGGCATAGACTCCCTTCTCCCTTGGAGACTCTCCTTTTGGATTTTCAACCCCGAGAAGTTTTGCATCTTGTTTTCATAAGAATACCTCTTCCTTTACACGCATTCCCGCCTGTTCTTGCTTCACCCCCCCAGGCCCAGTCAACACTGGCAGTAGGACCTTCCTCCTTTTGGCAAGTGTGACTCCTGTGTGGAGGTCCAGTCTTTTGGCTCTTGAACAGTTTCAGGAGGCCTTTCTTATTTTGCTTTGAGATTTTAAGCCTGTGTAGTGTTGAGAAATTATCAAGGAGACTATAGACACACTGAAGTCTTTAACCAGCGGGGCTGCCTTAACAGGAAACCATAATTTATAGCATATTTTAAAAGGATTTGAAAGCACTAAAATAGTAGGTCCAATAACTACAGTATTCTTCAAAATCACTGGATGTCACCGTAAAGAATGAAAGTTGTCACCTTTGAAGTCACAGATCTATTTTCTGTGTCTAAATACAATGATTTTTCTAGGCAGCCCCAGTCTAAGTTAGTGAACCACACTCTTGTGCTTCTGAAGCTTCTCCATTAAAGTACATCACATAGGGGCGCCTGGGTAGCTCAGTCGTTGGGTGTCTGCCTTCGGCTCAGGTCATGATCCCAGGGTCCTGGGATCGAGCTCCGTGGGAAGCCTGCTTCTCCCTCTCCCACTCCCCCTGCTTGTGTTCCCTCTCTCGCTGTGTCTCCCTCTGTCAAATAAATAAATAAAATCTTTAAAAAAAAAAAAAAAGTGCATCGCATAGCAGAGGAGGGATGCTTATGTGTCCTTTTTACCCAGTCCCCAATTCTAGAGCCACAGCCTTGTCTGTTACCAGCCGAAAAGTTTTCTGGAAGCTAGGGTTTTATCTTCAAATTAGTGTTGGTATTATATTCTCTTCCACAATGTATATGTTTTAATATTCAAATTATTTGTCAAATTACTTCACTTTTTTCCCTAAAATTTCCAAGCAAATCAGCTCTCCCTGGCCCACCACTGCATACCCTCAGAAATAGTGCAACAACACAAGCATTGGTAGTTTTTTTTTTTTTTATTGCTTTTTTTTGTTCCCATTTTATAGATAAGAAAGAGGTTTTGTAAAGTTTGGGCACTTGCTCCAGTTTATAAACTACGAAGCAGCAAAGCTGTTTTTAACCCATGTCTTTCTTGAGCTCCAAAGCTATAATACAAAACCATGCTGGGTATTAAGGAATCCTATCTTCAAAAGAAATAAGAATGCAGGTTTAAAAATATTCCACAAAGTTAGTGATTATGAGTTATTCCTGTGCAGTGCACTTAGTTTCCCAGCTAGCTTGGAAACGATTAATTTTGGATAAGCATGTATGTTTTATGTAACTGTAGATACTGGTGGTAATGTTTCATTGTTTTTGGCAAACAAGAGTAGGGGGCTAATTTCACTCAAAATCAGTATCTAGCAAGGGTAGGGAGTGTTTTTCTTTTATGGACAGAGAAACAGAGTCTCAAGTTGAAATCTTCGTTGCATTTATGGCAGTTTGGCAGGCCCTTGAATACAGCCAATCCAGTTCTGCCCTGAAAACCTTATTGCTTGCGAAGATCTTTAAAAACCTTAAGTTCCTGAGTTTCATCCTGAGGATCCAGGACCAATTCTCTCTTTCTTAAAAGGAAAAAGAACTAAAATGGTGGGAAATTCTTTGCAAGTCCTATTTTATTCTCAATTGTTCTCTGTCTTCTCCATTGCTGCTTTATTGGCACCTTCAGCCCTTGTGATTATGCATATTGGAAAAAATAATAACAATGATAATTATTAAAAATAACTATTTTCCTTATTAGTATTTCATGGTCGTATATCCATTTAGCAGACCACAGCAGCTAGCCTGAACTGGTATTGTAAGATACAAGATTATGTTGCCTGCATCATTTGGGAATTTCATGGAATTTGCTTCTATTTGACTATATTTCCAGATGGAACCATGTGCCTAAGTGTTTGTTTTAGGCCTCCAAGAAGTCATTCCTTTGCAATGATCTGTAGCCAGACTGCTCTCCCCTGGGACTAACCTGTGTGACTAATTTGAGTAGGAGTGTGATAAACTTTGTCACCACTTAAGAAGAGGCTAAAAATACTTCTTTTTGGTGTGGTTTTTTTTTCCCTCCATATTATCTAACGACACTCTTTGAGGGATAACGGAAAGAAGGTGGTGAAGATTAGAACTGGTTGGGAAAGTTCTGAATGCCCAAGCTTCATTTCGGAAGCTTCACACCTCTGAGCCCCAGGGAAGAGTTTTGACCCCAGGCTTTTACAGGTTTTGTTGTAAAAAGGGAGCTGCCCAGAATACTCTGTGGCTAATGGCTTTAGCAGAAGTGATTTTACAACTAAAGATGGCCATCAACCAGGCTTGTCTTAGTTCATTGTCCAGATCTAAAAATGATTGTTAATGTGACTTATGGCACCAATAAAATATTTCTAAGAAGTGTTTCTTTTTAGGTTGCAGTCTTGTAATCAAAACATAGTAAACAGAGGGCTTCCCTACAAGGTGAAGTAGACAGACAGGATTTGAAGATGAAGCATATGGTAGTCCCCCCTTATCTAGAGGGATACGTTCCAGGATCCCCAGGGAATGCCTGAAACCATGGATAGTACTGAACCCTTTAAATATACCATGTTTTGTTCTATACATATACACCTGTGATAAAGTGTAATTTATAAATGAGGCACAGTGTAAGAGATTAACAAGAACTAATAATAAAATAGAATAACTGTAACAATATACTGTAATCAAAGTTAGGTGAATGTGGTCTCTCTCACACACACATAATATCGTATTGGGTTGTATTCACTCTTCTTTTTCTCGTGATGATGTGAGATGATAAAAATGCCTACGTGATGAGATGAAGTGAGATGAATGACGTAAGCATGTGGCATAGAGTGAGGCTGGGGTCAGAAAGTGGGTCAACTGCTTTCCAGCAGTGGTTGACCGTGGGTAACAGAAACTGAAGACTGGAGAGGGATTGTCTTACCCTGTCCTCAACTCACTGAGAGATCTTGGACAAGTCATAACCTCCTTGCCCCATGTTTCTTTAACTTTAAAATAAAAGGATTGGACCAGCTCTTTGATTTTCAGACCTCCCTCTTAAACCTTCCTCCCCAACGGCAGAGCCTTTTTTCTAGTGAAATTGTAGGCAGGACCCCAGTATATAAAACAGATACAAGTGGAGATGTTTCGTTAATGGAGGGTTCAGGGAAAATCCTTTTCTGGCCTCAGTTCTGGCCCCTGAGGCATTTCTACTTTATTTGATCTTTCTTTAAGAGCTCTTCCAGCTGTGGCATTCTATAATTCTAATTAATGTGAATTGAGCATTATTAATATCAGTGGATCTGGGGTTTTTTTTTTTTTCCCCTTAGTACCCACAGCAGGGAGGGGGAAAAAATGGTCTTAAATTTCAGCATGATTTAAGTTAGTAGAAGATATAATTCATTGATATTAAAGATGAATACAAGTCTAAACATACGACTATTACAAGTTGTGGAAATTCACAATAGAAACCCTCTTCCTTTGCCCCAGAAATGCTTGGAGCAAGAATGCAGAGGAGCAGATGAATGATAAACCTTCAACCAGTAGACCTCACTTGTATATATTTCCCGTGGAGTACTAGTGTACAGCTCCTTCTTTATCCTTCCTCTCCTCTCACAAGTCCCAGATGACTGCATGGTTCAGGATTTGGGCCCCAGAAGGGCTCTCCCTGGTTCCCTACGTCTCTCTCTCTCTAACCAGAGCCACATCTAAAGCGCTCTGATTTCTACCTGTCATGTCGCCAAGACCTTGCAGATTCAATACCAAACTGTTGTAGAGGATTAAACTTTGAGCCTTCCAGGAAAAACTTCAGAAAGTGTTCCTTTGCTGTTGTTAATTGCAAAATAAACAGATCTCCCTCCCAGGGAGCAGAGTTTCCTTCTCCTTTGGTGGGCTTCCCTCTAGCAATGCAGGAGTCGCTGGGACCAGATTTACTCAGACAATTCCAGACCACTTTAGAGCTCCCACCTTACCTTCCCTGTCTGCAGCATTTCGCCAGCCTGTGTACCAACAGCTAATCATGCCGGCCTCTTCTGAGCCTTGGCCTTCCCCAGCCAGCAGTTTTTCCACCGATTGTTAGATCTGTAGCTCTGAGTCAGGATTTCTCCCCCAAAATAATAATAGCAAATACTGTTTAGCATTTTCTGTCAGCCAAGCCCTGTCCTAAGCACTTTAAATGTGTTAACTCATGGGGGCTCTTTGAGAATGGCCAGACCAAGGCCCAAGCGACAGGATAGGTGCAGAGTTTCCAGAATCCTTCTTGGCTAGTTAGAGCCAAATGACTTGTAGACGGGCGGGCTGGGCAGATCCCAAATGAGTGCCCTTCAGTGAAAACGTACAATTTTGAGAATCTGGATTTTTTTTTTTTTTTTTAAACAAATGAGCCACTTGAGTTGCTTAGTTATGAAATGATTCCTTGGCAGGTGGAGTTATTATTATTCTATTATGTTAAAAATTATTAACAAGGGCTTAATTTCATTCCAAACAGATTGTGTCAAGGCGACTGGGCGCTGCAGAAATACAGTGAAATATGAGATTCTTGAGTCTTCTGTAGAGGCTGAGCTAGAGACCCCGGTTAGTCCTACCCATTCCAAACAGCCGCGGCCATGAAACTGTCTTGACCTTTTCACCTTTAAACTTTGTTTGAACTTGGAAAGAAGACTTTTGAATGATAAAAAAAAAAAAAAAAAGGAAAAAAGAAGAAGAAGGAAAGACAGGAGAAAAAAGGTCGGGGGAGGCTGTGGAAGAGCTGTGGAGACTGGGGGGAGAGGGAGGGGCTGATTATATGTTAGCGTAACAGTAATACTAGGAAAATAACCCTCCTCTTGTGTATGAGTTTCTGCTACTGGGAGCCACGGGGTAATCAGCTCACATGACATACCCAGAGGCTAATGCTAGCCTGTGCTGTTTTTGAACATATTCAAACAAAGGCTGATTATCCAAACAAGAATTTGGACTGCAGCAGTTGGACCAGTTAAATTATAGTTAGTAAAACTTGGCGCCTTATGAGCTTGGAATGTTACAATTGCAGCTGGATCTTCGTTTGTCAGGCAGCCTCACTAAACAGTAAAACCAGAGATTTTTATCTGCCTGGGACTCAGTTTAACTCCTTGGATGCAGAGACGAAAGTGCCAACTATCACGACTTAGGACTCCCAGCCACCTCTGTCTCCCGTCCCGCCAGAGTTAATAGGCGGTGGCATTTTCGTGGTGTTCTGTAGGGGAGTGGTGAAGGCAAGTTGCTCATTTTCTTAGACTTCATATTGGAGAAAGAATAATTGTGACCCGTTTATTCCTTTAACCAGCATCTATTAAGCGCTCCTATGGACAAAGGCCTCTGCCAGATACTCTGCTTAAACAGGCATATCTCATTCTGTTGCGCTTCACTTTATTGCACTTTGCAGATACTGTGTTTTTTACAGATTGCAGGTTTGTGGCTGCCCTGAATGGAACAAGTCGATTGGTGCCATTTTTCCAACAGCATTTGCTCACTTTGTGTCTCTGTGTCACATTTTGGTAATTCTCGCAATATTTCAAACTTTCATTGTTATTATATTAGTTACGGTGATCTGAGATCAGTGATTTTGACTCGCTGAAAGCTCCTTCGATGGTTAGCATTTTTAAGCAATAAAGTATTTTTAAATTAAGATATGTATAGTGGTTTGTTTTGTTTTTTTTTTTAGACAAAATGCTATTGCACACTTAATAGACTAGTGGAGTGTAAACATATCTTTTACATGCCCTGGGACATGAAGAAAAGTCACTTGACTCGCTTTATCGTGGTGGTCTGGAACCGAACCCGCAGTATCCCTGCAGTCTGCCTGTGCCTAGAAAGCTGTCATAGATGGCAGAAAACAATCAGTTGTGGAAAGGTTACAAAATATTATGAGTAATTTAGCTAGAGGGCGATGTGGAAGATAAAGGCTTTTGGAAGAAGGTATCACTTGAACTTTGAGGGAAGGTAGGCTTGAATCTTTAAAGGTGATCCGAAAGGTGATTTTATGCAAGGGAACAGCACAAATAAAAGAATCGAGGCAGGAGAGTTGGAGAGCGGATGTGAAGTGAAGTAGGCAGAGAAGGCTGAAGAGGTAGATCGGGACTAAAAGTAGATCGAGAATGCCAGGGCTAGGAGAGTGGCCTTTATTTGGTACATCAAGAAGCCAGTAAAAGGGGTGCCTGGGTGGCTCAGTTGTTAGGCGTCTGCCTTTGGCTCCAGTCATGATCCCAGGGTCCTGGGATCGAGCCCCGCATCGGGTTCCCTGCTCAGCGGGAAGCCTGCCTCTCCCTCTCCCACTCCCCCTGCTTGTGTTCCCTCTCTCGCTGTGTCTCTTTCTGTCAAATAAATAAATAATCTTAAAAAATCTTAAGAAAAAAAATCTTAAGAATCTTAAAAAAAAAAAGATTAAAAAGAAGAAGCCAGTAAAAGTTATCTTTCATTTTTACATAGCTGCCTTTAATGATAAGTTAACATGTATTAAAAGTTATCCGCGGACCGTGAGTCCTCACGATAACTCTCCTCAGGCCTGAGATTCAGAGAAGCTACAGAACTTTCCCAAGATCACACAGCCCATAAGTGGCAGAGTCAAGATTCAAACCTAGGCTGAGTATAGACAGCTATCCCCTACCCCCACCGCCCAGCTCTGAACCACTTTTCTGTTCTACTCTCTACACCTTTTTAATTTGCTGGCTTTATGATCGTAATGCCAAATAGATTAGGCATATTTTTATATGGAAGCAGGAAGCTTGGATCTAATGGGTTATCACTATTCTTGACTTAGGTGGCCAGAGTCAAGAGAATTACTTGACATGGGATGATTTTTATATTGGAGATCAGTTATACAGTGACAATGAACACTTTGAGTTGGTTTAAGCATATGAGTTGTAATAAGTTCGTGTGAACAAGAGTATTTTTCTTGACCAATTCCATCCAACAAGACAATCTGCTCTCCTAGTGACTCCTGACAGCAATTTTACAGTAGGGCAGAGCTGACATTGGCAGTTAAGGTCTTATGCATTGATGACGTTGCCTTTCTGAGAAATGCATTTGATACCATTAGAATATGGTTCCCCACTTTCCGGTTTCCACAGGGCATCTTCACCGTATTCTTATCCTCTGCTGACCCTGCCACTGTCTTGTTTTCTTTCCTGTCCTCTTTGATATACTCTGTTATTGTAAGCCTGGCTTGTGGCTTCTGGGAGGGGTGATTGGCAGGGTCAGTGAGACATAAGCACTGAAACGTGTGTCCCAGAGGTGGAAGCCAGATTTCCTCTCAGGGCCCTGAGGCCAACTCCTGTGATGGCTTCTTGGCTAGAAATAGCAAAAATCGAAATGGATATTGCAGATCGTCCAGGCAAACAAATAAGAAATCCAAATGCTTGGATACTTCAGATTTTTAAATTTATTAGTGGATATTTTTAACAATGAAAGCAATATAGCATATTTCTGTGTCATTTTTTCCTATGTATGGCAGATAGGTTGGGTTTACAGTTCTTCTGGGAAGATCAGGTATTGCTCTAGTGAGCTTGTTTTTGGAAAAGCCAAAGCAAGAGTGAATAAAGTAGCAGGTTAGCATATTATATAGTAGAAGTTAATTGACACCAGCATCTTTATTTAGCTTGGCTTAAAACAAATTCTCTGCGTAGGACATACTGGCTGGAACAGCATCACCATGAAGGATAGCTACATACTCGAGAAGAAAGCCATACACATGGGGGCAGGGAAGGGGGCAGAGGGTCATTTGTTTGCTTTGTTTTGTTTTTTAATTCAGTGCGCCAGGCCTCTAGCAGATAGCTCTGAAACCTTTGAGAAAACTGTTGAAATTCTAGAGACAAGCTTTCTATGACTTAGGATGCTTTGGGACATGAGGGTAGCCTAATGATGAGTAATTCTTCCTATCTAATGTTAACTCTTTGCATTTTATCAGTGACTATAAGATTAATATAAAAAGGGAACTTCATTTACTTTGGGTGATCATGTTTCAATGTGTTAATGTTTCAGGAGCAGCAGAGGGATAACTTGCTACTGTTAAGATCTAGATCATGCTAAAAGTATTAAACTTGGCTTTTGGAGATTAGGTTTTCCCTACTTAAAATTAAGAACTTAAAGATTTTAATCAAGATAATCTTAAAATGTCTTAAGGTGCAACTTAATCTGGAGGTGGTACCACTTGGCATAGTAAAGACCAAAGGAGAAATTGTGAGTTAATGTTTACTCTTTCATTACTATTTTAATCAAATGGCTTTACAACTTGACCTTTTAAATGTGAATATATTTTTTTAAAAGAACACTCAGGTATGTGAAGCCATAACAGTTGTGTTGAAAGTTTACAGGACTCTCAAAGTCTTATACTTGAGTTTAAAATATGTATAAGATAAAAATACGTTGATTGGGGTTTTCTGTGAGGGTGGTTACATTGTCCTGCTGACCAGTATTTTAGCATAGGTAGCATGCCAACACCTTTGGATGCTTGGGAACTGTAACCTTGCCATCTCAAATAATAATAATAATAATAATAATTTAAAAATAATAGTAATAGCAGGCGCTACCATTTATTCAATACCTACCCCATGATCGTCACTTTATATACATAATTTCTTATCCTCACAACTATCTTGCCAAGTAGAATAGTATTTTTATTTAACAAGTAAGAGAACTGACCAAATAGACGATAACTGATAGGGACAGGCTTTGAACCCAGGTTTCTCTGACTCCACAGTCCCTACTCTTCCCACTCTACCATAATATTAAGAACGAATGAGTTGTAGCTGATGCTCATTAAAACTTAGCACACATACCCTAAGCAGTTCAAAACCGACCTTATCTTATTCAGCAGACCAAATTCATTTACCTCTGGCAGGGAGCCCTAAGACTAAAGGGCTCATTTCTCTTAAACCAGCCTTAAAACACACTGAAGTATATCTTAACTAAAACCTTCCCCCCCAAAAGAAGCATTCGTAAGAGGTACCAAGGGTGGTGGTTTCTGATTTTGATGAATTCAAGGGCAAAAATAGGTTAGACATTTGATTAGATTTCAATATGCCGCTCTTACTTGGGAATTTTCCTTCGGGCATGAGAGAATTCTCGCTATGAGAAACCATCTGCTCCCTCCCCGTCTCTTACCCTTTAAAAGAATCCATCCCCAAATTACAATACAATTAGGCTTTCTTCAGGGGACCCTCAATAGAGTAGACACACTGAAGCAGTAGATTTGACATTAGACGTTTGACTATTTGAAAAAGTGATTCCAAAAGTCAGTGAGGAATTTGCTGTTGCTACTGATTTGTCGGAGCAGGCGGCAAAGCCAGAGGGTCAGCCTGTTTGACGACCCAGCACCTGCACTTCCCTTTGGCTCTGCTCTTCCCTACTTGTCATCTCGCGCCATGATTTAAAACACACACCACTTAACCATCTCTTTATGCTAATAATGGAAGAGAAGAGAAAGTAAATAAGCCCTAATGAAACAATAGTTCTCAGGCAAAATCCATTTTAAAATCATACGTTCCCCCCTACTAGGTGCATTTAGCACCTAGGTATTTTTTAAAAGTTTGTTCAATAAACGTTTAAATTTTCTAAGAAAACCAAGAGCCTTCATGATAATGGAATAAGTTCACTGTGTGTGTGTGTGGGTGGGTGGGTGGGTGGGTGGATGTGTGTTTTCACTAACAGGGAATGGTTTCCCAGTGATAAGTATATCTAGCACCAGAGTGGCTCCTGGTTATTCAAAAGGAAGAAGCCAAAAACATGAGGAAGATGGTATAGAGTATCTGACCCAAAAGTGACCCTTTAATATGTCCTGGTTAGTCCTTTGACAGATCACTATACCTTAAAACACATAAAGATGTTCATAGTGGTGTTAAAGTAACTTTCAAGTCTATTTTAGTCCCAATCCATCTTTGGTTAATGTGGCTAGGCCTAGCCTCCAGCCCTTCTCTCTTTATATTTGATGCTTTGGACATGGCAAGAACTTCCTCACTGACTAGCCTATGACGCCTAGACTCTTCCTCCAATTAGAATGACCTCACTGAATGCAAATTGTTGCAAAGAGCTGTGGCGGAACCTATAGTTACAATATCATGAGATGCAAAGAGTGTGGAGTTCAGGAAGAGCTAAAGGGAAAATTCATGTTCAGAGCCTCTCTTCTACCAGTCTACCTACTTATTCGCAAAGAGGTTTATCCCACTTTTTCTGAGCCAATGTTGAGTACAAGGAATAGTGTTGATCGCAGTTCTCTAAGGATTATTGTGTCCCTCACTGCCTTTACAAACGAATCCCAATTTCTTTCAACAGACTCATGAGAAATTCACTTACAATCTCATGTAATGGGTACATACTATTCCGTCATTTGATATGTCAGGATTTATTTTGCCAGTTCTTTAGAAGGTCATGTCTTTAGAAGACACAGAAGTTTTCAGTAGGTTAAAAAAAAAAAGTAGGGAAAGTCTATTCAGTCTATGGAAATAACACGGGCAAAGATACGAGTTTGGAAGCAGGGTGACTAGAAGTTGGCAAAAATATGTGTCATAAAAGAATAACAATAGGTAAAATTTAGACGATTATCTTACTTTAGTGTTAAAAATGCCTAACGTTCACAGGCTTTATTCTATGTTTTACAAAATGTAAAGGGGAGGGGAGGGGATTTGCAGGGGAGAAGCCGTATTTTTTAAGACTTAACTATAATTGCATAGTAGTGTGTGATTTCACTGTTCACCTTCCCAAATACAGTGTAATGGATTATATTTTAGGCAGTATTTAAGCAAATTATTGATCTGTAGAAAAGTGTTTATTTTTAAAGGTGGAAAAGTTGTTTCCAAACAATCCAATGTCAATCAGTTTCTCTCTCTGGTAGGAAATTTTGTATGTACAAATCAAAGTTAGAGAAAGTACTTCTCAGCCTGCTGTTCAGTGATTTCAGACGGTAGGCTTTAACATAACAACGTGAGATGTTGGACTATCATAAAAAGCAGTTCCTAAGGGAACTCCTAAATTTAATACTTCTTTTTAATGGTAGTGAAGGTCTCATTGAAAGAAGAAACAACAGGAGATTGTTAGGTACCTCTTACTGCCTGGTACAAAGTCATGAATGACGGGCAGCTCTTTAGGGTCTAGAGACTGAATATAATGTTAAAGCTGGAAGGCTTCCCCCTCTGACATGTGAAAGAAACCTGGAGTTCTGAGGGTTCAGGTGAGCTACTCAAGGTTCCACAGTGACTGAGAGGCTGCTACTTAGAACGCCAGCCTTCCCACACCCATATTTGGCCTGCCTCACCTACCGACCTGGGATTCTTACCTGTTCTGGGAGAGCCCCATACCTAACATGACCCCAGGCTTGAGCCTAAGGTGGCAATCTGGAGATGGTTGAGTCAGAATAGGTTAAAAAGAGGCTGAAATTAGTCCCTGGGTCTCTCCTTCCACTTCCGAGACTATCCAAAAGAAGTTCTAGGAGCCCCAGTGGTCAAGGGATAGACTAGGGACCTCATATCCAGTAACCTTGGGGCATGGCTGACCTGTCATGGCCTCACTGGAGCTTGTGTACCTGAATTATACCAATTGTTGCAGGTCAGCTCTCTTGGTTGGTAAGAGAATTTCCTTTTCCTCTTTGAAATGCAAGTCATGCTTTCATTTTAATATAATATCAACCCTTCAGCCTTGACATGATTTAAAATGAATGTGGCTAGTTTTGCTTTTGAGTGTGTGTGTGTAGAATAACCTAATTGACAAGCAGTCATGAAGTTCTCTTTGAGCCTGATGTTATCCCATCATTCGGAGACCCATTTTGGTTAATTTGTTTTTTCATATAGTTTCTGGTGGGAAAAATGCATTACTTTGGTACTGAAATTAACTTGATTGAAATATCTTAGACTTTGTCATTTTCCAGTGGCTCAAAAGGTTATTTCCCAAGTGTTTAATTTTTTAAGTACAGTGTATATTAATTTAACTGCTACTTTCTGACATTCATCATTCCTGAAAAATTGTCGCCAACTGCATGCATTGAACAGATTTTTATTTACTCTCCAAATTCTCATTCAGTGTAGAGTTATTTAACTTTGCGGATACCACGCAGATGTGATAAAGATGAGGTTTTTAAAAACTTGCACCATTTATTGATTTGCTAAATATAATTCTCACATTTTCTTTATAGTAGTCTGTAATATATCTTTCAGAAGGAAACACTCAAAGACTAATGCAATCTACAGGAACTGTTCAATCAGAAATAATGAGTGGAGAGGTCACTTGTCAAGAACATATTGTTTGAAATACTTACATTTAAGGGTTTCCAGTCTTTGAGGTAAGAAGTTCTGCCATGAAAAATATGGATTGCATTGGGCTTCTGAGTCCTGTACAACATGTCACAATTTTTGCTCCTGGGCTAAAGATAGAAAGTAAAATAAAATGTTCTTTGTCCATTTAGTTACCCTTGACTCCATGAAATTCTCCAAAGTCATTACTGGTGACCACAATACCACCTACTAGCAAGAGCGGCATTGACCTTGTGCCAGCTCTGCCGTACTGCTGACCACAGCTGCTCTTGACTAGAGCAGATGTTTCTCCTTTTGCCTTGCCAGTAAAATTTTATTGAACAGTTTTGCAAATACAGAGCAGTATACTCTGCCTGATGAGCGGCCAGAGATCTTAGCCACCTTGGGCAATAAGGTTAGGTTTCTTCTCTCTACCATGAGGCCCCCACTTCTGGCCTTGGGACTTGTAAACTGCAGTCCTCTTGGGTTTGCTTCCCTACCCACCCATGTAATTTTTCAAAATAATAATAATAATAATAATAATAATAATAATAATAATAAATGTTGGGAGAGGAACCACACTTGTGGTTGCAACTTGCTGCTTTAAAAAAGGCTGTCACACTGGAACTTTGCTCCTACCAGTTGTGGGTTTGCAAAAAGGAGTTAGGGTACTTTGTTGGGCTATTTTGTTAGGATGCTTTTCTGAAATTTTCCACATCTCTTTGGTTTGGATGTTGACTTGGAAATCTCTTTTGAATTAGCTTCTTTTGGAGCGCTTTCTGCTGCCCTGAGCATTTCTTGAATCCTTCCCCATGAATACAGCCAACGGAACTTCTTCTGAACCCATCTCTTTGTACTTATCATGGATGGTACCTATTTGAGCCTGAAAACCGAAGCACTTTAAAGGCCTGGTTTTGCTTTAGAGTTGGATTGGGTGATTTAATACAGTTTTTCTCTGTGTTCCTTGTACAGAGATAAAGGAATAGATTTTCCAGTTGTGGCTAATACTACTTTTTTTTTTTTTTAATGGAAATTTAAAGAACCACTCCATTCAGTGATTGCAGCCTATTCCCTGGCACCTTCCAAAGAAATCAAAAGATAATGGCACTTGAGGGTGTAAGCCCCAGTCTGGCCTGAATTCCCACAGAGCCTTGGGCCTAGCTAGGGAGGGCAGGTAAGATACAAGATCAGAGGGCCAAGGCCATATGGTGAGAATTTGCCCACTTTGTCCTTCCTCAGCAGGGAAGAAGTAGCAGTGATTACCATACCAGGGCTGTGTCACTGTGGAAATGTATCTAACCAGTTTTGTGGCAGATGATCAATTCTGATAGCCTGATTTGAAGGCCTCTAATGCATATGATAACGTGGACTTCATTGAATATTGTATTTAGTTCATATTAGGATACACAGAACATGGGGCACCTGGGTGGCTCACTTGGTTAAGCATCTGCCTTCGGCTCAGGTCATGATCCCAGGGTCCTGGGATTGAGCCCCAAATCAGGCTCCCTGCTCAGTGGGGAGTCTGCTTCTCCCTCTCCCTCTGCAGTTACTCGTGCTTATGCTCTCTCTCTCTCAAATAAATAAATAAAATCTTAAAAAAAAAAGGATACATTAGGATAAGGTGAGTGACTACTTTAGATCTATAGGTCAAGAAGTTTGAAGCAGTGTATTCACTTTTAATATTTCAAACCACTTGAAATAGTTTAAATTTGTAGTATACTCTCAAATACCTGTGGCATAAAACTTCATTCTTCTTTGGTCTTAAAGAGAAGAACTTGTTTAAATTAATGCATATTCTTGCCCTATTTCCTAGAGTACTCCTGCAAAAACTTATTTTTATTTTTATTCTCAGATTTTATTTCAGTTCTAGTCAGTGAACATACAGTGCAATATTGATTTCAGGAATAGAATTTAGTGATTCATCACTTACAACACCCAGTGCTCATCACCACAAGGGCCCTCCTTAATCCCCATCACCCCTCTAGCCCATCCCCCACCTATCTCCCTCAGTTTGTTCTCTGTCCTTAAGAGTCTCCTATAGTTTGTCTCCCTCTCTCTCTCAAAAATTTATTTTTAAAATAAGAACCTTGAAAGCATTATGAGTACCGCTAGACTGGGTATTTGGCTCAGGACTGGGGCTTTACTTTTTTTTTTCTTTTTTTCTTTTTCTTTAATGTTCCCAGGGCAGAGCACTCCTTAAAGTAGGATGAGAAAAGCTAATTTTAATCCTCCAAAGGCTTATTTGCTAGCACAAAAGGTCATGAAACACACCCAAAAACTGTATTGCTGAAATCTTAAGGACATCTGAGCAGCAGAGATGGCCTCTCATATCCCAACATAGAATTGTGTCCCTGGCCAAAGACACGGTTTGTTTTAGGAGCACCAATTAATACAAAAGCTACTGAATGAAAAGGCTTCCCCTTAACCTAAGGGAAAACCCTTTTTTTCATCTGTTTCAGGTGTCTCTGAAGGGAATTCTCTAAGAGGTGGCTGTAAAATGGTGGTAGAGGGAGTTATTTTCAAGGATATTTCGCTGTTCTCTGCCCGATATTTTTATAATTGCCACTCCTTAATCTGTGATCTGTTGAAAGGAAGAGACTTGCTATATCTAGCTGATAGACCCAGGGAAGACAAAAATGTCATGACCAATTTTTTGGAGTTTTCTTTTCAGCTGATTTCTTGGGGTATTCAAGTGTCACCTGCCCCAAATATTAAGAATCAGAAATCGAATTGAATCCGTGATTTGAAGAGGATCCCAAAACAAGGTACTAAATCACAGCACCTATTGTAGAACTAGAGAAGACTGTGGAAGGCCTTGTCTTTCTAAAGGGAAGGCTTTTCTGTGAGTTTGAAGAGTTTTAGAAAAGTTCATACCCTGGCCCCAAAGGTACTTATTTGAGAGAGGGAGTGAGAGAGAGAGAGAACACAAGCACGGAGAGCAGCAGGGAGAGGGAGAAGCAGGCCCCCCCTGAGCAAGGAGCCCGATGTGGGGCTGGATCCCAGGACCCTGGGATCATGACCTGAGCTGAAGGCAGACGCTTAACTGACTGAGCCACCCAGGCGCCCCACACAGTGTAAATTCTGACGCACTGTGGAAATAGGGCCTGCTAAGCCATTAGGAGAATTCTCAATATATCATGTGAGTTTTGATGAGAAGGGGGCTGAGAGGAAGGCTTGTTTTTCATAAAAATTGCTTCAGAAACCAAGGTTTTAACTGAGCACCGCTCTGTGCTGTATCAGGCCGTAATAGCCAGTGAGTCATGAAGGCTTTAGGGAAGCACTGGAGACACCATATGAAACATTGGAGTTAATGTTTGAGATAAGGAAGATAACGATCTCTGAAAAGAAACTGGAATTAAAGGGCACGAGCTCTCGTTTTCGGACAACTAAAGGGAATCGCTTTTAGTGATGCTTCCTTTACTTACTGATGGGCATCCTGTAGATGGTGGAGTGCCAGGACAGAGAGCGAGAGATCGGGCTCCGAAGCTCACCTCAGCCATGAGACCTTGGGCAAGTTACTGCCCATCTCAACTTCCATTTCCTCACCTGAAAATGAATGATGGACCAATCATCTCTCTGGGCCCTTCTGGCCCAAGGAGCCTCTGATACTCTGGTTTTTTGAACAGTATCCTACATTGGATGATTTACCTGAAAAGGTTTTATCATTTGTGGTTGCTTCCTATCATTGGGAGCACTTACAGCTTGGACTACTCAGGGACACCAGTGCCCAGTGCTCCTGTTTCCTCCCAGCCAGGAATTCAGATCGCCAGACACCCTCCTCCTCTGCCCCTGGCCCAACAGACTCTCAGCTTGAAAGGTCACTTCATTTCCTGTCAGTCTGTGATTCAGCGTTATATCACTGAAGCTGGGTACTGTTTGCCCAACTGGAAGGTGAGCAATGGAGGCCTCGGCCTCTGCAGAGTCTGTCAGTGACCTGGCCTTCCAGGGGGGTTGTCAGCCTGGTGGTGACAAGCTACAGGAGAGTCGAGTCCCTCAGTTAACTTTGGCCCGATTCTAATGGATTTGGGATTCCTTGCTGAAAAGAAGACTGGATCCTGGTGTGTCCAAGAGTCTGCCCTTGAAACCTCTGGGTTGCTGACTGATATGTTAGTCTCTTGGGACAAAGCTGTACAGTTGAGAAAAGTAGCAAGAGCATCAGATCTCTGTAGGTCATCTGGCCCCTATAAAAAAGCCATAGCAAGTGGGAAAAGGTTCGACTGCTAGGTTCCCAGCTATACTGGATTATGAGACAAAGCCACCCACTCCATCTTTGTTTATAGAACTCATTTTCAGGAACAAGTGTTTTATAGTGAGGTGGAGGTTGTTAAGAAGCTATTTATAATGAAGATCTCAAATATGTGAGCCCTGTATCAGGCTTGATCTAAAGGAACTTTGCCTGGGTGGCAGTTTAGGAGAAAAAGGGAGGAAAGGATAAGGAAAAAAACTAATAAAAATAGCTGAGATCACTCAACAGTTATCAAGAAACAGATACTACGGTTTTATAACACTAAGTACTAAAAGTATATGCACTCTTAAAAGGCAATTAAAACGTATGCTCTGAAACTATAAAACATTTTCTTTTCATCTGCAACATAGAGGGCTGATTACAACGCATTAATAACGTTTTGTTTAGAGTTCAGTTTCTGATGGTTTCCAAATGTAGTCTGTGTAGATTAACCAGAAGGAGTCCAGTTCCCTTTTTTAAGAGCGCTTGTAAAGGAAAGCAATGTGGTAAGATTGTTATGAAAAGAGAGTGTATTTAGGAAATAGCACTTAGCGGGGTCTCTCTGAATGGCTGCCAGGTCAGGAAGCTGAAGTGCAAGGCTTGGCCCTTGTTCAGCCCCCCCAGTTCCAGCTCCTTGACCACACAGTACGTCAGGAACATGTCACAAGCCAGCCAGGAAGACTCAGCCCCGCCCATGGGCCAGCTTGGCACGGCTGCTTTCACATAACCCAGGGCTCCAGAGGGGCCGGAGGCAGGCATTCCAGGGCCACGGGAACATGCAATTTTTTAAAATAGAAATGAAGAACTTAAAAAAAAAAAAAAAGCCTGGGAATCAAACAGTTGCTGAGTCCTTATGGAACATGCTCCCTCATGGAGAATGTCAGAGCTGAAAAGGGCCGTAAAGGTTATCTCCTCCTCTGCCCGCGTCTGATAGACAAGGAAATGGACCTGCCTCAGCCGTCGGGGCAGAGCCGGTGGTGGAGTCTAGCTCTCAGCTCTCGGTCTGCTGAACCCACTGGCTCCCACTTCAGTGGGCTGAGCCTTCTGTCTTCGGAACTCTGTCCTGTCCTTAGCAGCCTGCTGTACTCTTTGGGGGCCCTGTGGACACCCTCCTCCGTGGACTTTGGCTGTCCAACGATTATTTGTTGCTCTACCATTTGCTCTTACTACTCACCTAACTGCTCTGTGTCTCAGCCTCAGTTTCTTTATCTGCAAAATGGGGATAATATCAGGGTGCAGTCCTTGTAGAGTTGTTAGAAGGACTGCCTGAGTAAATACATGTAACACAGTACCTGGCCCTGGAGAAGGGCTCAGTAATGTTAGCTAGTATTATCATTAATAATAGCATATATTGGCCCTGTGACTGTCATTTGTGGCTTCATTATCATGACTACTGTACTATTGTTTCAGCAGTTGCTACATTGGTATCACCCTCCGGAATTGGGGTTTGGGGGAAGGGGCATCAGCTCTGTCACTCGTAGACTGTCACACCCAGTATGGAAGGGAAAAGTAGAGGGGGTGATGAGTCACGAATACCTCGGGCCCATGCTTCATAAAGTCCTATTGTCACATTCCAGTGGAAGAGCAGAGGTTTAGAAGTGTTTTGTTGTTGTTTGTTTTTGTTTGGGGGTGGGGGGTTGCTTTTCTAACTTTGTGATGTAATTTTAGTTGAAAGGGACTTTAGAGATGACTGAGTAATTATATATTATAGTTCAGTCTCCTGAGTTTACATGTGGGAAAACTGAGACTCAGAAAGATAAAGTGATTTGCCTTATGTCTTGTTACCCTAACTTCATATTGACTAGAGCTCTCATCTTATTTATATATAAAAGGAAAACTGGAGGAGAAGAACTTTAGGGTAATACCCACAAGACCTAAATCCTTTGGCCTTTCTTCTACATCAGGCCCACTGCCACCTTATTTAAAACCCCAGTTGTGACCTTATATACCTTAGTCAGCATGGAGACAACCCCAGGGAAAAATCCAAGAGATCCAGCCCCTTCCTTAGGTATTTTTAGAGAACAATCCTCTATACAAGTTAAGTGGATGTTTGTTTTCCATTTAAAACCTTGAAGAGATGTAGCCCTATTTGTTTGTTTGTTTGTTTGTTTTAAAGATTTTATTTATTTATTTGACAGAGAGAGACACAGCGAGAGAGGGAACACAAGCAGGGGGAGTGGGAGAGGGAGAAGCAGGCTTCCCGCCGAGCAGGGAGCCCGATGCGGGGCTCGATCCCAGGACCCTGGGATCATGACCTGAGCCGAAGGCAGACGCTCAACGACTGAGCCACCCAGGCACCCCGAGATGTAGCCCTGTTGGGCCATCACTGCCTTACTCACAGCCCTGTCCTCCGTGAACAACAGAGGCCTCACACAGGACAACTCAAAAGACACTTTCAGATTGCTTTAAAAACTACGACAAGCACATTTCTTTGCTTAACATAAGGCTCCCTGGTTTAGACAGTAAAATTACTTTCTTAGTTTATGCCTCGGTTGTCTTTTCCTTGAGCTTTTATCTCTCCTTTGCCTTCATGTCAAATTGGTTTTCCTGTTTTTCTAAAATGTTTCATCAAGTACTTGGTAAGATTAGAAAATAAGTCTGGTATTAGGTTGCTGGAAAGGTCTTGTGTACTAACCCACAACAGTGCTATAACAACACCAGTGATTATTTACCTAGAAAAATCAACCATAAATTCATCCCAGTCTTCAATTAGAACATTTTAGCTTTTCCTTTTTAAGCTTTTAAGTTCTGGCATGGCCTGCTTATGTTGAAACAGCCCGTGTGTGTCATCCCACTTTCTCTTGCCTGGTACCTTTCTCTTTAGGACTCTGTTTGGCCTCATTAATCTAAATTTGTTCTGAAGGCACTAAAGCAGATTTTCAAAGAGCTGTAATTGTCACAGAAAGAGCACAATGACTTATTGAAGTTTCAGATTTTGCTCTGTTTGAAGCCACCGGAGATTGGAACAGATTCTCCATCCTCATCTCTACCCCAGAGTTGGATGAAAATATCAAAGTTTTCCTTTCTCTGGTGCTTGTCAGAAATACCCTTCCCAGCTAATCACATTTCTAATTTTCCAAAGAATAAAAACAAAGCCCAAAAGGTAACTATTCATCTCAAGGTCACCTGACCAGGTAAGAAGAGAGCTTGGATGTGTGCACACAAGTTTGTTTCCCATACAGCCTCTGAAACACCTCCAGAATATACTTTCTTTAGTTTCCACGTGTCACTTTGCTAAATTTCTTGTTAGTTTGACAATGTCTAGAAAGCATCATGGGAAACTGGTGGTGACAGCCAGTGAGCAGAGACTGGTGAATGTTGTCAGTTCCCGTAAGTCTCCCCACCCTTCTCAGGAACCACAGTGGACAGACACATCCTTGCACCCTTTGGTGTTGGTGTGAGTCCTGAAATCAAAGTAGATTTGGCTTTGTGTGTCTATCGCAGTAGTTGGCTTAAGTGTAGTGTATGTATTAAGTGAAGTTTTTTCGTCAGAGTACTCATTCTTTGGAATACTTTTATAAACATTTTTTGCTTAGCTATGCTGTGTGTAGGGTTTGGGGACTAATGGTTTCCTGATAGAGCTGCTCATGTGGAGAACCTTACCACAGCTTTGTTTTCCCTGAACTTTTTTTTTTTTTTTTTTGTAGTAAGGTCCTGGCAATTGTTTAGATGTTCAGTGAGTAACACCTAATAAATTACTAAGTGGATCAGGTTAGACTGTAAGGGAGTTTGAGGCATTGATGGTTTTCTTGCCAACTCTATGAAACTTTGCTCCTAGACTCTGGGAATAGGAGATGCCACACCATCCTTTTTCCCCTAAAAAGTGAGTCATCAAACTGAGAGATTATTTTCTGAAACTCTAAGTCACAAGTATATCATATTTGTTTTCTGACTTTGATTTTTACTTTTTGCAGTTAGTAAATGATTCCTACCCCCTGCCAACCTCTACGCGTAGTCATAGGATAAGGGATTGACCAATGGATCATTGTATAGTTGAGGCTTCCTTTTTAACATGAAAGTACTATATTTCAAAGTGCCTTCAAAGTGACCCTGAGCTGGACCAGACTACATGGCGTCATCAGCCTTATATCTTCAAGTCAAGAGGTATTTTCTTTTTTGTTGATTTTTTTAAAATGTAATATCTTGGCTTATGAAGTGCTGTGTATCCAACGTTGATGCCCACTTCTTGCCTTTAAAACCATTGAGTGTTGGGGCTGAAGGGGGATGAGTAGGATATATAGGTGAACAAGAGAAAGAGCTACCCAAAAATAACCATTTCAGAAGGGACCTAAGGGTGGGCGCCTGGGTGGCTCAGTTGGTTAAGCAACTGCCTTCGGCTCAGGTCATGATCCTGGAGTCCCAGGATCGAGTCCCACATCGGGCTCCCTGCTCAGCGGGGGGGTTGGCTTCTCCCTATGACCCTCTTCCCTCTCGTGCTCTCTGTCTCTCATTCTCTCTCTCTCAAATAAATAAATAAAATCTTTAAAAAAAAAAAAAAAAGAAGAAGGGACCTAAGGGTTTTCAGATGGTTTGTATCCCATGGCACAAGAACCCAAAGTAATTTACTCAGCCTCAGTCAACCCCAAACCCTGCAGATGGACTTTGAGAAACCTGCAAGTAAGGGGTGGGCCTTATTGCACATATAAGTATGTCTCTGAGCAATTCCTGCGAGTGAACTCAAGTTCTGTTTAAGATATTTTCTCTACCAAATGAAGAATTTTGTATTTTTTTAAATTTAAATTATGCTTTATACTTGTAGAGCATTTCCACCCACATTATATCCTTTTAAATCCAAACCTGTGAGATAGGTGTTGTCCTCTCCATCTTACAGATGAGGGTCAGCGAAAGAAACTCCTCTAAGATCACATTGCTGACAAAGGGCAGAACTCTGGCATTCAACCCATGTCCTCAGTCATTCCTTCAAGAATACTTTTTACCAAGTTACCTTCCTTTTTTTTTTTAAGATTTTATTTATTTGACAGAGAGAGACAGAGCGAGAGAAGGAACACAAGCAGGGGGAGTGGGAGAGTCTGGAGAAGCAGGCTTCCCGCTGAGCAGGGAGTCCGATGCGGGGCTCGATCCCAGGACCCTGAGATCATGACCTGAGCTGAAGCCCGACGCTTAACAACTGAGCCACCCAGGCGCCCCTCAAGTTACCTTCCTTTGAATGAAATACTTCAGTGGCCCCAGGAGAGTCTTTATCCCAAAATAACAAATATTTTGATCATGTCGAAATATTTTCCTCCTCAAAAACTTTCACAGAAATCCAAATTCATTAAATTCTTGTTTAAGGTGACATGGTGCTGTGGGAGAAACAGAGGAATTTAGGAGCCATCAAATAACTCAAAACATGATTCCGTTCTGTAATAAACGCCGGGCCTTCACTTAGTCTCTTTCTTCTAACCAGTCTAAATGAACTGACACACTACAGTGCCTGGCATATGGAATAATAAACTGAAGGCTCCTTTCCCATTTTCATTTGGGTTCAAACCGACCTTTCTACCTTACCTCCCATTCCTTCCTTAGATGAACCCTCTGCTCATGCCAGATTTCATTATTTATCATCTCTTAAGCATGCCTTCTGTCTTCCCACCTTCATATTTTTGGATACACTGTCTCCTTCCTCTGAGTAACCCTTCATACACTCCTCTTTCGCCACCTAGAATGTCAGCTTATCCTTCATGATTCAGATCAAATACCACTTCTCCTGGTAGCCTTTCCTGATCATTCCAGTCAGAAATTGTCTCTTTCTCTGAATGGCCATGTCTTCAATAGTCACTGCCTTCATGTGGCACTTACCATGTTTTGTCTTAGGTTGTCTTTTTTTTATATACCTTGATTATCTTTTGCTCAGACTTAACTCATTGTGGAAAGAAATTATAACTTCTTGCCTCCAGATATCTCACCTAATACATAACATGATTCCTGAGAGGTTGTATGGTATGATCAAAAGAACACAAAGTTTAGGCACGCCTGGGTGGGGCAGTCAGTTAGGCATCGACTCTTGGTTCATGGCTGAGGTCATGATCTCGGGCTCATGAGATCACCCCACATTCATCTCCATGCTCAGCGTGGAGTCTGCTTGGATTCTCTCTCCCTCTCCTATGCCCCTCCCCCTGCCTCTCTCTCAAATGAATAAATCTTAAAAAAAAAAAAAAGCACAAATTTTAGAGGAAGGCTTATCTGGGTTTGAATCCTGGGTCTGCCATTTCTTGACTAGCTGTTGACCTTAGACAAGTTACTTCACCAACTGAACCTCTAAAATGCAGGTTATCATACTTTGTTCGTGGTACCATTGTATGGATTAATGAAGTAATATTTAGAGTGCCTGCCACTAAATAGACACTTAATAAATGTTAGATTCTTTCCCTTAATCACAATTTAAAAAATGGATTAAGTAACTAGGGTGATGCTCACTCATGCCATGATTTTCTAAACAAGGAATTTATTGGTAATAACTTTAGTAGATTCATCTAATGTAATGGAGACTGGTATACACTCTCTGTGGTTTATTTGGGAAGCCAGGTGTTGCTCTGTAAAAGAATTACAGAACACCAGCTAAATATTGACAACTGACTGTTCCATCCCATTCCAGCATATGGATTGGTATTTGTAATTCTCCCTAGATAAGATTTTACCATACCTCTTAATTTTATTAATCCATTCTAAACTGACAGATGTTGTGGTGAGCCTTGAGCTCTTGGGGATTCTTATTTCATTTCTGATTAAAAGATGAGTTTCCTTCTTAAATCCAAAGGTCTAAATATACACTGACTGCCCTTCTCTCCTAAACAGCTTATTTAAATGTCAGAAGTAAACTTGTTGTTTTCTTTTGGATACTAAAGAAACTTTCTAGTATCTGAGCCCCTTCTAAAATGGTTTCCTTCTAGTAGACAGAAGAGTGGTCTTAGCAGTAGTACCTGCTACTTTGTAGTTGCTTAGTAAATAGTAGTATGATCTTTGCTTTTTATTTACTCTTTTATTTTGGAAGAGGCTAGGAGTAGTGAGCATAACTAATCTGTGTTGATCTCTCTTCCCAAGGGCACGTAGAATTTGAGAATGCTGAAATTCAGCCAGTTAACGACCCAGAGTTACGGTCAATGTTCCAGTATGGTTTGTGCTTTGTTCTTATTAGAGTCCAGCTCTGACTTTAATAGCACACCAATTGTCGGCTCCTATCCATAGGGGTCAAGAACAACAGATCACCTGTTTAACACTGGAGAAGCGGAGGGTGCCTAAGTCTGGTCCATTCTTAGGTGACTGGCTCTTGTGTGAACTGCTACTCCAGAAAGCAGGTTGGTCAGCATAAGAATTTTAATGAAGCCATTTAAGTTTTCCACCCACAGGAGCTGATTCTCTTGTATTTTTTTGGTTTTTGTCCCCCCCCCCCCCCTTTCATCAGCCTACCTCCAAGAAGAGGCTCATATTCTTTCTGAGGGAACCAGCCTTAGAATGGGCGGTTATCCATCATTATTGGCCTAGGACAATCATATTGGAGATCTCCCTAGACACCAGACACTTGCTATCACTTCTGCTCTCCTGTTGGCTGATCCTCCTTGTGCTTTTAAGGGCACCTGAGGTCATTTTTTCCCTAGGGGGTGGCATCTTTCCTCTGTGGCATCTTTACTGAATCAAACTGTGGGTTTACTTTCTTTCACTTTGGACTGGCAAAAGCTACTGTTGATTGAACTGCTGTGTGAGTTGGCTCTGTGCAAGGTGCTTAACATAGGTTGTCACTGATCCTCCCAACAACCCTTTAGAGTAGGTATCATGACAGCCATTTTATAGATAAGTATGGGAGAAATTAAGCAACTTGCCCAAGTTACTATATGTCAAAGCCAAGACTTAACTTCAAAGCCCTATTTTTCTCCTCTGTTTACAGTAAGCTCAAAATGCCCCTGAAACTCTGAAATCCCTGTGGTATTTCATACTAACATTACCAGAAATTCCCAGGACATTAATGAAGTGATCCAAGTTGAATGTGTAGAGGCATTCGCCAATTTGAAAACAGTAGATTTCCACAGTTTTACAAGAAAACCGAGAGAAGCCCAAGTCCGTTGAAGAAATTGGAATTGAAAAGCTTAAGTAAAAAAATATATATATATTCATTTTAAGGTCTTCTGTTTATACTGACACGAAGTCTATGGAAAATGAGGGAGCCAGCATCATGTTTCTGAAATATGCAATTTTACAATGGGAACGTGTTATAAAACGCCCTGCCACTGTTGTTTGCCTTGGGATTTAGGGTGAGAGACATGAAGGCTGACAACCCTCTTCCTGTTGTAGGTCAGAGCTCCAAGGAACTCTGTAATCTTCCCACCAGCTTTCCTCTCTCCTGGAACTCACGGGTAAAATTAGATGCTGGCCGGACTTCAGTAGTTGAGTTTGAAAGCTTTCAGAGGCCGAGTCAGACAAGTGCAGCAGACTGCTTTCTCACAGTGCCACTTCGAGAGACACTTTGTACAGACTAACAGAGTTTGGTCCACTGATGATGTCTGAAAATTCTGCCACAAAACACCAGTACGACCAGTGCCCGTAGGAACGCGAGGCCGTTATCTGTGTGTGGTTACTCTCCTTGGAAACAGGATAAGGCTTTATCTTCCCTTTACTAAGATGCTGCATTTGCCTCTTGTTGTTGCTCTACGGCGTGTGTTCTCTAGAAGTTTAAAAAACAACAACACAGAACAACAACAACAACAAACCTCCCTCTGAGGATTTAGATGCTCTCAAGTTAGGATTCTTTCGTGACACACATTCTGACTGACTCTAGGAAGCAAACGTGGTGCAAAGGGTGTGGGAAGAAATCATTTAGAGAATGAGAGCTCTCCCAAACCAGCACTGAACACATTTATCTAATTTGACACATTTTGCCTGGAAGTCATAGAAAGAGACTGTGGTGCCCCCGCCAGAATATAAAGAGCCAGAGACTAAAACCAGACTAAAAAGAGCCAACCCATTAGGGAAGTACCTCCCTGGGGAGCGGGTGGGCAGGGAAAGGAGGTTACATGGCAGTTATTAAACACTGAATTAAGAATATGTTCAGAGAGGCTGCTACCCAGGAAAATCCTCCTTCCCGTACTTAGCTGGGCAGGGGACAGTTAAGGAAAAGGAGTTCTGCTTATTCTCTGCTGCAGGATGCCACCCCCTGACCCTTTATAAGTCAGGCTTGCTTGATTACTTCTTTTAATTCAAGACTCAGAACAGCTTGTAAAGTTTTTTTTTTTTTTTATCATTCCTTCCCAGATTGTGTGGGCCACACTGTAGCATGCGATTTCCCTTTGTCCACATCTGTTTTCCAACCTCATTACTCTTCTGTTATTACATTCATTAA
This sequence comes from Halichoerus grypus, assembly GCF_964656455.1. Lineage (NCBI taxonomy): Eukaryota > Metazoa > Chordata > Mammalia > Carnivora > Phocidae > Halichoerus > Halichoerus grypus. The sequence goes on from NC_135713.1 coordinate 174,925,304, forward strand.
AAAAAAGAGAGAGCGAGCTGTTTATTTCTTTTCGGCATGTTTTCTTCCCAGTTTCAAAAGCTAAAATGGTAAATCATGTGATATTTGATAAGACCATCTCCACAAATTCTATTGTGTGAATGGATGGTTGCTTATATAGGAATTGGTTGAACCTTATTGTTTAAATTAGCTCCACCGAAGCCAGAACTCACAACTCACATACTGCTCTTTCTGTGTAGACTACGATTGTCAGGACTTGCTATTTCTACATTAGAATGTTATAGCAGACTCTCCAGAGCGCATAGTAGTAACATGACTTTTTTGGCTAATGTGACTCCTGAGCACTTTAATTTGAATATAATTATTTAAGGGCAAATGGAAGCTTGGGAGCCATAGCTTTAGGATTTACAGTGGTTTTACTTAGTGAAGAGTAAGCTAAGAGAAATGAGACAAGGATGCCCATTAACAACACTTCTATTCAACATCGTGTGGAAGTATTAGCCAATGGAATGAAGTCAGAGCAAAGATAGGAGATACAAGAATTGGAAAGAAAGAGACATAGTTGATCTTATTTGCAGATGATATGATTTGCTACATAGAAAATCCAGGAGAGGGGCGCCTGTATGGCTCAGTCGGTTAAGCATCCGACTCTTGGTTTTGGCTCAGGTCATGATCTCAGGCTCCTGAGATCAAGCACCACGTCGGCTGTGTGTGGAGTCTGCTTGTCCCTCTCCCTCGCCTCCCCCTGCTTGCTCTCTCTCTCCTAAATAAATAAGATCTTTAAAAAGAAAAAAAAAAAAAAAAGAAAATCCAGGAGAGTCAATGAACAGAATTAATAAAAGAGTCCAGCAGGGTTGCTGAATACAGAAATTGATGGTATTCCTACATGCCAGCAATAACCAATTAAAGAAAAGGCCTATTAGCAATAACAATCAAAAGCACAAAGAAGGCAGGAATAGTCCTTGAAAAAATATGCAAAACATTTGCAGAAAATTTATAAAAGTAAATTGAAGGGATGAAAGAAAACATAAATGGATATAACATACTCATGGATGAGAAGACTCAATATATTAAAGTTGTCAATTATTCTCAAATTAATTGAGAAATGAAATTCTAATCAAAATCATTATAGGTTTTGAATCAGTCAAAGACATGGCAGGAAACCAGTGGTGCACACAGAAGGGGTTACTGAAGAGAGTTAATGAAGGACCTATTTGCAAATGTTTAGACAAAGCTTAGGGAAACCAAGAAACCAACAGGGGAGAAGGAGAACTACCCTAAGCTATCAAAAGATAGAAGCCTCGAGCACCCCTGGGTCTGAAACAGCAAGGGGTAGAGCAGTTGTCAGAACCCAGAGAGTGCTGGAGCTGGAGCTTTTGGAGAAGCCTCCATAGAGAAATAGGCCCTGCCACCCTCGGCCTCGCAGCAAGAAAGCCCCGGGGGAAAGTGTCTGTTTTTCTTCTTACTCTTCTTTCTCCTGCCATTGACTCTCATTGGCTGCATCTAGGATGAAGGGACCCAGTGGATGCTGTCCATCTAGAGGACAGCCTCATGGGTTTGGAGAACAGACCGATTCTGATTTTCATTAGAATCTCATTTAATTTCTGTCTGTCGGATACCAAGATGTACTATAAAGTGTGATAATTAAGATAGAGGTAGACAAACAGTAGAATAAAATCAACATGTATGTGAAAACTTGAAATATGATACAGATTGCAGTACAAATCAGTGCTGTAAAGTAGACTAGTCAATAAATTGTGCTGGGACAAATGGTTATGCATACAGGAAAAAATCAGGAAAAATTCATAGTAGTATAGCAAAAATTAAAAACTTTGTGCTGGCAAAGATGTGGAATCTCATACACTGATGGTGGAATATAAATTGATGTAACCATTTTGGAATGTCTAGTACAGTTGCAAAGATTCTAGAGCCAGACTACTTCCCATCTGTAACAGAATCCTCATAAAGTTATTGTAAAAGTTAAATGAGTTAATATAAAAAGCACTTAGGACAATGACACAAAATAACACTAAGTATCAGATATTATCAGTATTATTATTTCTAGGATCTTGCAGTTCTAACACTAGGTTTGATAATCCAGAAAAAGTTCTGGCTTATATAAAAGAAGACTCATATAGGGGCGCCTGGGTGGCTCAGTCGGTTAAGCGTCTGCCTTCGGCTCAGGTCATGATCCCAGGGTCCTGGGATCGAGCCCTGCATCAGGCTCCCTGCTCAGCGGGGAGTCTGCTTCTCCCTCTCCCTCTTCCCCTCCCTCTGCCCCTCCCCCTGCCCAGCTCTCTCTCTCAATCTCTCTCTCTCTCTCCCCGTCTCAAATAAATAAAATCTTAAAAAAAAAAGAAGACTCATATAATAATGTTCATTACAGATGAACAAAAGCGTGGATTTTTTTTTTTAAATCATGGTACATTTATTATATAGAGAAGTGAGTGAACTAAATAAAGCCATCTGTGGCAACATTGAGGAACAAAAAGATGGCAGAGGAATGAGACTAGTGCGACACTGGGAGGGAGAACTGGGGTGGGAGAGGAAGGTACACAGAGGTCTCAGCTATATCTGTAATAGTCGATATCTTTAACAACCTTTTAAGAAATCTGAACCAAAAAGAAAGAGAGCTAAGCAGTAAGTCATGGTCAGGTTTTAACAATATGAAAGAGATACTAGAAGTATGATAGAAACTACCTTGTAGAGGGAAGAGTATATAGTCTTTGTAGGCAGACAGCCCTGGGTTGCATTCCACTTTTTTTAAGAATTAGATTTGTAACTTTATGTAAGTCAATTAACATCAGCTCCCTCACTGGGATATTTTGAGGCTTAAATGAGATCTACATATAGCATATATATTGTATAATAGCATAATATATTTTTTATATTGAATATAGCATAGCATATTGTATATGACATAGCATGGTGCCTGATACATAAGAGACATTCAATAATTGTTCCATTCTTTTCCCTCTCATACAAGGAAGAAAAAGTCTAATCAACGTTTTCCTTGGAAAATATTCTAGACCAAATTTCTGCTGCTGTGGGCCTGGTTTCCACAATCTTGTCTTGGCTTCAATTCATGGTGACTCTAAGTAAGCATTGCCAATTCATGCCCAAACTTAGTGAAACAAGCTCATTTGGTAAAGAAATGAACTTCAGGATCTCACTACATAAAATCATCATTCTTTTTTGCTGTTGTTGTTCATCAAGTACGCAATTTCCCAGGGTCTGGGTGTGTGCTTTTGTCTTGGAGGTGCTTCCTTTGCGTGAGGAAGAGCTAATGACCACAATCCTTACCTTTATTCTAAGAAATCTTTGACTATACTGTTTTTGTAAGAGGTGCTTGTGAACTTACACCTTCTCTTGCTAGCTGAGCTGGGGAATAGTTTTTCCCCTCTGCCCCATAAAAGATAAATGTCTTTATCTTGTGAAAACCCAGTGTTACTTTTCATGGATACTAAACTATTTCCCTTCCTCATCTCTAATGAGTTCCTGTTTGATTATTGTTTTTGTAAAGATATGAAATCCATATGAAAGCCCGTGTAGTCAGGGTCAGTTTCTACATGGGGGAAACTTGTCCTCACTGTCATTAAAATTTTATCTATTCTAGGCCGACCCCCTTTGATCATTAACAAGCCATTTGATGTTTTTCATATGAACACTTATGTGACAATGAAGATAGCAAATTAAGGATTGCAGTTTAGAATTTGACCTCTTTTTTACTCTAGTGTTTGGGGAGTTAGATATGACATTCAGTGTTAAGAAGAAAAACTGCAATGGTAAAGGAGACGGATGACTTTAAAAACAGAGAGAAAGATCGTGGGCAAACAAAATGACCTGGTGTGGATTTTTAAAGGAGATCTTCTTTCTCGCATGCTTCTCACAAGGAAACTCACTGTGAGCAATGCCATTTAAGGAAAGGTTTGGGAAAGAAGAATTAGTTTCCAAAGGAAAGTGTGAGAAGCACCTTGAGCTTGAATGATTTAACACTAAACTAAGACCTGGTATCTGAGAAGCTATATCTAAGGGTGGAGAGATGAAACAGGAGGCCTAGGAAAATTTTCCTGTCTAGTGTCCCCAGGGTTTACCAAGACGACCTTGCATGTAGATACTGTTTTCTGAAACTGACATATTTAGGAAGTCTCTGAAAAGATCTAATTGCTACAATAAGTGTGACTCATAGCCTTTTGCACCTTCCGTTGTTGTGGAGTCCATCCCATGCCGTGTTAGAAATTTTCTGTAGTCTAAGCCTATTTAGTCTGTTTTCTCCCACTTTGTAAACACCCTTTTTCCATAGTTGCAAATGTCTCCACCATTATTTGTTTCGATTTGTAAATTGCAGAAAGGCTAGAATAAACAGTGTCCTCACACACGCACATCGTTTGTTGCCAGAGATTAACTATCTCCGGCCGGAGATACATTTAAATGGGGACAGTCAAAATTTTCTTTATAAAGCCAGAATTCCAAAAGTGAGGTTCTTATCTTCTTATCCCCTCTCTACTAAGACAGGAAAGTTAATTCTTGAATTGCCCCAGTGGCTGGTAACTTAGAAGGTAATTAGTAGTGATGTCAAGGCTTTTATTTCTTTGGAAACTTCACCAGGAGATTGACTGGTCTCTCAGTAGTGTTCAGGGCCCTTACCAAAAGCTACAATGGTAGGGACCAGGTCTGAACTGTAAATTCCCAACACTTAGCTGTGGTTGGTGGGCGAGTGAGTGAATAAATGAGTGAAGGCTGTGTTGCCCAAAAGTGTTATCCTTGGCAAGAAGCATGGGATACAAAAAAAGAAGAAGAAGTAGAAGAACCATGGGAAGCCCACTGACTCTGAACTCAAGGAGAGAGATGGCAAGGAGGTGAAACATGGAATTTTCCAGAGCATAGCCAGGAAGGGCTGTGTAAGAAAGGACTGTTTGACCTGAAACATGACCATAGGGTAAAAGGTTCTGCTCTTTTTGTTGTTGTTGTTGTTCTCCTCTGTGTCCACAAACCTGTCCTATATAGGTCTGTGTATGCTCAGAGCTCACTGAAAACCCAACACCCCCACCCCCACCCCCAAAACTAGGTCATGTGTCTCTTGAATATTTAATATCATGTCCTACATTTTGTGCCTGGAGAGAAACCGTTACTCACTTGTAGATGTCACTCAAGCCACAGATCTTCTGTCATTCACTGAAGATTCAGTATCCCTAGTCATATTTGATCTGGGGAACTGTTTGCACCTTCACTTGTTCCACGCCTGCCTGTTTCGCATTCATTCATTCATTCATTCAGTCAGTCAGTACTTTTATTAACTAAAGAGTCTCTTGACTCCTTAGACATGAAAATGAATAAGACGTAGACTCTCTCTTCAAGGGATTTCCTTATTCCAGTTGGGAAGACAGAAATATATAGCCTGGTTGGTCCCTCCCTCTCCTTTTGTATCACCACCACCAACCACCCCCCCACCATGACATTTTTTAGTCTTCTTTTGTATTCCCTTTACCAGATTCACATTATTTTTTTTTTAAGATTTTATTAATTTTTTCAACATAGAGAGACCACAAGCAGGGGGGAGCAGGAGAGGGAGAAGCAGGCTCTCTGCTGAGCAGGGAGCCCAATGCGGGGCTCGATCCCAGGACCCTGGGATCATGAACTGAGCCAAAGGCAGATGCTTAACCAACTGAGCCACCCAGGCACCCCATACATTATTGTTTTTGTAGTAAAAAAACACATAACATAAAATTTGTCATCTTAATCATTTTTAAGTGTACAGTACAGTCGTATTGACCTTATGCATATTGTTGCACAATAGATCTCCAGAAATTTTTCATCATAGAAGCAGAACCACTGGTATAGAATAAGGGATCCCTTATAGGGACTAGACTATATCTGACCTTGTATGATTGTGGTAGCTGTTCAAGAAGTCTGTTGCCTTTGAGTCTCATGATGGACCCGAACGTAGATCAGGGCTGATGTTGGGAAGAAAGCTCAATGTAAAGTGACAGAGGGAAAGGACCAACTCTAAGCCATGAGGCAAACTGGAACCCAGGTCTGTTTCTCAGGGCTATTAGCCATGATGAAACGGGTGATCTCCAACAGGTGCTGACATTCTTCATTACAGAGTTGCACATGCACTTGGCCCAGGACATAAAGAGTCTGAAGGAGGATGTCTGGTGAGAGCGGGGGGGACATGCAGACCTAGTGGGTTGGCCAGCACGTGAGCAAGAGTACGCACACGATGCCGCAGTGCCGTGTGCTCAACACTTAACCTTCAGGGTGTAATGATGGCTGCCGCACACCCATCTTTTGAATCTGACATAAATCTTTCTTGCAGACAAGCCTAACTCATGGTCATATAGGAAAGGAAATTTTAGGAAATGTCATTGCAGCTTGTATCAGTTGACTCGGTACAAAGCTACCACAATACTTAATTATTTTTTAAGAGCCTTAGGAACAAATTCTTATTCAGTAAGGATAAAGAATATAAAAACAATACACAGGGCACATGGGTGGCTCAGTCAGTTAAGCATCCAACTCTTGATTTTGGCTCAGGTCGTGATCTCACAGTCATGAGATTGAGCCCCACATTGGGCTCCACACTCAGCTTGGAGTCTGCTTGAGATTCTCTCCTTCTCTCTCTCTGCCCCTCCCCTCCTACACTCAGCACATGCACTCTCTCTCTTTCTCTCAAATAAATAAAATCTTAAAAAAAAAACAATACACAAAAAGCACTTGTATATCTATGGTAGTAATGAGCAAACCAAAGAGAAAACTAAGACAATAATTCCATTTACTATAGCATCAAAGAGATTAAAGCATTTAGGAATAAATTTTTAAGAAGAGGTGTAAACTTTGTATTTGGGAAAATGCAAAATGTTAAAAGAAATTACATAAGACTTAAATGTAAAGGCATGTTATGGATTGAAAGACAATATTGTTAAGATGCAGTACTCCCCAAATTGATTTACATATTCAAGGAAATCCCTATAAAAACCCCAGCTGACTTCTTTGCAGAAATTGACAAGCAAATCCTAGAATTCACATATAAATGCAATGGATACAGAATAGCCAAAACAATCTTGAAAAAGAAGAACAAACATAGGCTTCAGCTTTTCAATTTCAAAATTTACTAAGTTACAGTAATCAAGATGGTGTCTCACTAACATAAGGCTAGACGTATAGATCAGTGGAATAGAATTGAGACTCCAGAAATAAACCCTCACATTTATGGTCAACTGATTTCCAACAAGCATGCCAAAGCAATTCTTGAGGAAAGAATAATCTTTTCAAGAAATGGTGATGGGACAGTTATATAGCCATGTGTAAAAGAATGAAGTTGGGCCTGTACCTCACACCATATATAAGACTTAACTCAAAATGGATCAAAGACTTAAACATAGGAGCTAAAGCTGTAAAACTCTTAGAAGAAAACATAAGTATAAATATTTGTGACCATGGATTAGGCAAGGGTTTCTTAGATATGACACCAAAAGCACAAACACAATAAAAAATAGATAAACTGGGCATCATCAAAATGAAAAACTATTGTGCTTCAAAGGACAATATCACAGGGCGCCTGGGTGGCTCAGTCGTTAAGCGTCTGCCTTTGGCTCAGGTCATGATCCCAGGGTCCTGGGATCAAGCCCCACATCGGGCTCCCTGCTCCACGGGAAGCCTGCTTCTCCCTCTCCCACTCCCCCTGCTTGTGTTCCCTCTCTTGCTGTGTCTCTGTCAAATAAATAAATAAAATCTTTGGGGAAAAAAAAGAAAAAAACAAAGGACAATATCACAAAAGTGGAAAGACAACCCATAGAATGGGAGAAAATTTTTGCAAGTCACGTATCTGATAAAGGATTTGTATCTAGACTATAGAAATAACTATCACAACTCAATAATAAAATGACAGATAACCCAATTTAAAAATGGGCAAAGAGGGGCGCCTGAGTGGCTTAGTTGTTAAGCATCTGCCTTCGGTTCAGGTCATGATCCCGGGGTCCTGGGATCGAGCCCCGCATCAGTCTCCCTGCTCAGCGGGAAGCCTGCTTCTCCCTCTCCCACTCCCCCTGCTTGTGTTCCCTCTCTCGCTGTCTCTCTCTCTGTCAAATAAATAAATAAAATCTTTTTAAAAAAATGGGCAAAGAATCTGACTAGACAGTTCTCCAAAGAAGATATGCAAATCACCAATAGTTAGGTGAAAAGGAATCAGGAAGCTATAACTCAAAAATACAATGAGATGCCATCCACAAGGATGACTATAATAATAAGTGTTGATAAGGATGTAGAGAAATCAGAACCTTTAATATACTGCCTTTGGGAATGTAAACCCGGTGCAGCTACTTTGGCAAAATGTCTGACAGTTTCTCAGATGGTTAAACATAGAGTTACCATATGATCCAGCAATTCCACACCTGGGTATATACTCAAGAGAAATGAAAACATGTCCACACAAAAACTTGTACACCAGTGTTCATTGCAGCAGTATTCACAAATAGCCTAAAGATGGAAACAACCCAAATGTCCAACAGATTAATGGACAAAGTGTAGTATGTCCATACGGTGGGATATTATTCGGCCATAAAAAGCAATGAAGTTCTGATAC